>NC_058080.1:100710739-101020363 GCF_014858855.1 Bufo gargarizans
TCCAGCTAACCAGAGCCAGTCCCTGGTGAATACCCTCATTGTCTAGCTAAGCTAAGCTCTTCAAGATGTATTCTATGTCACAGGCACATGCCATAAATTACATTAATAACTTATTTGCACATAATAAATTGCCCATTATTTTGCTGTTTTTTACAAGGGCCCATACCTCACAATTTTACCCTTTAGAAATAATTGACTGGAATGCTACATATCAGGCACAAGAACAACTGGGCATTCAAAAGTGTGAAAATGGGCCTTAAAGGGATCTGTCACCAGTGACCTACCTCCAACTGTTTGCATAGACACATAGCTGTGGTTCATCTGTTTTTCTTTTGTCGGTCGAAGGCTCCATTCCCAAGTTATGATAGTTTAACTTAGCATACAAATTAGGCCTTTGGTGTAATCAAGGTGTCACCATTGCTCTTGTTGCATCCAAGCTCCACTCTGTTCTGTGGCCAGACCCTACCTCGCTGCTTTGATTGCCAGAGTCAGGCAGTGGCAAAGCAGCAAGAGAGCGGTTGTCCACTGAAAAGAGTGGAACCTGGATTCAACAAGAGCAATGGTGACACCCTCATTGCACCAAAGGCCTAATTTGCATATAAAGAAAAAGTATCATAACTTGGGAACAGAGCTTCAGATCAACAAAATAAAAACGGCACTTTAATCATGTGAATGACAGCTATGTGTCTATGCAACCAGTTGGACAGGGAGTCACTGGTGACAGATTCTCTTTAAAGCTGATTTTGGTCAAGATTTTTCTCACTTGCATCAGGGGGCAGAAAATATAGCTGGATAATAATAGCATACACTACAGATACAATTACCCAGCAAAAAGGGCCAGAAACAAAGATTAGAATTTATTAGGTCATTTCCATTAAAAAAGGCCAATAATTGGGAAAACTGTTAGCGATACTAATATGACATCAGATAAGCAGTCAAGACCGTTGTAACCTCTATGACAGCCCGGATGAAAGGAAGATGAGGAAACCGTCAGGACAGGCAAAATGGGCACTTGCACATAGCATGCTCTGCGGACTCCACACTTATCACAGCTTGAGTCACTGGAGAAATACATATTATTGGTCTTTATCATAAAAGGACTTCAGTAGAAACCGACAATTTCCTGAAAGCTTACCAGACCATGAACAAATCAAGCAACGGCTACAGTCCAGACAGCACTGGATACACACGTCCCTGCATTCATCCATGGGGTACATGTATCTGGAGCCCTATTGGCTACATTAAAGCGCGAGTCCATGTATGTTAAAGGGGTATTCCCAATTCAGAGGTGGTTGGGTTTATAAAAACAGCCAAGCGGACTGCGATACGCTATTTCCATAGCTCCCATTCACTTCTATGGGAGTTACCAAAAATAAAGTAGCATAGCCCGCTCAGCTGTTTCCCAAATCCTGGCCACCAAATACAAGTATTCTGATTTCATCATGTATGGGAGATGTGAATACCTCTAAGACCAGACATATTTTCCTCTACAGCTATAGCCAAGGTTATAAATGTGATTCATTTGTGTTTTGCTTCATTAACCGGCACAATGTAATATACACATTATAAAATTTGTCCAGGATTAGAAAAACATGGCAGCTTTTTTCCCCCCAAAATAGTGCCATACCTGTGTACAGACCGGGTGTTAGGCTGGCCATACACAATAGACATGTCTCCCGACCCTGCATACACAAGCATACTGGGCTCAGCTGAGCATGCATGCCTCCAGGACACAGCTCATCCCCCTGAAAACACCACGGTGGCTCAGTGGTCAGCACTGGTGCCTTGCAGCGCTGGGGTCCTAGGTTCAAATACGACCAAGGACAACATCTGCATGGACTTTGTTCTCCCCGCGTTTGTCTGGGTCTCCTGCGGGTACTCCGGACATACTGATAGGGAACTTATATTGTGAGCCCCATTGGGGACAGCGCGATGGTAATGTCTGTAAAGCTCTGCAGAATATGTGTGTAAAATAATAAACTACAAGTGCCCTATCTTTGCCATCAAGAGACAGTTTGGAGGCAACCATAGGCAACACAGGTCAACTGGTTCGGCTAACATTATTCTGTTTTTGTAATCCTGGACAACCCCTTTAAAAAGAAGATCCACCATGGAGACGCTTAAGAATATATAAGTCCTATCTCAGTGATAGGACTATAAACTAGATTTTCAGTGCACATATAAAGACACCATGACCTGAGGAACATCAGAACATCCTTCGGATAGAGGATTTATATTAGCATCTATGGTCAACCTTGGAACAGACGGAAGAACATTCACACCTTGGCCATTTACTATGTGGGATTGTATAGCCTCTTTATTAAACTGATACCTAGGGAGGCAGAGTTACCTTGGACTGAAGTGTCTGTCCCTTTTTGACGTCATTGTGACATGAAACAATTTCACCCACCATTGACCTTGTCTTGCTTCTCTCAAGGGGCGCAGCAAGGTGTCAGTGTATGTAAAGGTAACACTTCTATTCGCGAGGAAGATGCTCAGGACTGAAGGCTACAAGTAGTCTGATCTAAGACGTCCTCGCTCCCTCCTGATACAATATTGTATTTGGCAGCCATTGTAATCCATGCCAATGTGTGTAACGCAGCATAGGAACCTCACAGTCACTGGGCACACTTGTTTCCTGAAGGCAAACATCTCAAGAAGTAATGTTTTCACAGGCAATTCTCTGCAGGAATGCTAATCATTTATAGATAGCTTCCGGACTTTGTAATCTTCTAGCTGCCAACATGCCAAACAGGTAAGGAGGAAGAGAATGATATTCCTTATGTTGCCCTATAACTATGTCTAGTTGGGGCAATAGCTTTCTTCTGATGATTGTGAGAGTACTTGAATATATGCTTTCACACACGTTATCTGGACCCTCAAGCATGGAGTTACTCAACTAATGGACTTGACGATAGTAGAACATTACAGCCCAGCAGAGACTGAAGAACCGCGCATGGCCATACAATGCTATGTATAGAACATAATATCCCAATATTATTAGACCATACATCTAATAAAATAGAACACTGTCGGATCCTCTACTTTACTGCTGGATCCACCATTGACTGCAATGATATCTGGCGAAGATCCTGCTCTCCGGCATAAATGCTGGGTTTCAGCCAGACAACAACCGCTGCATGCAACAGTTTTATGTCCATCCGACAGTCGTCATTTGCATTGGATCAAGCAGCCGGATGTGAACACAGCCTTCGTATTATCTGCTGTTATAGGCGTATGATCACCACAGACATCAGATTGTCTGCAGATATCACCAAATGTTGTTGTATCTGTATGCAGACACTAGGGATGAGCGAATCGACTTCAGATGAAACATCCAAAGTCGATTCGCATAAAACTTAGCTTCAATACTGTACGGAGCGAGCGTACAGTATTAGAATGTATTGGCTCATATGAGCCAAAGTTATTACTTCGCGAAGTCTCGCGAGACTTGGGGTAATAACTTCAGAAATTAATTACTACTGGAAAAAAACATTTCCCGAACTTGGTTTTGATTCCAATCTGACATTACAGCCATGTTCCTATACAGTACGTGGAAAAAGTGCTGCAAAGTATGAATGGTTTAAAAAAAAAAAAAAGAGACATTAATGGTTTAAACCCCAAACATACAGCCAATGTCATTAATAACTGGAAGCGATGATATGGCCCCCACTGAGCCCTGAACTCAACATTATCACGTCTGTCTAGGATTACATGAAGAGACGGAAGGATTTGAGCAAGCCTTCATCCACAGAATATCTGGTTAGTTCTCTAACATGATTAGAACAACATCCCTGATGAGTTTCTTCAAAAACTGGGTGCAAGTACCTAGAAGAAATGATGCTGCTTTGAGGACATGCGGTGGTCACGCCGACTATTGATTTGATTTAGATTTCTCTTTCACTTTCACTTTGCAGTTTTTTAATTGATAAAAATAAACCTGCCTAAAACCTTCAGGCCGAATGCACACAGGCGTGAGCGGTCCGTGGTATCCCGGCCTGGCATCCTGCTGACAGCAGGAGCGCACGGCGTCATTGGTTGCTATGATGCTGTGCGCTTCATGCCGCCGCTGCACTACAGTAATACACTGGTATGATCTATAGGAGTGTATTACTGTAGTGCAGCGGCGGCATGAAGCGCACAGCGTCATATTAACCAATGACGCCATGCGCTCCTGCTGTCAGCAGGAAGCCAGGCCGGGATACCATGGACCACTCACGCCCGTGTTCCACGGCCGTAACACAGTTCTGTGTATCTTTAGGTTTAGCAGGTACAACAGTAGGAGATGTTGCTGTGCAGCGTTAGTGTAGCATGAGTTTGTAGATTCACTGTGGCCACATCAATACTGAAAGAAGATTCTATTGTTTGGCTCGGCTATAGCACAGTATATCAGTCCTTGTAGAAGAGAACTGCTGATTGTATGTTCTTCTCAATATAAAAAGACTAGACGCTGCCCTATAAATCAGACACTAGCACCATACAACACTATGGTTGTAAAAATATAAAGGACCTCAGAACCCAGGCAGCAATAAAAGAGAACATTTTGAAGAACACAAGGAAAACACACCCAGGCTTAACCAAGTCCTCCTAGACAGCTGTTCACAATAAGCAAGATCCACCTCATACAGTCGCGAGACAGATGTTTGGCATCACCCTTGCAAAAAGTTTCTCTATCTTGACAAACCATTGTAGCAGAAAATCCTTACATATTCAAACAAATCTGCAGTGAGATTAACAGTGTCAAAGGTGGGTGGTTTCAACTAAGTCCTGGAGCAACATCCCAAAGGGACATGTGTCAGGAATGCTGCATCGTACTGGTACAAGAGGGAACAGAAGATTTCACATCTCGCCTGGCATGAACAGGCATAAGATGAACATAAAGCATCCCCCTACATGCTCATTGTCTCCAGAAATCCACATACATCCAGGCTTATGACTAAAGAAAAAGAATACCAGAACGTAATGGCTGATCTAATCGGTTGGGACTAGGCTGTGACAGTGTACATCATGCAAGGTACTCACCCTCACTGGAGGACTCCGTGCTTGGATCCTCTGAGGTCCTCCTTGAGTACTCTGTGTGTCACTTGTGCCACAATTAGTGGTAACGTTACCTTGTGCTCTTAATGCGTTTGTGCTATTCCCAGTGCTTGGCCCTGGTTTCCGGGGCCTCTGTTTGATTCCATCCAAGAGTCTCACCAGTAGAATATTGCTAGGAAGTTCGTCCACCCCACATTCCACCAGCGTCCTGCACTCTGGGCAGCGCAGCTCACTCCGGGAACTTACAATCCCCTGTAGGCATCGTTTGCAGAACGTATGCTGACATGGCAAGACCTTAGCGGAGGCATCAAGTCTCTCCAGACACACCGGGCATTCTAAAAGGTCCAACAAAGCCGATTCATCCATGCTTTTCTCAGCGCTGTTCTGCAAGGAGACGAGCATTTGTAAAGATTCGCAGTCCGCGGTCGCAACTGAAGGCCGATTATGTGATATCCATGCCTCTAATCGTCACCTTTAACGAGATGGGAAGGAAACACAAACATAAACACGTGGTTTAGTCAGATAGAATGCTTAGATAAATAATCGTCACGTCTTAAAGTAATTATAGTGGGGCAGGATTCTAGACATTCTACACAAGACGTGAAGCCTGAAGGCAGAAGAAAATAATGGCTAATTATGAAGAGAAATCTTAAATCAGATTTTCATCTAGAGATTGAGATTGCTCTCAGGATACAATCGGCATGAATCAGCAAAATACATTTTAGAGCTTCTTCCAAAAAAGACCTCTAGTTCGGACTTCCCTCTGTGCTTCTAGTATTTCTGCAGATGAGCACACAATGACTTATTTTCATTGCTTTTGGATACAATACAGCTCAACTCGCGGCCTTGGCCTCAACTGCCCCATTGTTTTGTTCGTTAGGACAACAAATCCACATTTGTGGCATTTTAAAAAGGTCCACGAAAATTTCTACGTTTAAAAACAAAACAAAAAAAAAACTGGGTTCAAGTAAAAGCCAGTACATGAAGCCTACTATAATAGTGCATTAAAGTGGACCTATTAGCTATGCTGGCATGTCTGAAATAATAGTATGCCCTATAAAATAAGCCAATTCTGGAACAGCTTTTGATATAACTTTGTGTTGTGCCCTTACTCTGTTATTCCTACTAGAAATGTATTTCTCCACAGACACTGTTGTCAGTGCTGACTGTGTAGTGGGACACCCTTCTGAATGCATGTCAATTTATTCATACATTTCTAGGAAGAATACTAGAGGAATGACACAACAGGGAGTTAGAAAAAGAAGAGATGCTCAAGAAGTCCACAGGAGTCACAAGTAGTTACTAATCAGACATGTCAGGAGAGGGGACAGGATAGGCTGATTTCGAGGGCTGTGCTCACACTAGTGTCGTGGCTTCATTTGTCTTCTGATGGATCCAAACTAGTGTTGAGCGAACTTGTGTTTTAAGTTCGGGGTCTAAAGTTCGGGTTATCGAAGAATCACGTTATGGATTCTAAATTCCGTTATGGTCCGTGGTAGCGGAGTCCATAACGCGATTCTTGGATAACCTGAACTTTAGACGCCGAACTTAAAACACAAGTTCGCTCAACACTAATCCAAATATACACTGTGAGAACCTATTAAGGCCTCTTGCACATGAGCGTATTTTCTTTCCGTGTCCATTGTGGTTTTTTTGCGTACCGTATGCGTACCATTCACTTCAATGGGCCCGCAAAAAAAAAAAGGAAGTTACTCCGTGTGCATTCCGTTTCCGTATGTCCATATTTCTGTTCTGCAAAAAAATAGAACATGTCCTATTATTGTCCACATTACGGACAAGGATAGTACTGTTCTATCGGTGGCCAGCTGCTCCGTTCCACAAAATACTAAATGCACACGAACCGCAAAATACATATGGTTGTATGCAAGAGGCCTAACTTTAATGGGTCTGACAGATTATTGGGAAGAGATGATAAGAATTTCAAACTGCTGGAAAAGTCTTCACTAAAAACCCCAATGGACCTTCCAAGCCTTAGGCAATAAACATAAATATCTAAATATTATTTTACATTTACTAATATTATTTTATTATTTTATATTTACTAATAGTCCTGCCACTTTACAAATCACTAGTCAGACCACACATGGAGTATTGTATAAAGTTCTAGGCTCCTGTGAACAAGGCAGACATAGCAGAGCTGGAGAGGGTTCAGAGGAGGGCAACTAAAGTAATAATGGGTGGACTACAGTACCCAGAAAGATTATCAAGGACGACGACTGAGGGGCGATCTAATAACTATGTATAAAATACATCAGGGGTCAGGACTGTGACTGTGACGAGGGGACATCCTCTGCGTCTGGAGGAAAGAAGGCTTGTACACAAACATAGAAGAGGATTCTTTACAGTTAGAGCAGTGAGACTATGGAATCTTCTGGATCAACTTGCAGGATAACAGGCTGAACTGGATGGACAGATTCTTTTTTCAGCCTAACAAACTATGTTACTATGTCATTTTACATGACGGTCACACTGCATACTTATTGGATTGGATATCCTACCAAGGGGACTTGACAAATGCTCAGCTGTTACTCCATCAGATGTGATGTACTTCTGCTTGAACTATGACCCTCTGCAATATGGGAAGCCACTGGGTCTGATGCTAAAAAAGTTATTTTAATTAGGCTACTTTCACACTTGCGGCAGAGTGATCCGGCAAGCAGTTCCATCGCCGGAACTGCCTGCCGGATATGGCAATCTGCATGCAAGCGGATCCGTTTTACAAATGCATTGCAAGAATGGTTCCGTCTCTCCGGATGTCATCCGGAGAAACAGATCCGTTATATATTTTTTTCACATTTTTACCAGTCTGTGCATGCGCAGACCGGAAAGACAGATCCGGCTTTGCAGTATTTTTAATGCCGGATCCGTCATTTCAATATAAATTAATGCCGGATCCGGCATTCCGGCAACTGATCCGGAATTTTGGACGGAGATAATAACGCAACATGCTGCAGTATTTCCTCCGTCCAAAACGCTGTTCAGGGACTGAACTGAAGACATCCTGATGCATCCTGAACGGATTTCTCTCCATTCAGAATGCATGGGGATAAAACTGATCAGTTCTTTTCTGGTATTGAGTCCCTAGGACGGTAGTCAATACCGGAAAAGAAAAACGCTAGTGTGAAAGTACCCTTAATTAACTTTCTTTGAAATCAGCCGGAGCGATCAGTTTTTATTGTGAATCACTTTCGGTACAATATGACAGTAGTCATGCATGGCTGGAACAGACTACCCTTGGGCCATGCTATGAACATGTGACAAGTAGCTGAGAAATAGGGGGAGGTGAGGGTCACTGAATGCTGTATTATATTCTGCGCCGGAGCTGGACAGTCTACAGCTTAATATTTTGTATTATCATTTTCAGAACATGGTCGAAGCACAACACATTGTATTTTCAGGCTTGTTCTCGAATAAATCCACTAAGAAAATCATAAAGTAGGCTACAAGCTTTTCTTATAGATGATCAGATGAACTTTTTATGTTGAAGACCTATTTCCTTGTTACAACCCTGTAGCAAGACAAAACTTGCTTTCTGTACCACCATGTCAGGTCTTGTCTGCCTTTTGTGTCAGAAATTTGACCAAGCTCCGCTCCAAATCACTAAGTGGACTTAAGGCATTTTGGTTCTTTAGAGAAGAAAGAGTTTTGTAGTGAGACATGAGCTTTCCTGTGTGATCAGCTTTAAACATAGCCTGGTTTAGGGTTTCCAGGACTGTAAAATGTATTCACTATGCTTAGGATAGACCATCGCTATCAGATTGGTGGAGGCGGATTTTCAGCATCAGCGACGAGCAGCTCTTTGAAGGACTCCTATCAAACTGATACAGATGGTCCACCCTAAACGATAAGCCATCAATTCTCTAATTCAGGAGAGCTGTATTACTGTCTCAATGTTCTCTCTATCTTCATGGATACAGAGTTGATGGCACTCTAGTAAATAAGTATAATCTGAGCAATGGATGCCAAGTTATTTCCATGGTGTATTCGCTACTGTATCTAAATATGACAATGAATGGAGTGATCCAGTCACACCATTCAATAGTCAATAGAGAGAACAAACATCTGATGTGGCTGAAGTGAAGCCTCCTGAGATACAGATCCCTGCAGTTTTTGGTGCAGTGGAAAGATGACCACATACTAGTCATGACAGAGACTTGCAGCAGTTATCTTCAAACTACTTCCCGATGCTCCCCATAAGAGTAGTCTTGCTTTGACAGGTTAAAATCCAATCCACTTAACCGTTCTTACCCTTGTCTGGAGACGTGACGGTAGACTGTCCCCACACACATTTGATTGTCAGCAGATCCCATGGAAAGCAAAGGAATTAGCTAACAAATATCCAATGTGCATGGCTAGTCTTAGCCACAGGTTTAGCACATGAAAAGAAGTAGAAACGTAAAGGAAATACATTGTTTATTAGGCAAGTTATAGCCTGGAGAGGTTTAGGGAACGTTGCTATAAGATCTAAAACTGTGGAGCAGGCTAAAGGGTTTCTACCACCAGAAATACTGTTATGTAGCTGACGGACATTAGTAATGCGCTAATGTCAGCACTACATAACAGTATATTTTTTACATTTCTCCCTGCAGCCGTTCTGATAAAATAAGCACTTTTACAATACGCTAATGAGCCTCTAGGTGCTATGTGGGCGTAGAATCAGCACCTAGAGGCTCCATCTACTCATTCCTTTATCCCGCCCAAGTCCCCTGTTCTGCCCGCCCTGCTCCTGTTGATTGATGTCACGGTTCGCAGCATCGCTCACAAAATCCCGCGCCTGCGCCGTTCACTTCTGTATTCGGCGCAGGCGCAGTGAGTGAATGATGCGCTCCTGGTGCCGGATTCCTCACTGCGCCTGCACCGACTACACCACAGTGAGGAAGCCGGCATCAGGAGAGCGGCCTTCACTCACTGCGCCTGCGCCGAATACAGAAATGAACGGCGCAGGCGCAGGATTTCGTCAGCGATGCTGCGAACCGTGACATCAATCAAGAGGAGCGGGGCGGGCAAAACAGGGGACCTGGGCGGGATAAAGGGTGAGTAGACGGAGCCTCTAGGTGCTGATTCTACGCCCACATAGCACCTAGAGGCTCATTAGCATATTATAAAAGTGCTTATTTTATCAGACTAGCTGCAGGGAGAAATGTAAAAAATATACTGTTATGTAGTGCTGACATGGGCGCATTGCTAATGTCCGTCAGCTACATAACGGTATTTTTGGCAGTAGAAACCCTTTAAGCACACTTATCGAGCGAACACTTCTTTGGGCTACAGCTATTCTTCCCGATCCCCTCATACACATGCCTACTCGGATGAGCAACCATCTCAGTAGGAAGAAGTCGCTGCCAGACTCCCCTGATAGCGGCTAATCTTGATGAGAACAAAAGGATCAGGCACCTGAAATCCAACAGTTCAATCCATATCTCCACTCCTCTGACAGCTGCCGTCGGGTAGAGTTAGGAGGACTTCACACACATTAGAAGGGCAGTTGGTCCCACCAAAATAGTTGGGTTTGGCTGAAGTTTGGGGCACTAGGGATGGGAGAAGGAGTGTGTAAGGGACCAGTTATGGCCTATTAGTAACAACTACACAAGTGGTGCAGCAGGCGGTTGGCCACACTAAATGTGCTGCTCCAAATACTCAGGCAGGGAAGCAAGCATGGGCTTTTCTGGGCCATGTAGTGTTATTCAGGGCAATCAATGTTGCTGAAGGAAGGTGCTGACTGGATGGAAAAAAATCAACTCGTCGCAGGACTACCTAGATGGTGTCTCTACAGAAAAGCATAATGCAGCATGCAGCACTATGGACATCATGACTGACAGACCCCATGCCAATGGGGTTTTCCAGATGACAATAAGTTTCTGTCATGTGACAGATCTAACAAGCCGTAATTATCCGCGTTTTCTGCTCCAATGACAGAGATCTGGAAAAGAGAAGGCAGATGTGAACCTAGTTTAAGAATGCACCAGATGATGGGTATGCTTTCCTCTAAATCAGTTTTTTTGGGGGGGAGAATTTGGAAGCACATTTCCCGACAATCATATAACTTATTTTCCTGCCCCTGCTAATCTAATCCCCCCTAAGAGGGGCCCAAATACTTGTTTGTTGAGTTAGGCACTAAAATAAATGGAATTAACCAACACAAGAGCGCTGCAACTGACAAACTGGTTTTCATCAGTGGGGATTAACATTTTGGCCCTTGCAGGGATCTCCGACAATGAAATCCTGATCTCTGTTAAAGTAAATTGTTTGCCCAAAGATAATTTGAACGATTCACTAAAGAACAATAAACCCTTTACTTTCTAGTTCAAGACAAATTTAATCTGGTTTTCAAAAGTATATTCTACATCATTGCTTGGGCTACCTTGTAATAAGTAATTAATAATGGTAAATCAAGGAATTGAAGGGTACCTACCCCCAGTAGCCACACCTGTGATGGAGACATGTCAGAGTTTTCCCATCAGTGGGGCTCTGTAAGCTAGGATACCCACCAGGAATGAAAATGAAGGAGCCATCCTTAGGACTGCAGATGTCCTGTCAACATTATCTCAGAACGTTAACTTGGTAACACTGAAGGTGCATGGTTCTTGGCCAAGTGCTGGACCACCCCTTCTTCTGGACTAGGTGGGTGTACTAGTTCAAAGCCGCCCCTAATCCAAACATCTGACATATCAGATGAGTTTTAAAACTGGAGGTACACACGGCACAGCATTAGAAATCCATTAAAGGGTACCTGTCGGCAGCCTTAGAGGGAACCCGTCACCTCCAAAAACCATCCCAAGCCGTCAGCAGTACCTAAGAGTAGCCAGCAGCGTGTTTCTGACGATCGTTTTCTTCCTGAAGGCCAATGCGGCAAAAGCTCTGAAAACGTTCCTTTATCCCCTGCTAACGCGATTTTCATGCTTGAAGTCGAGGGGTCAGCGGCCCATGCTTCATGGTAACCGCACCCCTTTGCGGTGACTGACAGCGCTCACGCACGAGAGTTCAGCTGGCTTTGCCGAACTGCCGGCTGTCAGTCACAGGTGAAGGGGCAGATAAATGTAAACCACCTAAGCAAATGCTAATATTGTTGCCTTAAGGCCTCATGCACACGACCGTTGTGTGTTTTGCGGTCTGCAAATTGCAGATTCGCAAAACACGGATGGTGTCCATGTGCGTTCCGCAATTTGCGGAACGACATGGACAGCCCTTGATATAACTGCCTATTCTTGTCTGCAAAACGGACAAGAATAGGACAGGTTATATTTTTTTTGCAGAACACGGAACAGAGCAATGGATGCGGACAACACACGGAGTGCTGTCTGCATCTTTTGCGGCCCCGTTGAAGTCAATGGGTCCACATCTGATCCGCAAAAACTGCCTACGTCATACTGGAATAGTTCCTGATCTGAAACATGTAGAAAACAGAATCTACAAAAAGTCACAAAATTACCCCAAATCTATCTCCTGTAGTAATTTTATGCTGCTGAACTATGAATTTTTTTAACACAAAGATGACAAGCCTGGCAATGGCACGGAAGGCTTCACGCGTCATGTAATTCACTTGGAGACATGAATGTCTGACGTATGGTATCAGCATGGAAGTGTTCTTTACTCCTCGCGAGGCACGTGATACGTAGACTTCGGAGATTCTACCCACATAATGACAGTAGTAGCATAGTTGTGGCTGGGCCTCAGAAGGAAAGTCCAACTCTCAGCACATAAGGGCCATGAACTGGCTCAGACATGGGTGCCAAAAGAAGGGATGGGGGAGGGTACACAAAGGCTCGGCTTCCACTCAATGACTAGATAAATGCATTTTGCTGTCTGTTTCTATGGTAACCAGTGGAAGGAACCAGGATTCCTATTGCCAGCCCTTCTTCCTGTGCGGAAGAAAAGAAGGACTCCACTAACTCCTAAAAAAAAAAAGAAAATCTGGATGAAAGGAGAAGCTGACAGCTGGATTCCCGCACCGCCCTGAGACAGGGGCACACATGCACTCATAGATACCGCCGCATAACTGGCAGCAGGGCACACGCTAACTACTTGGCAAACAGCTGGAAGGGGAATTACTGCAGGGGCTGGTTAGCCACTGGCACGCTACAGGTGACATGGTATCACAACACACCTGCAGACACGGGTCCCATAGGGGTTAGGACACACTGGACAGGCTATTGCAGCCACAAGAGAAGTAGAAGGATGGGTCTTCCTGTCTGGTTCTGCTCCAAGGTTTTTGGAGAAATAAAATTAAGATTTAAATGTGAGGGAAATTTCCTTCCATAAAATAAAGTCTCAACCAAGATACTTCAAAAGTGGCCCTGTAGTACACCATGAGATCGCCTACTGCGAGTCCATTTCTACATGACCTGCACCCTAGGCAGATCCAATGGCATCCTGCAGACACGTGGCGCAGACCCTCTACATCATAAGATTCCATACAAATGACATAAAGGTAAAGAAATACATACAAATAACCATAGCGTAGACAAGTCAACAACCTCCTGACAGCAGCTCAACAACCAAGTACAGTAACGTCACCATCTGTAGTGTGTACAAGGACCTTACCAATAACTCCCCCTAGGTACTGAGCAGAAAACCAGCGCCAAGCACTGGCATATACAATATATAGTGATCAAACGGGTCTGATACACATAGTGTAGTATAGGATGATAAAGCACACTGTAAGGCAAAGAACAATATCGCTATACACAGTGCAGGGTATGATAATACAGCACAGTGTAATACATAAGGAGTACTGCTATACACAGTGCAGGGTATGAGAATACAGCACAGTATAATACATAAATAGTACTGCTAAACACAGTGCAGGATATGATAATACAGCAAAGTGTAATACATAAGGAGTACTGCTATACACAGTGCAGGGTATGATAATACAGCAGTGTAATACATAAGGGGTACTGCTATACACAGTGCAGGGTATGAGAATACAGCACAGTATAATACATAAATAGTACTGCTAAACACAGTGCAGGATATGATAATACAGCAGTGTAATACATAAGGGGTACTGCTATACACAGTGCAGGGTATGAGAATACAGCACAGTATAATACATAAATAGTACTGCTAAACACAGTGCAGGATATGATAATACAGCAGTGTAATACATAAGGAGTACTGCTATACACAGTGCAGGGTATGATAATACAGCAGTGTAATACATAAGGGGTACTGCTATACACAGTGCAGGGTATGATAATACAGCACAGTATAATACATAAGGTGTACTGCTATACACAGCGCAGGGTATGATAATACAGCACAGTGTAATACATAAATAGTACTGCTAAACACAGTGCAGGATATGATAATACAGCACAGTATAATACATAAGGAGTACTGCTATACACAGTGCAGGGTATGATAATACAGCACAGTGTAATACATAAGGTGTACTGCTAAACACAGTGCAGGATATGATAATACAGCACAGTATAATACATAAGGAGTACTGCTATACACAGTGCAGGGTATGATAATACAGCACAGGGTAATACATAAGGTGTACTGCTATACACAGTGCAGGGTATGATAATACAGCACAGTGTAATACATAAGGAGTACTGCTATACACAGTGCAGGGTATGATAATACAGCACAGTGTAATACATAAGGTGTACTGTTATACACAGCGCAGTGTATAATAATACAGCATAGTATAATACATAAGGAGTACTGCTATACACAGTGCAGGGTATGATAATACAGCACAGTGTAATACATAAGGTGTACTGCTATACACAGCGCAAGGTATGATAATACAGCATAGTATAATACATAAGCAGTACTGCTATACACAGCGCAGGGTATGATAATACAGCACAGTATAATACATAAGCAGTACTGCTATACACAGCGCAGGGTATGATAATACAGCACAGTGTAATACATAAGGTGTACTGCTATACACAGTGCAGAGTATGATAATACAGCACAGTGTAATACATAAGGAGTAATACTATACACAGTGCAGGGTATGATAATACAGCACAGTGTAATACATAAGGAATACTGCTATACACAGTGCAGGATATGATAATACAGCACAATGTAATACATAAATAGTACTGCTATACACACTGCAGGGTATGATAATACAGCAATGTAATACATAAGGAGTACTGCTATACACAGTGCAGGGTATGATAATACAGCACAGTGTAATACATAAGGAGTACTGCTATACACACTGCAGGGTATGATAATACAGCAATGTAATACATAAGGAGTAATACTATACACAGTGCAGGGTATGATAATACAGCACAGTGTAATACATAAGGAATACTGCTATACACAGTGCAGGATATGATAATACAGCACAATGTAATACATAAATAGTACTGCTATACACACTGCAGGGTATGATAATACAGCAATCTAATACATAAGGAGTAATACTATACACAGTGCAGGGTATGATAATACAGCACAGTGTAATACATAAGGAATACTGCTATACACAGTGCAGGATATGATAATACAGCACAATGTAATACATAAATAGTACTGCTATACACACTGCAGGGTATGATAATACAGCAATGTAATACATAAGGAGTACTGCTATACACACTGCAGGGTATGATAATACAGCACAGTGTAATACATAAGGAGTACTGCTATACACAGTGCAGGGTACGATAATACAGCACAGTGTAATACATAAGGAGTACTGCTATACACAGTGCAGGGTACGATAATACAGCACAGTGTAATACACAGTAAATAGTGTATACAATCTGTGCACCCTGTAGTTGAAATAATGTACATTGTATGACTAAGATATAACAGATACAGTATATAATACATAGCCCAGTGATATCTGTCCCTCAGTATGACACATGGTTTATGTCACATACACTACGGGCAGTGTAATACACAGGGGTTTCCACTATTACACATACAATGTATAATATACAATACAATACAACGCTGTAATATACACAGAGCGGTATCATATACATTCCTGGCAGCACAGCACATGTATTTTACTGGGATATACAGTGCAGGGTATGAAAAGGCTGTGTGTATATAGTGTACATGTGCAGAGCAGTATAATACAGTAGGGTGTGTGCTCTGTACTATGACCCAATGTATGATAATGTATAATACAGCACAGAGTGTCACGTATGTCAATGTGTCATATGTACAGAGTAGTATATGGTAGTGTCATATGTACAGTGTATTGTATGACAGCATATGTACAGAGTAGTATATGGTAGTGTCATATGTAGTGTAGTATACTGCAGTGTCTAATATCTACAGTGCAAAGTATGTGTGTAATACTTACAGTGTAGTATATGGTAGTGGAATATGTACAGTGCAGTAATAAGTACTAGTACTTAGCAGCATGCACAGTAGTAGTGTATGACAGTGAGTCATAGGTGCAGTGTCAGGTAGTATCGCACAGTGTGGACGCGCACTGATAACAAGGTGTCCTGGACTAGGAATCCCAGAAGTCCACGTCCTGCGCCCGCACACCGGAGACAGCACTGACCTGCACTGGAGGAGTCTCGGCTCCGGGACATGGAGATCCCAGCAGCGGGCTGCGGACGAGGGCTGCTCCCGGCACACTGAGGGGCTGCTCCCGGCACACTGAGGGGCTGCTCCCGGCACACTGAGGGGCTGCTCCCGGCACACTGAGGGGCTGCTCCCGGCACACTGTGGGGCTACTCCCGGCACACTGGGGGGCTCCTGCCTTTGTCCCTGCGGCACTGTCTGATAGCGCAGCCAGCCTGTGTACAGTGCCTCTCTCCCGGAGACCGTGCACCTCCTCCTCCTCCTGCCATCCGCCAGCTGCACGTCACAGCCCGGGGAGGGGACACACGGGGCGGGGAAGTGATTGACACAGCGGGGATGAATGTGAGGAGAGGGGGACAGGCGGGGTCCTTCATTCATAGATCCTGGAGGCTGTGTGATTTCTATACCCAGATACTGGAGGCTGTGTGATTTCTATACCCAGATACTGGAGGCTGTGTGATTTCTATATCCAGATACTGGAGGCTGTGTGATTTCTATGTACAGATACTGGAGGCTGTGTGATTTCTATATCCAGATACTGGAGGCTGTGTGATTTCTACACCCATATACTGGAGGCTGTGTGATTTCTATGTACAGATACTGGAGGCTGTGTGATTTCCTTATCCATATACTGGAGGCTGTGTGATTTCTATGTACAGATACTGGAGGCTGTGTGATTTCTATATCCAGATACTGGAGGCTGTGTGATTTCTATATCCAGATACTGGAGGCTGTGTGATTTCTATGTACAGATACTGGAGGCTGTGTGATTTCTATATCCAGATACTGGAGGCTGTGTGATTTCTACACCCATATACTGGAGGCTGTGTGATTTCTATGTACAGATACTGGAGGCTGTGTGATTTCCTTATCCATATACTGGAGGCTGTGTGATTTCTATGTACAGATACTGGAGGCTGTGTGATTTCTATATCCAGATACTGGAGGCTGTGTGATTTCTATATCCAGATACTGGAGGCTGTGTGATTTCTATGTACAGATACTGGAGGCTGTGTGATTTCTATATCCAGATACTGGAGGCTGTGTGATTTCTACACCCATATACTGGAGGCTGTGTGATTTCTATGTACATATACTGGAGGCTGTGTGATTTCCTTATCCATATACTGGAGGCTGTGTGATTTCTATACCCAGATACTGGAGGCTGTGTGATTTATATGTACAGATACTGGAGGCTGTGTGATTTCAATACCCAGATACTGGAGGCTGTGTGATTTCTATACCCATATACTGGAGGCTGTGTGATTTCTATGTACAGATACTGGAGGCTGTGTGATTTCCTTATCCATATACTGGAGGCTGTGTGATTTATATGTACAGATACTGGAGGCTGTGTGATTTCAATACCCAGATACTGGAGGCTGTGTGATTTCTATACCCATATACTGGAGGCTGTGTGGTTTCTATACCCATATACTGGAGGCTGTGTGATTTCTATACCCAGATACTGGAGGCTGTGTGATTTATATGTACAGATACTGGAGGCTGTGTGATTTCTATACCCAGATACTGGAGGCTGTGTGATTTCTATACCCATATACTGGAGGCTGTGTGATTTCTATATCCAGATACTGGAGGCCGTGTGGTTTCTATATCCAGATACTGGAGGCTGTGTGATTTCTGCACCCATATACTGGAGGCTGTGTGATTTCTATGTACAGATACTGGAGGCTGTGTGATTTCTATATCCAGATACTGGAGGCTGTGTGATTTCTATATCCATATACTGGAGGCTGTGTAATGCCGTTATCCAGACACTGGAGGCTGTGTGATTTTGTTATCCAGATACTGGAGGCTGTGTGATTTCATTATCCAGATACTGGAGGCTGTGTGATTTCATTATCCAGATACTGGAGGCTGTGTGATTTCATTATCCAGATACTGGAGGCTGTGTGATTTCATTATCCAGATACTGGAGGCTGTGTGATTTCATTATCCATATATTGGAGCCTGTGTGATTTTGTTATCCAGATACTGGAGGCTGTGTGATTTCTGTGTCCAGATACTGGAGGCTGTGTGATTTCATTATCCAGATACTGGAGGCTGTGTGATTTCTATATCCAGATACTGGAGGCTGTGTGATTTCCTTATCCAGATACTGGAGGCTGTGTGATTTCCTTATCCATATATTGGAGCCTGTGTGATTTTGTTATCCAGATACTGGAGGCTGTGTGATTTCTGTGTCCAGATACTGGAGGCTGTGTGATTTCTATATCCAGATACTGGAGGCTGTGTGATTTCCTTATCCAGATACTGGAGGCTGTGTGATTTCCTTATCCAGATACTGGAGGCTGTGTGATTTCATTATCCAGATACTGGAGGCTGTGTGATTTCTATATCCAGATACTGGAGGCTGTGTGATTTCTGTGTCCAGATACTGGAGGCTGTGTGATTTCATTATCCAGATACTGGAGGCTGTGTGATTTCATTATCCAGATACTGGAGGCTGTGTGATTTCCTTATCCATATATTGGAGCCTGTGTAATTTTGTTATCCAGATACTGGAGGCTGTGTGATTTCTGTGTCCAGATACTGGAGGCTGTGTGATTTCATTATCCAGATACTGGAGGCTGTGGGATTTCATTATCCAGATACTGGAGGCTGTGTGATTTCATTATCCAGATACTGGAGGCTGTGTGATTTTGTTATCCAGATAAGATAAGATGCCTTTATTGTCACTGTACAATACAATGTAATGTTGTTTGGAGCAACCCTAGATGCCATGGACAGGGGAACAAGAACTGACATTTAAACTAAAGCATTACACTAGAAAAAAACAAAACATTGCACTAGAGGGCATTACTATTCACAGTTCACAGCATATATATAGTAAGTGCTTGTGAGTATATATACACTGATTCAGACACCACTGCAGACAAGAGGTCATCATGGGGTCATGAATGCAGCAGTCACTTTCAGTCTGTGGTAGTTTCTATCCTAGGAAGGGGCAATAATCTCCGAGCATTTAGGAGACTGATTGCTTTGGGGTAAAAGCTGTTCTTCAGCCTAGTGGTGCGGGCATGTAGGGCTCTAAGAGTGAAAAGGCTAGAAGCAGTGTGATTTTGTTATCCAGACATGGGCGTAGGGATCACCATAGCAGCCATAGCAATGGCTATGGGGCCCTACGCCACTGGGGGCCCGGGCTGCCTGCTGAGGATTATTATATTTTTTTAAATTCATGTGGTATAGCTACAGGGGTCGCAGGCCCCTCCAGGACAGACAGAGAAAGCGCTATCTGCAGGCTGTGGGCTGCGGGCAGTGCGATAGGGGGTGGCCGGAGGCAGAGAGGTGTACCTGCAGTGAGGAGATGGAGTGGTCCCGCTCCCAGTCTGGGCGGCAGTCCTACTGGCTGGAAGTGGAAGAGGCGTAGCGTACAGCGAAGCTGCGTGCTGCTGGGCCTGGCAGCACTGCTGGAGTGTGGGCGCGCAGACGTTCAAGTGGCTGTGAGGTGAGGGCTGGCTGACTCTGGGACTGGTAAAATTTACTCTGGAGTCCTGGACCATTATATCTAGGGAGGAGGGGGGAGCAGGACCCTGGAGGTCTGGACCAGTACATTTAAGGAGAAGGGGGGAGCAGGACCTGGAGGTATGGTCTGGACCATTATATAGGGGGGAACACGACACTGGACCATTATATCTTGGGAGGAGGGGGAGCAGGACCCTGGAGGTCTGGACCATTATATTTAGGGGGAAGCAGGACCCTGGAGGTCTAGACCAATTTATTGAGGGGGGAGCTGCAGGATCTCCAAGGTCTAAACCATTAAATTGTGGGGGGGAGCAGGACACTTGATGTCTGGACCATTATATCTGGGGACTGGCGGTGGGAGATTTAGGATGGGTGTGGGGGTGGAAGGTCTTGGAGGAGTGTGGGGATGTTGGGGTGGGAGGTACTGGAGGGGTGTTTGGGTGGGAGCTCTGAAAGGGGTGGGAGGTCTGAGAGGTATGTGGGGGTGGGAGATCTGGGAGGGGGGCCCATAATTTTTTTTGCTATGGGGCCCAGTCATTTCTAGCTATGCCCCTGTATCCAGATATGTGATTTCTATGTCCAGATACTGGAGGCTGTGTGATTTCTATTTCCAATGCCACAATGTGTCCACCCCTTGCAATTATCAGACCCCGTGAAAACAGGCAGCAAGCAAGGCTAAGCTCCCCCCGGTCACACTGCTAAGCTCCCCCCTATCACACTGCTAAGCTCCACCCTATCACACTGCTAAGCTCCACCCTATCACACTGCTAAGCTCCCCCTGGTCACACTGCTAAGCTCCCCCCGGTCACACTGCTAAGCTCCACCCTATCACACTGCTAAGCTCCACCCTATCACACTGCTAAGCTCCCCCCTGTCACACTGCTAAGCTCCACCCTATCACACTGCTAAGCTCCCCCCTGTCACACTGCTAAGCTCCCCCCGGTCACACTACTAAACTTCACCCTATCACACTGCTAAGCTCCACCCTATCACACTGCTAAGCTCCCCCCTGTCACACTGCTAAGCTCCACCCTGTCACACTGCTAAGCTCCCCCCTATCACACTGCTAAGCTCCACCCTATCACACTGCTAAGCTCCCCCTGTCACACTGCTAAGCTCCCCCCTGTCACACTGCTAAGCTCCCCCCTGTCACACTGCTAAGCTCCCCCCTGTCACACTGCTACACTCCCCCCTGTCACACTGCTAAGCTCCCCCCGTTACACTGCTAAGCTCCCCCCTCTCACACTGCTAAGCTCCACCCTGTCACACTGCTAAGTTTCACCCTGTCACACTGCTAAGCTCCACCTGGTCACACTGCTAAGCTCCACCTGCTCACACTGCTAAGCTCCACCTGCTCACACTGCTAAGCTCCACCTGGTCACACTGCTAAGGTCCACCCTGTCACACTGCTAAGCTCCACCTGGTCACACTGCTAAGCTCCCCCCTGTCATACTGCAAAGCTCCCCCCTGTCACACTGCTAAGCTCCCCCCTGTCACACTGCTAAGCTCCCCCCGGTCACACTGGTAAGCTCCCCCCTGTCACACTGCTAAGCTCCCCCCTGTCACACTGCTAAGCTCCACCTGGTTACACTGCTAAGCTCCACCCTATCACACTGCTAAGCTCCACCCTGTCACACTGGTAAGCTCCACCCTGTCACACTGCTAAGTTCCACCCTGTTGTACTGCTAAGCTCCACCCAGTCACACTGCTAAGCTCCACCTGGTCACACTGCTAAGCTCCACCCGGTCACACTGCTAAGCTCCACCCGGTCACACTGCTAAGCTCCACCCTGTTGTACTGCTAAGCTCCACCTGGTCACACTGCTAAGCTCCACTTTGTCACGCTGCTAAGCTCCACCTGGTCACACTGCTAAGCTCCACCTGGTCACACTGCTATGCTCCACCTGGTCACACTGCTAAGCTCCACCTGGTCACACTGCTAAGCTCCACCTGGTCACACTGCTAAGCTCCACCTGGTCACACTGCTAAGCTCCACCTGGTCACACTGCTAAGCTTCACCTGGTCACACTGCTAAGCTCCACCTGGTCACACTGCTAAGCTCCACCTGGTCACACTGCTAAGCTCCACCTGGTCACACTGCTAAGCTTCACCTGGTCACACTGCTAAGCTTCACCCGGTCACACTGCTAAGCTCCACATGGTCACACTGCTAAGCTCCACCCGGTCACACTGCTAAGCTCCACCCTGTTGTACTGCTAAGCTCCACCTGGTCACACTGCTAAGCTCCACCTGGTCACACTGCTAAGCTCCACTTTGTCACGCTGCTAAGCTCCACCTGGTCACACTGCTATGCTCCACCTGGTCACACTGCTAAGCTCCACCTGGTCACACTGCTAAGCTCCACCTGGTCACACTGCTAAGCTCCACCTGGTCACACTGCTAAGCTCCACCTGGTCACACTGCTAAGCTCCACCTGGTCACACTGCTAAGCTTCACCCAGTCACACTGCTAAGCTCCTCCCTGTCGCGCTAGTAAGCTCCACCCTGCTGCTGCTCTACAACTAGGACGGGCCCCCCTCTCCCAGCGCCTCTGTACAACCGGACCAGTGACACCGACAGTATGTCTGCCCCTGTAGTGTTTATTTCAGCCAACCACTTATGGCCAGCAGGGGTCCCCGGATCTCTGGGGCTCAAGCATCTACCTGGTTTGCCTGGTGGTATAGTCCCCCACTGCTCCTATCTACCTCCTATCTATCTGCTATCTGACTAGGAGACTCCTGATGGGGGGATGTACCACTGACAAAGGTCATTATAAGGGTGGTCCCATGCAGCCAAGCCATGGCCAAAGTGTCTCTGTGATGTAGCCAGTATGTCCATGTCTGTGCAATTTCTTAGTGACTGGGTGGTTTTAGGCCAATTATTACCAACCAGAAACACATTAAAATGTAATTGCCAACCACATGAATTTTTGGCCACATCTTGGCTACAACTCGGCCATGCAGTGGCCTCCACATGGGACCTCATCCTAAACATTTCCACCAATGACAAACAGGCTCAGATACTCCCCAATGATTTGGATAGTTTAGCCAATATCACCTGATTTTGCCCCTAAACTGAACCTAGAAAGAGACCTCTAATACCAGGGCTCCACAGGGCATAGTGTCCACAAGATACTGCGTGATAGCAGTGCACATTCATATGCGATATGAGATCCAGGCTTTCAGCATTAGGAGGAGGGAACTGCAATAAAATAATCATTGCATGCACATATGCCATCCCGTAGGCTAATGTTACATGCTGTTATGATGTTGCAATGACGTTTCATATGCGTGTGATAACCGCGCACACATAACCCCTTCTAGAGCCATAACTTTTTTATTTTTTCATTCACAGACATATGAGGGCTTGTTTTTTTGCGGGACAAGTTGTACTTTCTAATGACTCCATTTAATATTGCATATGATGTAGTGGGATGCTGTGTGATTTATATGTCCAGATACTGGAGGCTGTGTGATTTCTTTATCTAGATATTGGAGGCTGTGTGATTTATATGTCCAGATACCGGAGGCTGTGTGATTTCTTTATCTAGATATTGGAGGCTGTGTGATTTATATGTCCAGATACTGGAGGCTGTGTGATTTCTTTATCCAGATACTGGAGGCGGTGTGATTTCTATGTCCAGATACTGGAGGCTGTGTGATTTCTATATTCAGATACTGGAGGCTGTGTGATTTCTATATTCAGATACTGGAGGCTGTGTGATTTCTTTATCTAGATATTGGAGGCTGTGTGATTTCTATGTCCAGATACTGAAAGCTGTGTGATTTCTATGTCCAGATACTGGAGGCTGTGTGATTTCTTTATCCAGATATTGGAGGCTGTGTGATTTCTATGTCCAGATACTGGAGGCTGTGTGATTTCTTTATCCAGATACTGGAGGCTGTGTGATTCCTTTATCCAGATACTGGAGGCTGTGTGATTCCTTTATCCAGATTCTGGAGGCCATGTGATTTCTTTATCCAGATACTGAAGGCTGTGTGATTTCTTTATCCAGATACTGGAGGCTGTGTGATTTCTATATCCATATACTGGAGGCTGTGTGATTTCTATGTACAGATACTGGAGGCTATGTAATTTCTATGTACAGATACCGGAGGCTATGTGATTTCTATATCCATATACTGGAGGCTGTGTGATTTCTATATCCAGATACTGGAAGCTGTGTGATTTCTATATCCAGATACTGGAGGCTGTGTGATTTCTATATCCATATATTGGAGACTGTGTGATTTCTATATCCAGATACTGGAGGCTGTGTGATTTCTATATCCAGATACTGGAGGCTGTGTGATTTCTATATCCAGATACTGGAGGCTGTGTGGTTTCTATATACAGACACTGGAAGTGCAGGAGAACTTCTTTGGCCTCCAACAAGCCCCAAAGCACCCATCTAAAGTGATGTTTTGGTGGTGCTTTACAGCTGCTGGACCAGAGATACTCCATCCCATTGAAGGCATGATGAACAGTGAAATATATGTGGTCGCTTGAAAGACAAAACTGCTACCAACACTGGAACTTGGATTTGAAGTGGCATCTTCTAGCAAGACCTGGCACCCTGCCATAATTCCAGGTGCACCAAGGGGTTTTAGGCACAATACAAGCTTGCATTATTGGAGGGGTCCATTATCAGGCCATGAACAGGAGACATGGATTGTTCAAGAAAAAGGAATGTGATTGCAAGCATGATCAAAGTGTGGTTCGAGGATCAATAAGTGAAAAAGATGTGCAGAAACTGGTGGAACCGATGTCTCAAAGGGTCAAACAAGTGATCACGCCAAAAGGAAGAAGCATCATGTGCTAAAAATAAATATGATTTTCCTGTTTGTGCCAATTAATATGAACAGTACTGAATAGGTATTCCCTGTTGCAGCCCTGTAGTGATGATGTCACTGTTTGCTGATTGGCTGCAAGGGAGAGCAGTGTGCTTCTCATCACAATACACTGGAGATTCTGAATCCAGCACTCACAGTATAGAGTGTGAGTCGGGGGAGTTTGATAACTGTGCAGGGACTCATTTTCTGTATTGACACACTTCTGGTCTTTTGGATAAAATAATAATAATATACTGAGCAATCATGGGAGATCATACAGAGAAACAATGACGGCAAAGCTTGGTGGGGGGGGGCAGGTGTCCGTGTGCTGCCTGGAGGGATTTGATAGATGATGATGTGTTACTGGTAGTGAGACTGGGATCGCATGATATGGTTATCCAAGGGCACAAATGTATGGCTACAACTGAGCTGGGGTGAAACAAATTAGACTACAAGAATGCTGCTGGTTGGCATTACATGATACAAAATCTCTGAAGTGCTTCTTTAAAAGTGCTATAAAATTATATAAACTGGTCAGTTTATGAATAAAATGTCTTAGCTGTTATGGGAAAGCAGAGGTCTCACAGTTTTTTTTACTAACTTTTGTTAGGACAACTGCTTTGTATCAGAATCTGGATTTGTTTATTGCCTAGCTTGGTTGATTAGGGTGGAGTTGCAGATTGTTGGGACCTCACGCCATTCTTGTTGTTAGGTATAGTGTTTGCTAGATGTATTCCCTTCCAGATAAGGTCTCTTTCACACTTGCGTTGTCCGGATCCGGCGTGTACTCCACTTGCCGGAATTACACTCCGGATCCGGAAAAACGCAAGTGTACTGAAAGCATTTGAAGACGGATCCGTCTTCAAAATGCTTTCAGTGTTACTATGGCACCCAGGACGCTATTAAAGTCCTGGTTGCCATAGTAGTAGTGGGGAGCGGGGGAGCGGTATACTTACAATCCGTGCGGCTCCCAGGGCGCTCCAGAGTGACGTCAGAGCGCCCCAGGCGCATGGATGACGTGCCATGCGATCACGTCATCCATGCGCCTGGGGCGCCCTGACATCACTCTGGAGCGCCCCGGGAGCCGCACGGATGGTAAGTATACTGCTCCCACGCTCCCCGCTACATTTTACCATGGCTGCCAGGACTTTAGCGTCCCGGCAGCCATGGTAACCACTCTAAAAAAGCTAAACGACGTTTAGCTTAAAGCCGGATCCGGATCAATGCCTTTCAATGGGCATTCATTCCGGATCCGGCCTTGCGGCAAGTCTTCAGTTTTTTTGGGCCGGAGCAAAAAGCGCAGCATGCTGTGGTATTTTCTCCAGCCAAAAAACGTTCCGATCCGGAACTGAAGACACTCTGATGCATCCTGAACGGATTTCACTTCATTCAGAATGCATTAGGATAATCCTGATCAGGATTCTTCCGGCATAGAGCCCCGACGACGGAACTCTATGCCGGAAGACCATAACGCAGGTGTGAAAGAGCCCTAATCTGCACTGTTTTCTGTATGGATCTGTAGTTCCAAGATTGTGTAGTGTGCACTACATCTTCTATCTACCTTAATGCCATACATCATTAATGCCACTGCATTGCCGGACCATCTCCTCCTTGTGTGATCCTCAGCATTTTTTGTCTTTTCATTCATTATTGAGTTTGTTTCAGAAGAGCCTTGTTGTCTGCCAGTGTTGAGACATGATTCGTATAGGTTGTTGTATCCGAGCACCAAGAGCCATTGTTAGAACTTGTGAAGTCCAGAGCTGCAGCCTTGTGCACAACCGGCGGAATTACAGTATAACAGAATCATTATGTTCAAAGCACAAAATATAAGAAAATAAAGGGATTTCAGCCTACCCAACGTCCTCCTTCGCCGTGCACGGATCCCGGACCAGGAATCAAATAAAAACATTAGTCATGGTGGTCATGATTAAGACGTGCAGATCATGATTAAGACGTTCAGGTCATGATTAAGACGTTCAGTCTAAACGCGCAGACCTAGCCTGTCTGGTCAGCCTATGGATTTTATAATGAAGAAATAAAGAAATTGGCTTTTATCCTGAGCCCGCTGCTGGATTTTTTCTACTGTTCTGATAGAATTATTTTGTTACACCACTGATTAAATAAGTGACTCCAGGAAGGACACCTATAGGGGGCATCTTTACATCCAATCGTACCTGCTAGGAATGATTGCTTGTGATCATGATTGAAAGCTGAATGATTTAATATGCGATAGAACTAGTAAAACAGGACAAATTAAAGGACGATCATTTACAATTTAATAAATGGTCCGTTTTCAGCTACAATAACCCATCTTTTTTTGCTCTGGGCAATGAGTGCTCGGAATCGTTCAGATCAGGCCCACAATGGGTACGTGTAAGGGAGTCTTTAGGGATGAGTGATCTCTGCGGCTTTGTGTGCAAACTTTGATGAATAGTAGTGGTTCCTGCAAGATGAAAGGTTCAGACAGGACCTGGAAGGTAATGAATTGGAAGTTAATTTGATGGTAAGATAAGGGAGCGTAATGACAGGGCATACAGCAGAACAGGAAATTGGAAACTGGATGATGTGCTATTAACATTATATTAGAAGGGAGCCCGCCTCTCCTCTCTGGTGCATGCCGCTGTGCCAGCCATTGTGTGTGCTGGCCAGTAGTGTCGGGAAGACACATGATAAATGGGTATGAGGCATCTGAAGCAGCAATCTGCCTCCCCAGCAGCGCCTCAGGCAGAAATGAGTTGCATCACTATTAGCCAGTGACCTTCCACACAGCCCCCAGGGGAAAGACACTAAATAGGGGCCCCCTGCACCTCCCCCTCTCTCCACCTACCCACAGCAGATTGTATCTGAGATAGCACTTGTGTCTGCATGTACAAAGGGAGGAATCTAGATGTATTTACAGATGTATGATTGGAGAATCAAGACTTTTACATTTACTCTGTATTATGGTTATCCCAGCAGCGAAATGAATATCAACACTATGTAATAAAGCATAATGTGAAGAGGAGCATAACATAGCTCTTTATATAGTCACCCTATGGTCAACCACGTTTGCTTTATGTCGTTTCATGAGATCTACTGACAACCCAACTTCCCCTGACACCCCATCTTGGGGGAAAAAAGGACAAGACGGACCTTTTGTTTGCCTGGGAGATAAATATTTCACTCTCTTTCTCTCCCAATATTGAAATATCTTGTATGTTCAACAGCCATTTTAGGTGGCATTCGTACTGCGCATGTAGATACATCAGAGGTATACATTGCAGTGTCCTATGCTCCTCGTTTAGAAAAATGTCTACTGCATGTTATGTTTTTGGGTGATGTCTGTGCAGAGAATAGCACAGCCGACCTTACTATTGCATACGGGGAAAAAAAGGATGCCAGCATATATTAGTCTATGGATACATTTTGTGTATATACCAGGAGCTTCCCCTGCACTACACTGCACTGCCATAGTAGCAATGTAAAGGCACATGTATATTAATGGTCAGCTTAATAATGAATTAACTGATATCCATTGTCATTGAGAAATTTCCCTGCCTTCAGACCTCTAGAAGTCTTTTGGCATGATCAGAGATTTTCCAATATACTGTAAAAATTTGTTTAAAATCAATACCCACTCATGAATACCATTATGTTCGTTTTCTAAATAGGTTCTTTATAGTGCTGAAAGGTTTTTATGTTTGCTGTTAAACATCTCCAAATATACATAAAGCATGCAATTATAGTTTCCTGCAGCCACCCCTAGGGGGAGCTTAGGAACTTACTATAGTTTCCTCCAGACACCACTACTGGTAGGTTAGAAGCTTACTACACCTAGGAGAAATTTTCAAGCTAAAATCCTGGCTTCAAAAAGTCACAAAAGAGGGCCTTGTGACCTTCAGGGATTATTTCTTTAAAAAAAAATGTTTACACCTCTCACTCCAGTTTTGAACAGTGACTTGGAAGGTGGATGGGATTAACCAGATTTATCAACTGCAACTTTTTGCAAAAATGGTCTCAATCTTACTCCAGTAAAGGAGTGCTATAGAAAGTGGTGTAACATCTATAGACAAAAGTTTTGGACTTCTTAAATTTGGTATAAATTAGGCAACACAAACTCATGTAAAGCTAACTTTTGAAATTCCCCTCACAATAAATTTCCCCAGTAAACTTCTTTAATACAGTACAAAAAAATTACTCTGGGATTGCTCTGAAATCGCAAGCAGTTCAACTGGAAGAGATACGATTGCTGTGAAATTACTGGAGACAAAGGGGTCATTTACTATCCAGAAATACAGCTATATTTGGCGTATTTCTGGCGCAAAGGTTATGTGAGGGCAATCTGCAACATTTCCCCCGCTCACGGCAGGTCTAGAAAAAGGGGGAGTGGTGTGGGCAGAGAAGAGGACAGGCCAGGAGGCCCGTCTCATTTATCATTTTCTACGTCTGTTTTAGGAATAGAAAATGGTCCAAATGTAAGACATCTAGGAAGCTGGTTTACATTTAGACTGGCACTGGATGCGCCAAAGTAATGGAGAGGCCGGCGCCTCTTCATAACAGGCGGATCCACCTTCACATATAGAGGTTATTAACCGCCTCCGGACCGCCTAACGCAGATCTGCGGTCCGGAGGCGGCAGCTGGGCGCTCAACGACGCATCGGCGCGTCATCTCGCGATACCCGAGATTTCCTGTGAACGCGCGCACACAGGCGCGCGCGTTTACAGGAACTGAAGGTAAGCGAGTGGATCTCCAGCCTGCCAGCGACGATCATTCGCTGGCAGGCTGGAGATGTGATTTTTTTTAACCCCTAACAGGTATATTAGACGCTGTTTTGATAACAGCGTCTAATATACCTGCTACCTGGTCCTCTGGTGGTCCCTTTTGTTTGGATCGACCACCAGAGGACACAGGTAGCTCAGTAAAGTAGCACCAAACACTACACTACACTACACCCCCCCTGTCACTTATTAACCCCTTATGAACCCCTGATCACTTCATATAGACTCCCTGATCACCCCCCCCCCCCCCCGTCATTGATCACCCCCTGTCATTGATCACCCCCCTGTAAGGCTCCATTCAGACGTCTGTATGATTTTTACGGATACATGGATCGGATCCGCAAAACACATACGGACGTCTGAATGGAGCCTTACAGGGGGGGTGATCAATGACAAGGGGGTGATCACCTCATATAGACTTCCTGATCACTTCCCTGTCATTGATCACCCCCCTGTCATTGATCACCCCCCTGTAAGGCTCCATTCAGACGTCCGTATGATTTTTACGGATCCACAGATACATGGATCGGATCCGCAAAACACATACGGACGTCTGAATGGAGCCTTACAGGGGGTGAGCAATGACAAGGGGGTGATCACCCATATAGACTTCCTGATCACCCCCCTGTCATTGATCACCCCCCTGTCATTGATCACCCCCCTGTAAGGCTCCATTCAGACGTCCGTATGATTTTTACGGATCCACAGATACATGGATCGGATCCGCAAAACACATACGGACGTCTGAATGGAGCCTTACAGGGGGGTGATCAATGACAAGGGGGTGATCACCCATATAGACTTCCTGATCACCCCCCTGTCATTGATCACCCCCCTGTAAGGCTCCATTCAGACGTCCGTATGATTTTTACGGATCCACAGATACATGGATCGGATCCGCAAAACACATACGGACGTCTGAATGTAGCCTTACAGGGGGGTGATCAATGACAAGGAGGTGATAACCCATATAAACTTCCTGATCACCCCCCTGTCATTGATCACCCCCCTGTCATTGATCACCCCCCTGTAAGGCTCCATTCAGATGTCCGTATGCGTTTTGCGGATCCGATCCATGTATCCGTGGATCCGTAAAAATCATACAGACGTCTGAATGGAGCCTTACAGGGGGGTGATCAATGACAGGGGGGTGATCAATGACAGGGGGGTGATCACCCCATATAGACTCCCTGATCACCCCCCTGTCATTGATCACCCCCTGTAAGGCTCCATTCAGACATTTTTTTTGGCCCAAGTTAGCGTTGTGATTGACAGTGCCAGGGAACGGAATCGTTCTGTGCTGGCCCTGTTTGAATTCCAAATCTCGCGCCTGCGCCGTACCTGTCTTTAATCGGCGCAGGCGCACTGAGAGGCGGTCTCTCCATCCTCAATGCGCCTGCGCCGATGACGTCACATCTACACCCGACGCAGGCGCATTGAGGATGGAGCGGCCGAGAGAGCGGCCGCCTCTCAGTGCGCCTGCGCCGATTAAAGACAGGTACGGCGCAGGCGCGAGATTTGGAATTCAAACAGGGCCAGCAGAGAACGATTCCGTTCCCTGGCCCTGTCAATCACAATGCGGAGGGGGCGTCATTAGGATCGGAGGATGCGGCTGCTACCAGCAAGTAGCCGCCCTACTTGCTGGTGGCAAGGTAATTTACATATTATAAAAATAGCTTTTTATCAAATTCTACTGAACCAAAATGATTATTTAGCTTATGTATGCAGAGCTCGCAGTATAGGGATTATTATTAACCCAAAAAAAAAAAACACGGTTTAGTGGGCTGACAGAAGCCCTTTAAGAGCGGCGTCTAAATTGTCTGTCTTAATAAAGAGTGTAGCTAGGGATTTTTCTAATGGATACATGCTGGGATTTCAGAGCGAAGCCAATTTACAAGCTACTTTTTCCTCTATAAAGTACCATGAACATTGACTACCAATAAATTTGCTGTGACTCTCTAGCGATTAAATTGCTCCAGCTAATCACTTGGTTGCAGCAATTTGGAAGTGATTTTCAAGCTACTCAATGCATTCTCTATGGACAGCTGCAGCGTCCCACTTATGTGTGTACAAGTGGTCCCCTTACATTCCTGTATAATTATTTGTATGTAATATATTCTATTTCCTAATATCAGGCTGGCATTGTCAATATATTTTATTCGCCCCTAGGTGGCGCTGGCACCAGATATTATATATAGCTTGGCGTGTGCTAGAACAGGAAGTGAATTCAGTTAGTTCAGAGTGTAGTAGGAGAGGAGAAGTAAGTGTATGGAGGAGGAGAGCAGGCTCAGTCCAAGATGTAGCTGCCTTTCTTTCCTTTGGGCCCTGATCAAGCCTGGAGATGACAGACCAAGTAGTCATAGCAGCCCAGCACAAGACAGCAAGTCTATGCATGAATATAAAGCAAGTCTAGTGAAGATTAGAGCTGAGTCTAGCCAATGGAATTCACAAGCACCAGTGACCAGGAGGAACTTAAAGGTACCTGGACACAACTGGATGATTAGTGCGCAAAATTATCCTTTTCTACTAAATGTCTTCTGGGACATAGTGAACCTGAATACTTCAGGAGAGCATCCTGCATCAAATAATGTAGCAGAGAGTTTTCCTCCCACGAGGGAGAACACCCTTATTGGATTGCACAACATAAAGTAAGGAAACTATTATATTCAGTACTTGAGTGCTAGAAGGTGGACTTAGTGCAAATTTACCCAGTTCTTTGCCTGTAAAGTAACAGCATTAAGAGAACTCCTTAACCGACAATTGCCAGACCTATTATAAGGAATTGCGGTGAAACCAACATCTGGATTATTGCCTTCTGGTATACAAATGAACTGTAACAACTGTCCTGAGACTATTGATTCAGTAAATGTTCAACTGTTTTACTACAACTGACGCCTCATCCTTTCTACAACTCTCAACTTTTGCACCTTACGGTGCTGGCATCACAAACACAGGGGCCCAGCCACTAAAGCACCTTAAACACCTATACCATCAAGGGCACCTCAACTTCCTTCTGGCTGGTGTTCCCTGCAATATAGAGTGCCCCGGGGTATTTTGTGCTGTCTTCCCCATCACTGTATGCCGGCCAAGCTCTGCTAACTATGAGTAAATGAACTACTACCCCCATCCGCACACCATAGCCTCACATGTTGCCCCTGAGGGCAAGTAATTTTTGTAGTGTGACAAAAAGTCTAGATGTAGCCTCAGCCTTAGGGCTCATGCACACGACCGTTGTTGTTTTGCGGTCCGTTTTTAACTGATCAGTTGTTCCACAGCCCCATTGAAGTGAATGGTTCCACATATGGTCCGCAAAAAAAAAACACAGCTCAATGAAAAAATCCTCCTAGTGGTGGCTGTAGTTTGTAATTTTAATGTTTTAAATGTAAGTCTACGCAGGGGATTTGGACCTCTGTGAACAAATACAGTATGTTTAAACCCAACTTACCATAGGGAAACACCAGGTAAGGCTACTTTCACACTAGCGTTCGGAGCGGGTCCGTCTGATGTTTCATCAGACGGATCCGCTCCTATAATGCAGACGTTTGCATCCGTTCAGAACGGATCCGTCTGCATTATAACTTAGAAAAATTTCTAAGTGTGAAAGTAGCCTGAGCGGATCCGTTCAGACTTTACATTGAAAGTCAATGGGGGACGGATCCGCTTGAAGATTGAGCCATATGGTGTCATCTTCAATCGGATCCGTCCCCATTGACTTCCATTATAAGTCTGGACGGATCCGCTTGCCTCCGCACGGCCAGGCGGACACCCGAACGCTGCTTGCAGCGTTCAGGTGTCCGCTCGCGGAGCGGAGGCTGAGCGCTGGCAGACGGATGCATTCTCAGTGGATCCGCCTCCACTGAGAATGCATTAGGGCCAGACGGCTGCGTTCAGGGCCGCTTGTGAGCCCCTTCAAACGGAGCTCACGAGCGGACACCTGAACGCAGGTGTGAAAGTAGCCTAAACCTGACACTGTATTATCCTTAGTTCAGGGCACCAATGCCTTAGGACCTGGTGTAGACAAACTGTAACAGAGTAAATCAGTTTGTAACTGATGTGTTTCTTAAAGGGGTTATCCAAGACTGAACAAACCCCCACAATGCCCAGACCAGGGATACTGACCATACTTGCCTGGTCCCCGATGCCAGTTTCCTTGCCGATCGCTCCACGGCTGTCTTTGCCGGGGGTGCAGCCAACAGTAGGCCGCAGTGGCAACTAATGGGTATTAGTGATGATACGAAGATGAAAAGTCATTTAGATTAAAGGTCATTTACTAAAAACAGAAAAAGTCAGTGAATAAAAAGCTCTATGGAAGCAGATTATTACTGCTGGGGGAACTGTGGGGTGCTTTATCATTACTGGGGGCACTATGAGGACACTAAAGAGGAGCCTTATTAATACTGGGGTACTACAAGGGGTCTTATTACTACTGTGGGTAGTATAGAGGGATCTTATTACTACAATGGAACTACATGGAGGTCTTATTAGCACTGAGACCATATTACTTCTGGGGGCACTATTGAGAGCTTTATCCCCACTGGGGCACTTTGAGGTGCTTTATTACTACAGGTGGCACTATGGAGCACATTATTACTACAGGAAAACAATGGGGAAAATTATTTTTACTATTTGGGGGCATAGGGGAGCACAGCAGATACATTATTGGTGTTAGCAGCAGGATAACACTATTAAGGCACAAAGGATGGGGAGGATGATAGAAAAGTGAGGAACCTAAAATGTCTGTGTGGCAAACACTGCAGAGACAAGTTGTGGCTGGAAGATGTCATCAAGGTGGTTTGGGTCGAATGGATAAGATGATAAAGGAGAAAGTCTACAACTACCTATGAGTCACTTGATGTAATAGGTAGGTACTGCTGTATACTCCTGTATGTTTGGTGGCACTGAATATAATGTTTATCCAGCAAGTAAAAATTATCTTAAGTGCTCAGGCATGTGGGAGGAGGCAGTTGGATTGAAAATTTGCCAAATATGTACTGGGGCTTGGCATTGTGGCATAGTATTACTTTTCTGCCAGCATGTAAAAGGTCAGAATGCACCAAATTCATTAAGAGATGTCTAACCATAGACTCATATATCAATAATGTATTAGTATTTCGCAGTGGGGGGAGCACCCCTAAATCATGAACCCCACTGTAGAATATCTAGATGGTATACTCAGTCTCACAATATAGAACAATAAAACACTACCATTGTATCGCTATCTAAGAACTGAGGTACGCTGTCAGGCACATCATCCGGGGGCGCCACTATAGTGTAAAGGGAAGTGGAGTCTGTGTGTGGGCATTGAGGGGCCCATCTACTGACTCGCTCCTGGCTGCGGTTGCCGCTTCCTGGATGATGTGACGATCATAACCCGTTGGGGTGTACCGCTTGATCCTGATCACCTGAGGTAAATGGTGCCCTTTTCCCCTATTTAACCACCTCAGCTCCCCTAGCTTAAACCCCCTTAATGACCAGACCACTTTTTACAATTCTGCACTACACTACTTTCACGGTTTATTGCTCGGTCATACAACTTACCACCCAAATGAATTTTACCTCCTTTTCTTCTCACTAATAGAGCTTTCATTTGGTGGTATTTCATTGCTGCTGACATTTTTACTTTTTTTGATAATAATCGAAATTGATCTAAATTTTTGCAAAAAAACAAAATTTTTCACTTTGGATTGTAAAATTTTTCAATTAAAACTACATTTCTATATACATTTTTCTCAAAATTTCTTGTTCTACATCGTGCATTTATTGTTCTACATCGTGCAAAAATGTGAATTTCCGCATTTTGAAGCAGCTCTGACTTTCTGAGCACCTGTCATGTTTCCTGATGTTCTACAATGCCCAGACAGTAGAAACACCCCACAAATGACCCCATTTGAAAAAGTAGACAACCTAAGGTATTCGCTAATGGGCATAGTGAAATCATGAAAGTTTTTATTTTTTGTCACAAGTTAGCGGAAAATGATAATTTTTTTTATAAGTCTCATATTCCACTAACTTGTGACAAAAAAATAAAATTTTACATGAACTAACCATACCTCTCACGGAATACCTTGGGGTGTCTTCTTTCCAAAATGGGGTCACATGTGGGGTATTTATACTGCCCTGGCATTTTAGGAGCCCTAAAGCATGAGAAGTAGTTTGGAATCCAAATGCGTAAAAATGCCCTGTGAAATCCTGAAAGTACTCATTGGAATTTGGGCCCCTTTGCGCATCTTGGCTGCAAAAAAGTGTCACACATGTGGTATCGCCGTACTCAGAAGAAGTAGGGCAATGTGTTTTGGGGTGTATTTTTACATATACCCGTGCTGGGTGAGAGAAATATCTCTCTAAAAGAAAACTTTTCTCATTTTTTTTATACAAAGTTGTCATTTGATAGAGATATTTCTCTCACACCCAGAATGGGTATATGTAAAAATACACCCCAAAACACATTGCCATACTTCTCCTGAGTACGGCGATACCACATATGTGACACTTTTTTGCAGCCTAGGTGCGCAAAGGGGCCCAAATTCCAATGAGTACCTTTTAGGAGGGCATTTTTAGGCATTTGGATTCCAGACTTCTTCTCACGCTTTAGGGCCACTAAAATGCCAGGGCAGTATAAATACCCCACATGTGACCCCACTTTGGAAAGAAGACACCCCAAGGTATTCCGTGAGGGGCATGGCGAGTTCATAGAAGATTTTTTTTTTGGCACAAGTTAGCGGAAAATGATTTTTTTTAGTTTTTTCTCACAGTCTCCCTTTCCGCTAACTTGTGACAAAAAGTTCAATCTTTCATGGACTCAATATGCCCCTCAGCGAATACTTTGGGGTGTCTACTTTCTGAAATGGGTCATTTGTGGGGTATTTATACTGCCCTGGCATTTTAGGGGCCCTAAAGCGTGAGAAGAAGCCTGGAATATAATTGTCTAAAAAAATTTACGCATTTGGATTCCGTGAGGGGTATGGTGAGTTCATGTGAGATTTTATTTTTTGTCACAAGTTAGTGGAATATGAGACTTTGTAAAAAAAAAAAATAATAATAATCAACTTCCGCTAACTTGTGGCAAAAAAAAAAATCATCTATGAACTCGCCATGCCCCTCAAAAGTGATCTTTATAGCGCCGCAGCGATTTTACGGTGTTTTTGCAGTGATCAGAAAAAAAAGAATTCTGTCACTGCGGGGGGGGGGGGGGGGCAGACTGAACGCAAGTGTGCACACAAGATCAGGCCTGATAGGGCGAACACTGCGTTTTTTGTAGAGCCTATAGAACATGTCCTATTCTTGTCCGCAAAAGGCATTTTCTATATAGTTCTGGCAATGTGCGGATCCGCAAAATGAGGAAAGCACATTGCCAGTGTCCGTGTTTTGCGGATCCGCGGTGTCCGTGTTTTGCGGATCCGTGGATCCTTGGATCCGCAAAACACATACGGACATCTGAATGGAGCCTTACAGGGGGGTGATCAATGACAGGGGGGTGATAAGGGAGTCTATATGGGGTGATCAATGACAGGGGGGTGATCAGGGAGTCTATATGGGGTGATCACCCCCCTGTCATTGATCACCCCCCGTAAGGCTCCATTCAGACATCTGTATGTGTTTTGCTGATCCGCGGATCCGTGGATCCGCAAAACACATACCGACCTCTGAATGGAGCCTTACAAGGGGGTGATCAATGACAGGGGGGTGATCAGGGAGTCTATATGGGGTGATCAGGGGTTAATAAGTGACAGGGGGGGTGTAGTGTAGTGTGGTGATTGTTGCTACTTATTACTGAGCTGCCTGTGTCCTCTGGTGGTCGATCCAAGCAAAAGGGACCACCAGAGGACCAGGTAGCAGGTATATTAGACGCTGGTTAATAAAATCGCATCTACAGCCTGCCAGCGAATGATTGCCGCTGGCAGGCTTTAGATGCACTTGTTTACCTCCGGTTCCTGTGAACGTGCGCTCCTGTTTGCGCGCGTTCACAGGAAATCTCGCCTCTCGCGAGATGACGCGCCGGCGCGTCCAGGAGGAATAACAGGGCCGCCGCCAGGACGCAATCCTGCATGCGGCGGTCCTGAGGCAGTTAATAGCGTTATACTCCACTGACTTTCTGGCCTCCTGACGAAGCTCATTGAAGCAAAGCACACATTGAGGTGTTTTCTTGTTCCCCTGGATCCACGTTCCCTCATCATGTCCTTGGGTAGGTAATAGTTCTTAGATAGTGATACCTTGGTAGTATTGTTCTACAGTATATTGTGAGACTCAGTATACCATCTAGATATTCTACAGTGGGGTTCGTGGATTTTATTAAATAACACAGTAGCTATAATACATTTTAATTACAGCAATTACAAATGTATTCAGATCCAGGCGCTGGTTTAAAAAGGTAGAATATTTTTTGTGGGACAACCATAATCAATAAATGTCTAGTAGCGATAAACTGTGGAATGGATATGGAAAGATTCTCCAGAATGGTTATTACATGGGGAATGCAAGAAGTAACTAAAGCAGACATGTCAGAAGTAACCGTTTCTATTTAATTTGCCAATGCCTTTGCATAGAAGAACCATCAGAATATGAAGAAGCATTAGAGACAGTGACTAATGAGCCTTAAGCACAAAATGAGACTGCAGTTAACCTTTCCAGTTACACGTCTACATAGAATATAAGGCTTGTTTCACATGGGCATTGTGGGAAAAGGTGCGGGTGCGTTGCGGGAACACGCGCAATTTTTCTGCGCGAGTGCAAAACATTGTAATGCGTTTTGCACGCGCGTGAGAAAAATCGGCATGTTTGGTACCCAAACCCGAACTGCTTGGGATCGGTGTTCTGTAGATTGTATTATTTTCCCTTATAACATGGTTATAAGGGAAAATAATAGCATTCTGAATACAGAATGCATAGTAAAATAGCGCTGGAGGGGTTAAAAAAAATATAAAAAAAATTAACTCACCTTAATCCACTTGATCGCGCAGCCAGCATCTCCTTCTGTCTTCATCTTAGCTGTGTGCAGTAACAGGACCTGTGGTGACGTCACTCCGGTCATCACATGATCCATCACATGATGGACTTTTACCATGGTGATGGATCATGTGATGGACCATGTGATGACCGGAGTGAATGCCATCAGCAGCGTGTGCTTGTACATCTTCCGATCAAGCTCCAGTGACAGAATTAAGGACGGCACGTTGTCCTTGTAGCGGGGATCCAGCAGGGTGGCCACCCAGTAATCAGCACTGGTTAGAATGTGGGCAATTCAGTGGTCGTTGCGCAGGCACTGCAGCATGTAGTCGCTCATGTGTGCCAGGCTGCCCAGAGGCAATGACAAGCTGTCCTCTGTGGGAGGTGTATCGTCTGTGTCCTCTGTATCCCCCCAGCCATGGTACAGTGATGCCCATGATCTGCTTTGGGTGCCACCCTGCTGTGAACATGGTTCCTTCTCATTCTCCAGAACTGTGCCATGGCCGGACAATTGTGTACCTGGCCTCTGTTGGTGCAGGAACACACCCTTTGAGCCACTTGTGAATGACTGGCCTGATAACTGTGGAAATGATACTTTTTCCTGCTCCTCTTCCTCCTGTGCCACATCCTCTCCCATTTCAAGGAGACATAGAAGTGGGATAGTAATGCTGAGGACTGCATCATCGGCACTGGCCATGTTGGTGGAGTACTCAAAACAGCGCAACACGGCACACACGTCCCGCATAGAGCCCCACTCGTTGGTGGTTAAGTGGTGCTGTTCCGCAGAGCGACTCCCCCATGCGTGCTGCAGCTGAAACTCCACTATCGCCTGCTGCTGCTCGCACAGTCTCTCCAGCATGTGCAAGTGCAGTGTCCCACTCAAGTAACTGTGGGCCCTGCAAATGTGTTTTTACCATGTATTAATGTCATGTGATATGCCTGTATTTTGTATTTTATCTCCTGTCATATTCTCCATGTCACAATGTGATTTTACATGCAAGTATCCTTTATACAGGCCTAGTCAGGGTGCACTACACTCGATTCTCCACAGAATGGAGCAGTGTCAGTGTGTATAAATAGCATAGCTCAGACCTAAGTTAGGCTGTGCAGTCATGTGCCGTGTGTGCAGTCCTGTGCAGTTGTGTGCTGTGCAGAGCAGTTCAATTCCTGGTTGAGGTAAATCCAAACCAGTGCAGAAGATCTCAGGTAAATCCAAGTGAGAGTTCAGTTGAATGCAGTTCTCTCATGAGCCTTCAAGAAAGCAACAGCCATGTAGCTGAATATCTGGAGGGAGGGTCGTTTGTGTGAGTTTAAATTACGCCCCTTCCCAGTGTCCTGTGCGGGTTATAGCTTCTATCTTGCTCTGAGGAGAGCTGGATTTGATGTTTCTGCTCTGCTACAAGATAAGTTGGTTTTGGTTTCCTGTGTTCGGTCTAGGCTGTTAGAGAGACACCTGTCTCCTCCAGGTTCTGAGGAAGCAGGCTGCCTCTTTTCCCCTTTTCACCATCTCAGGGACAGTTAGGGAATCTTCAGCCTTAGGCACGGGGGCATGTTGATTCCCACCTTTAGTGTCTGAACGTGGGAGCAGAAGTCCAGGGAGAGCTGGTAGGGAATTGTCAGGAGGTGACCTTATCCCCAGATTCTGGCCTAGATGCTTGTTTTGAGGTTTTTCTGTTTCTTGTATCTTGTATCCAACCCGTCGTGACATTATAACCCGCCAATACCTAGACTGCCATTTCTCAGCTGCTTCGAGATGGAGTCAATTAATGCGTTAGTTGATCGCATGCAGGTATTATCCCTAGAGGTGGCTGATCTGCATAATTCTGTCGCACGGTGTCAGAATGCTCTGGCATCAGGTGCTATAGGAGGAAATTCTTCCTGATTGATTTTCAGGGGGTGTGGATGACTTCATCCGCTTTAGAGAGTCATTCAAGCTGTATTTTCGGCTGTGGCCATCTTCATCTGGTGATGGGAGTCAGAGAGTAGGGATAATCATATCCCTGCTTAAAGGGGACGCGCAGTCCTGGGCCTTTCCTCTGCCGACCAGTTCTCTTGCTCTCTGGTCGTTGGATGGATTTTTTAATGCCTTGGGATTAATTTATGATGACCCAGATCGGGTCTCGAAGGCAGAATCTAAATTGTGTAATTTATTACAAGGAGAACATACTGCAGAGGCGTACTGCATTGAGTTTAGGAGATGGGCTATGGAGTCTGAGTGGAATGACGCCGAGCTACATAGTCAGTTTTGTCAGGGGTTGTCTGAGAGATTAAAAGATGCCCTCGCTTTTCATGAATATCCGGATACATTGGAGAATGTTATATCTTTAGCAGTACGGTTAGATAGACGCATTAGAGAGAGGTGTAAGGTTCCTTCCATGCTAAATTGGAGAAATGTGTGTTTTCTGTTCAGGAGCTTCTGTTTCTGGGATATCTGCTTTTAAGGAATGTTTTGCGTCTGCTCCCATTCTGATGCAGCCTGATGTGTCTCTGCCATTCGAGGTGGATGGATCAGAGGTGGGGGTTGGAGCAGTGTTGTCGCAGGGTTCATCTCCTGGCAAATGGCGCCCATGTGCTTTTTTATTTCAAGAAGCTCTCGGTCGCCAAGAGGAATTATGATGTAGGAAATAGGGAATTGCTGGCCATCAAATTGTCCTTTGAAGAATGACGTCACTGGTTGGAGGGGGCGTCTCATCCAATTACGGTATATACTGATCATAAGAATTTGGCTTACCTGCAATCTGCCAAGAGTCTGAATCCTAGACAGGCTAGATGGTCACTGTTCTTTACTAGGTTCAATTTTGTGGTTACTTTTCACCCGGGGGTTAAAAACGTCAAGGCAGATGCATTGTCTCATAGTTTTCCTGGGGAAAGTGATTTAGAGGATCCTGCTCCGATTTTAGCTGATGGGGTGGTGGTCTCCGCTCTGTACCCCGAGTTGGAGATGGAGGTGTTGGGAGCCCAGGAGGGGGCTCCTGATTCTTGTCCCCCAGGTAGGTTGTTTGTTCCTGCTGGACTCCGATACAAGGTATTCAAGGAACATTACGATACTGTCCTTGCTGGACATCCTGGTGGCAAGTCCACCTTTGATCTTATTTCTCAGAGGTTCTGGTGGCCCGGGTTACGTAAGGGTGTTGAGGATTACGTAGCAGCTTGTGAGACCTGTGCACGGTCAAAGGTTGCTCACACTCGACCTTCTGGTTCACTTCTTCCTTTGTCTATTCCATCTCATCCTTGGACGCACTTGTCTATGGACTATTACTGATCTGCCGAGTTCCTCCGGGAAAACAGTGATTTGGGTGGTTGTGGACCGTTTTAGTAAAATGGCTCACTTTGTATCGTTAGCTAGTCTGCCCAATGCTAAGACTCTTGCTCAGGTTTTTGTTGATAACATCGTGAAATTACATGGCATTCCCTCAGATGTGGTTTCTGATAGGGGCACGCAGTTTGTTTCCAGGTTTTGGAGGGCGTTCTGCTCTCGTCTTGGTGTTCAACTTTCGTTCTCTTCGGCTTTTCATCCGCAGTCGAATGGGCAGACAGAGCGTACTAACCAAAACCTGGAGACCTACTTGAGGTGTTTTGTGGATGATAACCAGGAGGACTGGTCCTCATTCTTATCTCTAGCTCAGTTTGCTTTGAATAACCGTAGGCAGGAGTCCACGAGTAAGTCGCCATTTTTTGTCACATACGGTTTTCATCCTAAGTTTAGTACCTTTTCTGGGACTGGTTCCTCTGGGATGCCAGAGGAGGAGAAATTTTTGTCTGCCTTGTCTTCTATCTGGCGGAGGATTCAAGTTAATTTTGAGAAGATGGGTGAGAGGTATAAGCGAATGGCAGACAGGAGACGCATGACTGGTCCGGACCTGTGTGTGGGTGATCTGGTGTGGTTATCTACTAAAAATATTAAACTGAGAGTACCATCTTGGAAACTGGGGCCAAGATTTATTGGACCTTACAAAATATCAGCGGTTGTCAATCCAGTGGCGTTTTGTCTAGTCTTCCGCAGATCTGGAGGAACCATGATGTGTTCCACAGGTCTTTACTGAAGAAATATGTGAAACCGGTGGAACCATCGCCATTGCCTCCTCCCCCTGTTCTGGTTGATGGCAATTTAGAGTTCGAGATCTCTAGGGTTCTCGACTAACGCGTTCTTCGGGGTTCCCTTCAGTACCTGGTACACTGGATGGGATACGGCCCCGAGGAGAGGATGTGGGATCCGGCTGTGGATGTTAGTGCCAGCCGACTGGTGAGGGTCTTTCACAGGGCCCACCCGGATAAAGTTGGGCCCGGGTGTCCGGGGGTCACCCGTAGAAGGGGGGGTACTGTCATGCCCTGCTTAGGTTATGTGCGGAGGTCTGGCAGGTTAGCAGCACGTGTGTAGTTTTTTGTTTGTTTTGGGTTTGGAGTTGAGCTGTATCCACCTCCCTTTAGGTGCACTGGGTGGGGTTGTTTGTGTGAGTTTAAATTACAACCCTTCCCGGTGTCCTGTGCAGGTTATAGCTTCTATCTTGCTCTGAGGAGAGCTGGATTTGCTGTTTCTGCTCTGCAACAAGATAAGTTGGTTTTGGTTTCCTTTTTGTGTTTGGTCTAGGCTGTTAGAGAGACACCTGTCTCCTCCATGTAGTGAGGAAGCAGGCTGCCTCTTTGCCCCTTTTCACCATCTCAGGGACTGTTATGAAATCTTCAGCCTTAGGCACAGGGGCACGTTGATTCCCACCTTTAGGGTCTGAACATGGGCGCATAAGTCCAGGGAGAGCTGGTAGGCAATTGTCAGGAGGTGACCTTATCCCCAGCTTCTGGCCTAGACGCTTGTTTTGAGGTTTTCTGTGTGTTTCTTGTATCTTGTATCCAACCCGTCGTGACACAATGTGAAGGAACTGGAGGCACTGTCAGCAACCCAATCTATTACCGCCTCTACTTGTTCTGGCCTTATCATTCGTACACCGGTATACAGGCCTACAAAATAACGCTGAACGTTCTTTCGCCTACGTGCACCTGAGGTGTTTCATTTGGGTGTGTAGCTGGCAGAGATTAACCAGGTCCTCCTCCTGCAACAGGAGCTCCACCAACCCGAGCAGCACCACGACCAGAGTCATATCCCTTTTTTGATGCTCTCCTCATTCTTTGAGATCACCCTCTGAACTAACAGACGGATTAACTATATTAATTTCCCTGTCACATATGCAGTGCAGGTGTACTTCACGCAATAAATGGGTATATGACGCCCACAGAATTAACAGCCAGATTTATGATTATCTTTCTGTGTCAGGGGTGCAAAGATGGTGTATTGCACCCACAAAAAATCGCACTAACACTGTCCCTCACTTCAGCTGCCTGCTTTCTGTCCCTTCACTACTGAGAGCTGATGGGTGGTGCAACACGTGATCCAGCTTATATAGAGGCTGGGTCACATGCTGCACTGGCCAATCACAGCCATGTCATTAGTAGGCATGGCTGTGATGGCTTCTAAGGGCACACAGCTTAAAAGCTTGTTGATTGGCTGCCCTGCAGTCTTTCAACAAGCTTTATTAAATGCCCGAACACCAGAACTCAAACCCAAACTTTTCCGGCAAAGTTCGGGTTCAGGTCCGGGGACCAAAAATCGTAAAGTTCGGTACGAACTTTACAGTTCGGGTTTGCTCAACACTAATGGTAAATTGTCCTCAGGGTAACTGCATGTTATATGTCAGTCAGTCTGGTCAAGGTCTGGCTAAAAATGATTGCTGCTATCCTGTCATGCCCCACTCTGACCATGTGTGGAGGTCAGCCAGGATAGCAGCACGAGTTTAGTGATTGCTTTGGAGCCGTGCTGGATCCGCCTCTCTCAGGTGCACTGGGTGGGGTCTTTAGGTTAAATAGCACACTGCCCAGTGCCCTGAGCGGATTATACTGTTCATTCTGTCTGGGAAGTTTGGAGAGAAGGTTGGCTGTCTGTTCCTGCTCTCAGAGATAAGTGTCATTGCTTGTTCGGTTGTTTGTGTCTTCTTGTCCGTCCAGGTTCTGTGCGAGCAGACTGCTCCTATCTCCCCACTTCACCATCTTAGGGAGTTCAGGGTTTTTGTTAGCCCAGGCTGGAGGACACTAGTACACCTACCTTCAAGGTCTACTGTGGGCTGAGAAGTGCAGGGAAAGAGGTCAGGGATAAGCTAGGAGGTGACCCTTCCCCTGTCTCTTGTCCAGAGCCTGGTTGGTGTGTTATCTTTGATACTAAGTGTACGTCCGCCGTGACATATCCATACATTGCTATTGGGAAGGAACTGCACTGCAAAGTACTTGAAACGGTGTATTGATACTGTTGGATGTACTACTACTTCTATTCTGCACTTTAGTGAAGAGAGACCTATTTATTTACTGCAACTGGCCTAGTTACTGACTCTGCCATATGCCAGCTGTTGCACCTACACCTCCTGCCTTGCACCCAAACACTCACTACCCACCAGGCAGAATTCCCAACATCAGAGTATGCCCCAACTGTCACTGTACGACCCTAGGATGTATCAATGTGAGGATTTCCATATGTGTACAACCATCATTGACACCGCTACTACTACTCCCATGCTCCTCAAATCACTTTCCAACAGGCTGCTGCAGAGTGCCATAAGAGAGTAAGTATTGTATGCATGCTGCTGCATTCAACAACAGTTTTCTGGTCTAGGGTCTGGTTATTTAAAAAAAAAAAAATCTGGTCTGAGGCAGTTTTTTTATATTTTAATTTTTTTTGGTCTGCAGATTTTTCAATTTTTCTTCTGTTTAGGGTCCCTATTTAATTTTTTTTTATTTTTTAAATCTGTTTACTTTAATTCTAGTCTGGGGTTCCACTTTTTTTTTTGGGGGTCTGTTTATTATTATTATGATTGTTATTATTCTCAACCGGGGTGTGTCTTTATTTTCTGTTCTGGGGTTTAATTTTTATTTTTTCATATAGAGTATATATTTTCTGGTTTAGGGTCTTTTTTTATTTTCTGATCAGTTTTTTTCCCTCTCTGGTCTGTGATCTGATTACTTTTTACATTTGGCTCTGGTGTATAATAATTTGATATAATAATATGCAGCCATATATATGGAAGTGAGTCACAGCAAGGAGGGGTGGGGTAATCTAGGTTAACCCTTTCATGACCAAGGGTCATTGATGCCCCAGTGTCCAGGTCAAAATTTACAAATCTGACATGCGTTACTTTATGTGGTTATTGCTTTGGAACACTTTATTTATCCAAGCCATTCTGAGATTGTTTTCTCGTGACATATTGTAGTTCATGATAGTCATAAATTTGAGTCAATATATTTCACCTTTATTTATGAAAAAATCCCAAATTTATCAAACATTTAGAAAAATTCACAATTTTAAAAATTTCTATTTCTCTGCTTCTAAAACAGAAAGTCATACCTAATAAAATATTTATTACTTAACATTTCCCATATGTCTACTTTATGTTGGCATCATTTTGGAAATGTCATTTTATTTTTTTAGGACGTTAGAAGGCTTAGAAATTTAGAAGCAATTCTTAAAATTTTTAAGAAAATTTCCAAAACCCACTTTTTAAGGACCAGTTCAGGTCTGAAGTCACTTTGTGGGGCTTACATAGTAGAAACCCCCCATAAATGACCCCATTGTAGAAACTACACCCCTCAAGTTACTCAAAACAGATTTTACTAACTTTGTTAACCCTTTAGGTGTTCCACAAGAATTAAAGGAAAATGGAGATGACATTTCTAAATTTCACTTTTTTGACAGATTTTCCATTTTATTACATTTTTTTCTTTAACACATTGAGGGTTAACAGCCAAACAAAACTCAATATTTATTACCCTGATTCTGCGGTTTACAGAAACACCCCACATGTGATCGTAAACTGAAAGTAAGGGCGCACAGCAGGGCGCAGAAGGAACGGAACGCCATATGGTTTTTGGAATTCAGATTTTGCTAAGTGTAAGGCCGATTTATTGGCCTGTATTTGTGGGAGGGGCATGGCTGCCTACTTCAACAGCCAGCGTCCCTCTCACTCTGTACGTCGTTACAGCGTTTGATGAGCCACACCTGGTATCCCAGTGAGAGGAGTTCAGCATACCTGGATATCCTGACGTCTGTGAGGGTGAGAAGCTGCTTCTCTGCAGCGCACAGTGTTGGGGTCCGGCCGGCGGGGGGCTCGTTCCCCTAGGTGAGGGGGGGCTCCCCTGCACCGGAGCATAATGCCAGGGAGTTGCGCGGCTCCCCACGCGGTACGGGTGTCCAGCCGGCGGTGGGTCGGCCCCTGGCTGATGGGGGTTCCCCCGCACTGGTGCACTCTGCCAGGGAGCTGCGCAGCTCCCCACGCGGTTATCATGTAGGGACACAGGGGACACCGTGGCCCCGCTCCTTATCTTCGTTAAAGTCTGGCACGGGCCGCCGTGCCGTTAGTGAGGCAGGGATCAGGGATGAGAGAACCAGGCCGTTCAGGGGGAGCAGGTCATAGCTGGTGGCTAGCTTCCTTCTGCCGGCTGCACACAAGGTCGCCAAGAGGGTCATTTAGGCATGGGGGATTAATTAGTCCATACAGGTGAGTACCACCCGGGGAGGGGTGGGTTACAGAGTACTGCACGGTCTACAGACCTGGTCCACCGTAGTAAATCCTAGCTGGGATTGCTGGTCAGGAGCCGAGGTTCACTCGTCTCAGTGTCAAGCCAGTACAGGGGCTTAGTAGGCGCAGCTTGCGGTGGTAGCTTCCCCCCCAGGTTAGGCAATTCTTATTGGCAAGGGTTAATGGTAAAAAAAAAAAATATTTTTTTTTTACTTCTTTGCGTCGTTCTTTACGACGAATGCACAATCCAGGGTTAATGTCTTGATTGTTTTGCTTCTAGGTCCTAACTTGTCTCGGCTACACCCTGATTTGTGGCTTATCAGCAAGGTACTAGGGGTACATGTCGGGGGGGGGGAGGAGAGAAGTCACAAGCTTGGTTTTCAATAAAGTCTGGCACGGGCAGTGAGCAATGCTAGCGGAGGCTGTAGGTCAGAGGCCTAGGTTCGCTGGTGTCAGTGTTAAGCCAGTACGGGGGCTTAGTAGATGCGGCTTGCCCTGGTATTTTACCCTCCCTAGGTTTCCAGGTTAAGTAAATTTTAATTGGTAAAAGGTTAATTTCTAAAAAAAAAAAAAAAAATGCTGCTCTTGTTCCATCATTCACGTTTTACACATTCGCAGGGTTTCCTCACGACATGTGCACAATCCAGTGTTGATGCCTTAATTGTTTTGTTTCTAGGTCCAAACCTTGTCTCAAGTTACATCCTGAAATTTGGCTTATCGGCAAGGTAGTAGGGGTACACGTCGGGGAGGGGGGAGGAAGCTTGGTTTGTGTCTCATGCACCATCTCACGTCCAGGTCGTGCTGTGTTACTTCCGTTCTGCGGTTGTCAGTCCGTAGGTATTCTGAGCAGGTAAGTGCATGGTCACCCTCTGGGTGTTACTTTCTGGGTGTCTGTTCGAGTTGGAGAAGGGTTTTGATCGGTCTTTTTGAAGTGCCCCCCTTTCAGCGGTGGAGAGTTAGTCCCGATGGGGTGGTCACAGGTAAGTTTAGCAAGAAGGAGAGACTTATCATCGACCTGTCAGCCCCACATGGTTACCACGTCCCTAGTCTTAACTCCCTCATTCCTTCAGAGGAAGTGGGCATGAGGTATTCTTCTATTGATAAGTGGAAGGTCCGATACTACTTTTCCACCAAACTTACTTTCTGTTCTAGGAGCAGCCCGTGGCTCTTTGATCAGTTGGCTCAGGCCTCCATTGGGTTTTAGAATATAAAGTACGCTCTGAATTTGTTATTCATTACTTCCTGCTTATCTAGAGACCAGGGTCAGCCCCCTTAGGGCTGGGGAGATTGTTGAGCTGTTTTCCCAGTTAGGTGTCCCGGTCTCCCCCAAGAGACCTGCTAGCTCAGGTTTTGCTGCTATTTTGGCACCCACTTGGTCGCAGGCGAGTGGCCTGCTGAGGTGAGACAAATCCCAGGTTTCCTGCAAACCTCAGCACTTTTCGAGCTGTACCCCATTGTGGTGGCCGGCCCGTGTTTGGGGCAGCAGCTGGGTAAATCGCACTGTTTTGTTTGTAACCGACAACGCTGCGGTGGTAGATATCTTAACCAATGGGTTGTCTAAGTCGTCTTATGTCATATGTCTTTTGAGACATCTAGTTCAACTCTCCTTGCGACATCATTTTTGTGTTAGTAGTACGCATGTGCCAGGTTCTCAAAATGTGGCAGATGATGCTTTATTGAGGGCTAATTTCTCCCTTTTCGCAGGTCACGCCATAGGCGGATGTTGTGGGCGCTACCGTCCCCCGTCACGAGTCACTAATACTGGTTTAAATGGTCACCTAGAGACGGCCCACTCCTTACTAGCCAAGCCCCTTTCGCCGTATACAACTAGGGCGTATCGCACTGGGTGGAGGGCATTTGCAGGTTTTAGGGAATATGCCCTCAAAGGGAGTCCAGTTTTGTTGAATACATCCTTGCCTTCATTGGCTACAGCCACTCGGAGCTCAAGCTGTCCCACAACACAGTGAAGTCGTACTTGTTGGGGGTGCAGCATTTCCTCTCTGTCAGTCATCCTGAACGGGCATCGGCGTTCTCTGTGCATGCTGTCAAAGCTACGTTGAGGGGTTTGAGCAGATGTGGACCAGGAGGCCAAGTACGCATACAAGCTGTTACTGGACTTCTTTTCGTAACCTATCTGACATTCTGGATAGGAACCTTTCGGGGTTTTGCCCAGCCTGGTGCTTAAATCCGCTGTTTATTTAGCCTTCTATGGTTTCTTGAGGCCTGGGGATAGTAGCAAGTTTCTCACAGTCAGCCAGTTGGTCCAGGGTCCCGAGGGTTACGTGCTGCTGCTGAGGACATCCAAGACCTCGCAGACAGGTCCCCCAGTCCCAACGTCCTAGTTCCCTATGTCTCATCGATGGTGCCCTGTCAGAGTTCTTCATCAGCTGCAGGTTCAGGCCAGATAGTCCACTATTGCCATTCGGGGTGGTACCGCTCGCTTCTCACCAGTTCATGTCTCACATACGCTCCTCAGTTGCCAGTTTGGGCGGCGACCCAGCTACGATCTTAGGACATCTATTCGTATAGGTGCAGCATCCACAGCCTACAAGAATCAGGTACCAGCGCATGCCATCCAGAAGTTGGGTCGTTGGCGCCCCTCGTGTTTTTAGCCGCTATATACCTTACCCCAAAACTAAGATGTCAATTGCTTTCCAAAGTCTGGTTTTGTGATCTATGCTGTAATAATTACTACTCAGTATGTCTTTTGCCCTCTTTCAGGTGTCCCTACTACAGCGCGGTTGCGGCATAACTCTAACCGCTTAGGGGCAGGGTAGTCTCAGGTGGGACGGGGTGCATTCTCTTGGTTGCCACGACCACAAACTGGTTTTAGATGTCATGTCCCATTTAAAGCCCCCCTAATGCACCCTTACAGTAGAAACTCCCAAAAAGTGACCCTATTTTGGAAACTAGGGGATAAGGTGCCAGTTTTATTGGTACTATTTTTGGGTACATATGATTTTTAATTGCTCTATATTAAGTTTTTTGTGAGGCAAGGTAATAGAAAAATGGCTGTTTTGGCACAGTTTTTTTTTTTTTTTTACAAGATTCATCTGACAGGGTAGATCATGTGCTATTTTTATAGAGAAGGTTGTTACGGACGCAATGATATCAAATATGTCTACTTTCTTTGTTTGTTTGTTTGTTTCAGTTTTACATAATAAAGCAATTTTGAAAAATAAATTATGTTTTTGTGTGTCCATTTTCTGAACGCCATAAGTTTTTTCTTTTTCTGCCGATCGTCTTGTTCAGGGGCTCGTTTTTTGCAGAAAAAGTTGAGGTTTTTATTGGTACCATTTTTGGGTACATAGGATTTTTTGATCATTCATTATTACACTTTATGGGGCAAGGTGACCAAACAAATGGCTGTTTTGGAACAGTATTTATTTATTTTTACAGCGTTTATCTTAGGGGTTAGGTCATGTGACAGTTTTATAGAGCAGATCGTTACGGATGTGGCAATGCCTAATATGTATACTTTTTCTTATTTATTCAAGTTTTACACAATAATAGCATTTCTGAAACAAAAAAAAATGATGTTTTAGTGTCTCCATAGTCTGAGAGCCATAGCTTTTTTATTTTTTGGGCGATTGTCTTAAATAGGGTATAATTTTTTGCGGGATGAGGTGACGGTTTGATTAGTACTGATTTGGCGGTCATAAGCCTTTTTGATCGCTTGCTGTTGCACTTTTTGTGATGTAAGGTGACAAATGTTTTTTTGGCACAGTTTTTTATTTTTATTTTTTTACGGTGTTCACCTGAGGGGTTAGATCATGTGATATTTTTATCGAGCAGGTTAATACAGATTCGGCAATACCTAATATGTACACTTTTTTACATTTATTTCACAATAGCATATTTGAAATTAAAAAAATGATATTTTAGTGTCTCAATGTTCTAAGAACTATATTATTTTTATTTTTTGAGCGATTTTCTTATGTAGGGTCTCATTTTTTGCGGGATAAGGTGACTGTTTTATTGGTACCATTTTGTTTGATATACACCTTTTTGATTGCTTGGTGTTGCACTTTTTGTGATGTAAGGTAACAAAAATTGCATTTTTTACACAGTTTTTTTTATATTTTTTATGGTGTTTATCGGACGGGGTCTATCATGTGATATATTTATAGAGACGGTCGTTACGGACACGGTGATACCTAATATGTGTAGTTTTTTTTTCGTTTTTTTTTAGGAAAAGGCAATTTATTTAAATTTTACATTTATTTATTTTATTTTTACTTTTATTATTTTCACTTTTTTTTTTATCAAGTCCCTCTTGGATCTTGAAGATCCAGTACGGCTGATGGCTGTACTATACTTTGCAATGCTCTTGCATTGCAAAGTATAATACAATCAGATGCCCTGTAGGTGACAACACTGGACGCTTTTGCAACGCGTCCGGTTGCCATGGCAACCATTGAGCGCTCCCATCGCAGCGCGGCAGCCCCGGTGGTGGAGAGAGGGAGCTGCCAAGAATGGAGCCGCCGCCATCAAACACAGCAGGGGGACCGCATCGGAGGCAGGGGGCAGTGCTGGAAAGGGGGGGTTGGGGGGGTACGGGCCACATTGAGGGGCAGCGCAAATGGGGGCAGGAGGAATGTATGGGGCGGGGAGGGGGCGGACTGCATCAGGGCACTGGGCAGGCTGCATGAATGTGGATGGGAGCGGGGGGAACTTTATAAGGGGCAGGCGGGGACAAGGGGGGGCTTGGAGGCGCACAGATCGGGGGGCACAGATTGGGGGGGCACGAGGACACTATCTGATTTCAGGCTCTGATCTGCAGAACGCAGATCAGAGCCTGAAACCGGCATTTTTTCACTGCTGCGATCCGATTGGTTAGTCTGCACAGACTAATCAATCGGATCGATTGCCGGCAAGGGGCCACTCTGATTGGTCCCTTGCCGGCATTACTGAACTGTATGCTGTCCGTGACAGCAGCAGGGCAGGGGCAGAAGATTTAATCCAAGCGCTTTGCAGTGCTTGGATTAAAGAACTGCCATGACGTCTATACACGTGGTAGCTGCACGGGGTATGTGCAGCTATCACGTGTATAGACGGGTTGCGGTCGTGAAGGGGTTAAAGGTGTTTTGTGGACAAAAAAAAAGTTATTAAAATATTTTAATATAAACATAAATGTCTTTAATTATCAAACTGATTTTTATTTAGTGGTATTTAATGTGAGAAATAAAAATGGCCGCCGCCCTGTCATTCTGTCAGAAACGTAAAGTAGAATGTAGAGAACAGACAACAAGATAGTTTGCATGAATGAACACCCCTCAAGACCTACATTGGGTGGCATAAGACCTTGCAGCAGGGACATGGGAGCTCAAACCTGAGCATGTGTTGTGCTCAATCAGCCTGACAGGACTTCAGAGACACAGACAAAGGCCTCATGCACATGACCGTTGTGTGTTTTGCGGTCCGCAAACTGTGGATCCACAAAACATGGATGGCGTTCGTGTGCGTTCTGCAATTTTCGGAACGGCACGGACAGCCATTAATATAACTGCCTATTCTTGTCCGCAAAATGGACAAGAATAGGACAGGTTATATTTTTTTTGCGTACCACGGAACGGAGCAGCGGATGCGGACAGCACACGGAGTGCTGTCTGCATCTTTTGCGGCCCCATTGAAGTGAATGGGTCCAAATCCAAGCCGCAAAAACTGCGGCTCGTATGCGGACCAAAACAACGGTCGTGTGCATGAGGACAAAAGCTGTAGCATCAGGAGCTGATTGTGGATCAGTCAAAGAGAGATTATCAGCTGCTGAGATTGCGACCGCAGTCTGTGCCTTCAAAATCCTATCTTCCTGTTGATACAATATTTCAGGACTTGGGGCTCAAGCACACACTTTGCCTAAAACCAACCCTGCCAGCAAGGTCTCTATATAATGGATGGAGCTGTGTAGTTCTGGAGCCTGGTTCTGGTTCAGGAGCTTGTGAAAACAGCTGAACCGCTCTGATATTGAGGACCTATCCTAAGGATATGGCCTCATGCACAAGAACGTATTTTCTTTCCGCGTCCGTTCGTTTTTTTTTTCGGACCGTATACAGAACCATTCATTTCGATGGGTCCGCATAAAAAACCGGAAGTTACTCTGTGTGCATTCTGTTTCTGCATTTCCGTTCAGCAAAAAAATAGAACATGTCCTATTATTGTCTGCATTACAGACAAGGATAGGACTGTTCTATTAGGGGCAAGCTGTTCCACAAAATACAGAATGCACACAGACGTCATCCGTATTTTTTGCAGATCCGTTTTTTGCAGACCGCAAAATACATATGGTCGTGTGCATGAGGCCTATGTCATCTGTAATTAAGTCCTGGAAAACCCCTTTAATAATAAACATGATATAGCACTTGGCTATGTGGATATTGCTTCCATGGAAATGATCATTGACTGTCTCTCTACTTTTGTAACATCTGCATTTGGCTACGTTTTCACGTATTAATTATTTCACTGAAGTCATCTGTTCCCTTGACAACCTGACTTTCCTTGAATTTGTGTGAATGGAAAGAGCCAATTGAATTTTCCACTTCCAACAACTATTATCTCTCTGGTTCACGTCCTGAATCCAAATTGCTTGGTACTTATTAATTAAAATGTATATGTATAATAATAATACCCGTCTTTTTATATACATCACAACGGAAAAGAATTAAAGTTTTAAACTAATCCATTAATTTAACATTTTACATTATTAATTTTGAATATATCTCCTTATAAATAGTATAATACGTGCAACAAGAGATCCAAGGCTGTATTTTATAAACTCCTAACTGTCTGACGATTACCATGCATTTGGAAAGTCTTCAGACCCTTTCACGTTTTTCACATTAAGTTGCAGCCTTATGCTAAAATAAATAAAATCTATCAATCTGCACTCAAAAATGTTGTATGAGCATAATTATTCAGACCCTTTGTTATGACACTTGAAATTTAGCTCTGTGTGCCTCCCATTTCTCTTGATCAACTTTTAGATGTTTCTATATCTTGATTGAAGCCCACCTGTGGTAAATTGAGTTGATACTACATTATTTGGAAAGACACAGCCTTATCTACAAAAGGTATCACAGCTAAAAATACATATCAGAGCAAAAACCAAGCCATGAGGAGGAAATAGCTGCCTGTAGAGATCAGGGACAGGATTGTGTAGAGACACAGATCTGGAGAAGAGTATGAATAACATTTTGCTACACTGAAAGTTCCCAAGAACACAGCGGCCTCCATAATTCTTAAATGGAAGATGTCCAGAACAACCCAGGACTCTGCCCACCAAAATAAGTAATCAGAGGAGAAGGGTCTAGATAAAAATGGTGACTTAGAACCTAATGGTCACTCTGGGCTAAGCTCCAAAGATCCTCTGTGCAAATGGGAGAATCTTCCAGAAGGTCAACCATCACTGCAGCATTCCACCAATCTGATGGAAGCCTCTCCTCAGTAAAAAAACAACATATGAAAGTTTGCAAAAAAACAACAACAAACAAAAACCTAAAGGAGTCTCAAACTGTGAGAAACAGGATTCCCAATTCTGATGAAACCAAGATTGTACTTTTTGGCCCCAGCTCTAAGCATCATGTTTGGAAGAAACCAGGCACTGCCTAATACATTCTTACAGTGAAACATGGTAATGGCAGCATCATGCTGTGGGTTGGTGTTTTTCAGCAGCTGGGGCAGGGAGACTGGTCAAGGTTGAGAGAAAGCTGAATGGAGTAAAGTACAGAGATATTCTTGATGAAAACCTGATCCAGAGTGCTCTGGACCTCAAACTGGGCCAAAGGTTACCTTCCAACAAGACAGTGACCCTAAGTACAGGGCGAAGACAACACAGGAGGGGCTTAGGCCTTATTCACACCTCTGTTAGGAGATCCAGCAGGCTGTCACAGCACATTGAGTGCAATGAGGTCCGTTGGTGATGTTGTAGAAATATTAATAGTTGTAATCAGCTCGCAACAAAGTTAGTGTAAGGAAAAAGGTAAATCCCTATTCCCTTAGCCGCAGTCAGAGACAGACTCAGTTGTTACCATCTTGCTTGAGATTCCCTGCTCAACCTGTTCCTTTTATTTACTCCCAAAAGGTGTAAAAGGGGCTGGCCCAAGACAAGGATACAGGAAGTGATAACATACAGGAACTGGTGACATGTCAAAGGACAGGGAGGGGCAATCAATGTGGCTGGACAGACAATGCACACATCCCATCCCTGTATAAGGAAAGATGAGTCATGTCCATTGTCTGACCAGCCAGGTGGCCGCCCACCCCCCATCACTGTCAGCATGGACCTCATTCAATACTGTTCAAAAGTGATCAGTATCTAATAAAGATCATTCTACTGGTTCTTATAGGTTTGAGATTATCTGCGAGACACTGCTACGGCTATTGTCAGTATACAGTACGAGTATACCGACAAGGCAGATATGCATGTCTTAAAAGCAGATATGTATCCAGAAAGGGATAGCGAAGCCGCAGAAGAGGTATAATATGTGTCTCTCATTATGCAGACTTCACTTCTCTAATGTGTATAGACAGTTGAAGGGAAGAAGCCCAGTGCTTGCACTTAGTGCTCACAAACCGGCAAACGCCCCCCTACACACTGAGAACACGTCTCCAAGCCCATGAGAAGGTTTCCATACTGACGGTTTTACCACTGGTCCTGATTCAGCCAAAGTACCCTCTGCTAGAGCGCTCTTTGGCTAAATCCGACACAGGGAGATAGATGACAATCTATAAAAACACACACACATCCTAAGATAAAATGTCTGCATAATAAAATTTCCACAACAGTGATCTCAGCAATTTCTGGCATAAATGTTGGGTTTCGACCGGACAAAAACTGTTGCATGCAATAGTCTTTTGTCCGGCCGACAGCCAGCACTTGTGCCAGATCAGGCAGCCGAATCTCCTAAACGGAAAGGTGAACACAGCCTTAGGGCAACTCTGTGAATGGCATATTTAAGTGTTCTTGCATGGCAAGACCACTTACTGTTATCTCACATATATATTCTTATTATTATAGCCAAATTTACCACCCTAACTCCTCCCACAGTGTTTACACTACATAGACAGTAATATACTGAATCGTGCGGATTGTTCCCGATTGGTGTGCTATTACTTTGTGGAACGTTTTGTCGAATGTTTCACAAAATATCAGCGTTTTTTTGTGGCGAAATTGGTCCCATAGGAATGAATGGCGGAATGTTCAAAGCTAGAGTGGGAGCTGAAAAATCAGGACATGATTTCTAAACTGCCACCACTCCCTCATTTTCGAGCCCACCTACACAAATCTTATATCCAAACATTCAGCTATCCCTGCTGCCACTAAAAATGTCCACGGCTAAGCCATAGTCCTGATAGTTTTCACAATATGACCATTTGTTTGCAACTCACGCCGCCTATTGACATTCATTGAAACTCCACTCTAGTCACAAAAAATCTGAAGGGCAATTTCTAAACTGTGACTGTGCCTTTAATATTTCAGAGACATACTATGCATCACTATGTAGGTCGGGGTCTTGTGATTCTCACATCATAAAGCTCTTCGCTGTAGGATTTATAATTTTTAAACTACAACCGTTTGAAGATGGCAACCGCCAATGAAGTGAGCCCTCTGTACTGCTGGGACTGGGGTGTGCTTTCTATTGCTGTGTCTGTACAGAAGTCTGAGGGGCTCTTGTCTCTATAGGAACAGAGGTGGGCGGGGATGTCACGTGACTGCTCCTCTGAAGATGCTTGCCGCAATGCATGCTGGGATATTTACTTTCACTTTCCAGCTGCTCCGCCCACACAGCCTGTCTGAGGAAGCTCCTCAGGGGAACATGTCATGGTGAACAGGTTAGAAAAATGACATATAGCCAGCACATTTAGCGTGATATAAATACTTCATAGTTTGGGCTATTGTCTGGGGCACTTTAGATTTTTGATACTTTCACTCAAGAGGATATACCCAACTTGTCTGGGCAGCCACCACTGTTTTCAGCAGTGGTTGTGAACACGCTTAGAGCCTGCATAAACGGGGCATGAGCATAGCCAGGAAGCAGTGGTTGTGAACACTGATTATTATCAAACAGATAGCCCACCTTCACCTCCATGCTACGTCAAGATGCTGAGACCCCCCCAAATGCATATGGTCACACGTTCATCTGCTAGGCTTGATAATGCGCTAATGTTTTTATAAATGTATGTTTTAATGTAACTGTGAAGCACTTTGGGCAACAACATTGCAATTAAACGTGCTATATAAATAAATAAAAGTTGAAATGCATTTCTCACTCTATCAAGCTTGCGATGTGCACTTTTTAAATTTGAATCCAGAGGGAAAACAAACCAGGCTGGTGTAGTGAGCTGCATTTATATTTATTTATATAAGGAGATATATAGCGCGAGTTTGACCGCGACGCGTGGTTGATTAAGTGTGGTTGCGTAAGTGTGTGACTTAAGATTAAGTGACTCCAGATTCAGGGACTTCAGTGGGGGACTGTAATTAGCCAGTTTCTTAGTACTACATTATATTGTATTTTTCGCTTTTGTGGTGTAATCCCCATTTAGTATGTGTTGCACAATTGACAACGCAGTCCAGTGCACATCTTACATGATGTATGCAGTCCTGGAACAGGAGTACAAGGGAGCATATCTTTGTTCAAGATGTGAGCAAATTACCCGTTTGGAATCGCAAATCGAGTCTCTAAATGGGCATGTTGCAACACTGAGAGGCATTGACAATTTGCAAAAGAGTTTGCTTCTCACCGAGCAAGCACTCTTTGGGGTAGATGAGGGGGAGGGTGACAGAGAGGAGGCTGAGGAAAGTGAGGTAGCTAGCTGGGTAACAGTTAGAAAGCGGGGTAGAGGGAAGAGTGCCAGGGAGGCTAGCCCTGATCTGACACACCCCAACAAGTTTGCACGTTTGGCAGATGAGGGGGATGTCAGTCCAGGGATGGCACTGCCGCAGCCGGACACTTCCTCTGCCAGTCAGGGGAATGTCAGCTCCGGTAAGCAGGGGACCAGGAGAGCAGGGCAGGCCAGACAGGTGCTGGTAGTGGGAGACTCAATTATTAGGGGAAACAAAAAAACAAAAAAAAAATCAATTTCCGCTAACTTATGCCAAAAAAATTCTATGAACTCGCCAGGCCCCTCATTGAATACCTTTGGGTGTCTTCTTTCCAAAGTGGGGTCACATGTGGGGTATTTATACTGCCCTGGCTTTTTAGGGGCCCTAAAGAAGAAGTCTGGGATCCAAATGTCTAAAAATGCCCTCCTAAAGGGAATTTGGGCACCTTTGTGCATCTAGGCTGCAAAAAAGTGTCACACATGTGGTATCGCCGTACTCAGGAGAAGTAGGGGAATGTGTTTTGGGGTGTCATTTTACATATACCCATGCTGGGTGAGATAAATATCTTGGTCAAATGCCAACTTTGTATAAAAAAAAAAGGGAAAAGTTGTCTTTTGCCAAGATATTTCTCTCACCCAGCATGGGTATATGTAAAATGACACCCCAAAACACATTCCCCAACTTCTCCTGAGTACGGTTATACCAGATGTGTGACACTTTTTTGCAGCCTAGGTGGGCAAAGGGGCACACATTCCAAAGTGCACCTTTTGGATTTCACCGGTAATTTTTTACAGATTTTGATTGCAAACATCTTCTCACACATATGGGCCCCTAGAATGCCAGGGCAGTATAACTACCCCACAAGTGACCCCATTTCGGAAAGAAGACACCCCAAGGTATTCAATGAGGGGCATAGTGAGTTCATGGAAGTTTTTATTTTTTGTCACAAGTTAGTGGAATATGAGACTTTGTAAGAAAAAAAATAATCATCATTTTCCGCTAACTTGTGACAAAAAAAAATATTTCTAGGAACTCGCCATGCCCCTCACGGAATACCTTGGGGTGTCTTCTTTGCAAAATGGGGTCACTTGTGGGGTAGTTATACTGCCCTGGCATTCTAGGGGCCCATATGTGTGAGAAGATGTTTGCAATCAAAATCTGTAAAAAATTACCGGTGAAATCCAAAAGGTGCACTTTGGAATGTGTGCCCCTTTGCCCACCTAGGCGGCAAAAAAGTGTCACACATGTGGTATCGCCGTACTCAGGAGAAGTTGGGGAATGTGTTTTGGGGTGTCATTTTACATATACCCATGCTGGGTGAGATAAATATCTTGGCAAAAGACAACTTTTCCTATTTTTTTATACAAAGTTGGCATTTGACCAATATATTTCTCTCACCCAGCATGGGTATATGTAAAATGACACCCCAAAACATATTCCCCAACTTCTCCTGAGTACGGCGATACCAGATGTGTGACACTTTTTTGCAGCCTAGGTGGGCAAAGGGGCACACATTCCAAAGTGCACCTTTCGGATTTCACCGGTCATTTTTTACAGATTTTGATTGTAAACTTCTTCTCACACATCTGGGCCCCTAGAATGCCAGGGCAGTATAACTACCCCACAAGTGACCCCATTTTGGAAAGAAGACACCCCAAGGTATTTTGTGATGGGCATAGTGAGTTCATGGAAGTTTTTATTTTTTGTCACAAGTTAGTGGAATATCAGACTTTGTAAGAAAAAAAAAATCATCATTTTCCACTAACTTGTGACAAAAAATAAAAAGTTCTATGAACTCACTATGCCCATCAGTGAATACCTTAGGGTGTCTACTTTCTGAAATGGAGTCATTTGTGGGGTGTTTGTACTGTCTGGGCATTGTAGAACCTCAGGAAACATGACAGGTGCTAAGAAAGTCAGAGCTGCTTCAAAAAGCGGAAATTCACATTTTTGTACCATAGTTTGTAAATGCTATAACTTTTACCCAAACCATTTTTTTTTCCCCAAACATTTTTTTTCTAATCAAAGACATGTAGAACAATAAATTTAGTGAAAAATGTATATATGGATGTCGGGTTTTTTGCAAAATTTTACAACTGAAAGTTAATAACAAAAAAAGTAAAAATGTCAGCAGCAATGAAATACCACCAAATGAAAGCTCTATTAGTGAGAAGAAAAGGAGGTAAAATTCATTTGGGTGGTAAGTTGTATGACCGAGCAATAAACGCAATTAACGGTGAAAGTAGTGTAGTGCAGAAGTGTAAAAAGTGGCCTGGTCATTAAGGGTGTTTTAGCTAGCGGGGTTAAAGTGGTTAAACTAGGGACTGGGGGGGAGGGTAATTATGTTATAGGATGGGAAGATAGTGCAGATAGAGACCGGGGGCAAGGTAGTGGGACTGGGGGAGGAATGGAAGGAGGGACTAGAACAGTTCAGAAGGAAAGGTGTAGGGTAAAAAATATACATAAACCTCGAAAATGTATGTATACTAATGCCAGAAGCCTGACTAATAAAACTGGTGAACTGGAATTAGTGATGTGTGAGGAGGACTATGACATAGTGGGAATAACTGAGACATGGCTAGATGATAGCTATGACTGGGCAGTTAATGTACAGGGTTACAGTCTGTTTAGAAAGGATCGTCAAAAGGGGGTCAGAGGGGGAGGGGTCTGCCTTTATGTAAAGTCCGGTCTAAAGCCCACAGTCAGAGAAGGTATAAGTGAGGGACATGAACATGTGGAGTCACTGTGGGTAGAGATACATGGAGCTAAAAACAATAATAAATTACTAATAGGAGTTTACTATAAACCTCCTAATATACGAGTCCACAGAAAATCTACTACTAAATGAGATTGACAAATCATAGTGAGGTGGTTATTATGGGGGACTTCAACTACCCAGATATAGACTGGGAAACTGAAACTTGTATATCTCATAAAGGAAACAGCTTATTGGCAATAACCAAAGACAATTACCTCTCCCAACTGGTTCAGGACCCGACTAGAGGGACGGCCATACTGGACTTAGTATTAACCAATAGGCCTGACAGAACAACAGACGTGCAGGTTGCGGGACACCTGGGAAATAGTGACCACAAAGTAATAACCTTCCAATTATCATTCAAAAGAGCGTTTCTACAGGGAGGAACAAAAATACCAAACTTCAAAAAAGCTAAATTTAGCCAACTAAGAGAGGCCATAGGCCTAACTAAATGGGATAAAGTCCTCACAAATAGAAATACAGCCACAAAATGGGATATCTTTAAAAGCATCCTAAAATCTCATTGTGAGAGGTACATACCGTATGGGAATAAAAGGTTAAGGAACAAAAAGAAACCAATGTTTATAAACAGAACTGTAAAGAAAGCAATAAATGACAAAAATAAAGCATATAAAACACTAAAACAGGAGGGTAGCACGGAAGCAAGGAAAAAAATTGAACATGTAAAAAACAAATAAAAGCGTCCAAATTAGAGACCGAGAGATTACCGTCTTATACTCGAGTATATACGGTAATTGCCAAAGAGAGTAAAACTAACCCTAAAATATTCTTCAATTATATAAATGCTAAAAAGTATAAATCTGAAGGTGTCGGCCCTTTAAAGAGTAATGAGGGGGAAGTCGCAGAGAGCGAAGAGGAGAAAGCAAAGCTGTTAAATATTTTTTTCTCCAATGTATTCACTGAGGAAAATAAACTGTCAGATGAAATGCTGAATGTTGAAATAAATTCCCCATTAAAAGTGTCCTGTCTGACCCAGGAAGAAGTACAACAGCGACCTAAAAAGATTAAAATAGACAAATCGCCAGGATCGGATGGCATACACCCCCGTACCCTAAGGGAATTAAGTAATGTCATAGCCAGACCTTTATTTCTGATATTTGCAGACTCTATATTGACAGGGAATGTCCCACAGGATTGGCGCATGGCAAATGTGGTGCCAATATTCAAAAAGGGTCCAAAAACAGAGCCTGGAAACTATAGGCCGGTAAGTTTAACATCTGTTGTGGGTAAACTGTTTGAAGGTTTTCTGAGGGAAGCTATGTTAGAGCATCTTAACGGAAATGAAGCAAATAACGCCATATCAGCATGGCTTCGTGAGGGATCGGTCATGTCAAACTAATTTAATCAGTGTCTATGAGGAGGTAAGTTCTAGACTTGACAGTGGAGAATCAATGGATGTCGTGTATCTGGACTTCTCCAAAGCATTTGACACTGTACCACATAAAAGGTTAGTATATAAAATGAGAATGCTCGGACTGGGAGAAAACGTCTGTAAGTGGGTAAGTAACTGGCTAAATGATAGAAAACAGAGGGTGGTTATTAATGGTACATATTCAGATTGGGTCACTGTCACTAGTGGGGTACCTCAGGGGTCAGTATTGGGCCCTATTCTCTTCAATATATTTATTAATGATCTTGTAGAAGGCTTGCATAGTAAAATATCAATTTTCGCAGATGACACTAAACTGTGTAAAGTAATTAACACTGAAGAGGACAGTATACTACTACAGAGGGATCTGGATAGATTGGAGGCTTGGGCAGATAAGTGGCAGATGAGGTTTAACACTGACAAATGTAAAGTTATGCACATGGGAAGGAATAATGCAAGTCACCCGTACTTATTAAATGGTAAAACACTCGGTAACACTGACATGGAAAAGGATCTAGGAATTTTAAACAGCAAACTAAGCTGCAAAAAACAGTGTCAGGCAGCTGCTGCCAAGGCCAATAAGATAATGGGTTGCATCAAAAGGGGCATAGATGCCCGTGATGAGAACATAGTCCTACCACTTTACAAATCATTAGTCAGACCACACATGGAGTACTGTGTACAGTTCTGGGCTCCAGTGAACAAAGCAGACATAGCAGAGCTGGAGAGAGTTCAGAGGAGGGCAACTAAAGTAATAACTGGAATGGGGCAACTACAGTACCCTGAAAGATGATCAAAATTAGGGTTATTCACTTTAGAAAAAAGACGACTGAGGGGAGATCTAATTAATATGTATAAATATACCAGGGGTCAGTACAGAGATCTATCCCATGATCTATTTATCCCCAGGACTGTGACTGTGACGAGGGGACATCCTCTGCGTCTGGAGGAAAGAAGGTTTGTACACAAACATAGAAGAGGATTCTTTACGGTAAGAGCAGTGAGACTATGGAACTCTCTGCCTGAGGAGGTGGTGATGGTGAGTACAATAAAGGAATTCAAGAGGGGCCTGGATGTATTTCTGGAGTGTAATAATATTACAGGACATAGCTACTAGAGAGAGATCGTTGATCCAGGGAGTTATTCTGATTGCCTGATTGGAGTCGGGAAGGAATTTTTTATTCCCCTAAAGTGAGGAAAATTGGCTTCTACCTCACAGTTTTTTTTTTTTGCCTTCCTCTGGATCAACTTGCAGGATGACAGGCCGAACTGGATGGACAAATGTCTTTTTTCGGCCTTATGTACTATGTTACTATGATCAATCAATTGGTTAGTGTAATGTTTACTATCTTTACTTACTCCAAACACTCCATATAGTTACTCTGCGCACTCCATAAACTTACTCTGCCCAGTCCGACCTTTTCACAGTTACTCCAGCCACTCCAACCACACAACAGTTACTCAAACCATTCTACCCAGTTACTCCACCTGCTCCAGTTGTAGACTACTGGTGGAGGCAAGAACACTTCACACAATTTCCCCATAAATTGTAGCTTTTTCTAGTTATTGACTATCATGTCAAGTAGATTGTGCAGAATTACCACTGTGTCTGCGTCATCACCGGCTGTAACAGCTTTACAGGAGCTGGGTTCTTGTAGCCATGATCACAAGTCCTGGCGAAATGATCAATAAAGCTAGCAACATGGTAAAGATTATTGGCCCCAGGGCTGTCTTTAGTTAAACCCTGTTAGGACAACCAGTTGTATGAACGGGTAACTGCATATTTTTATTGTATGGTAATAAAAGAATAATAAAAAAAATAGAAAGAAATTACACAAAACATTTATGCATTTTATGTCCCATTGTATTAAAACATGTACAGTGACATATTTATTATATTTTATAATAATATTTGGTATCCCAATAAGTATCACAGCATGTAGAATTCAAATATAGGGGGTGGATTTATCAAAACTAGTACAAAGGAAATCTGGTTTAGTTCTGTATAGCAACCAAATAGATTACTCCTTTCATTTTCCAAAGGAGCTCTTAGAAATGAAAGGTGGAATCTGATTGGTTGCTGTGGGCAATATGGGCAACAACATCAGTTTTCCTTTGCACCAGCTTTGATAAATCTACCCCATAGACTTTTTTGTAGACTTATTTCAGGTTAGCAATCAACTAAGTAAAAAAATAAAATAAAGAAAAGAAAGAAAAATTGGCGGAATGGTGTTTGTAGGCATTCTAAGGTAGCTTGGACGCATGCAAAGGAGACGTGATCTGTGTCTTCCCTGCATGTCTGTCCTATACAGATCACTAATATATGGATTTATGAGCCGTTATCATTAGATCACTCTTATCAGTGATCTATATATTTAAGCAGCAGCAAACACATACTGTATGTAGATAATGCGTTGTCTGCTAACCCATGTCCCCACACAAAAAAAAAAAAAATCATAAATAAACATAGTAAAATGTGCACAGTCTCAGAATGCACATACACGATTTTAGACATTGACATGTGTGACACAAGCAGGTTTTGTATAGGCATCAGGTGCTCAGGCATTAATATGTTCCTGTCAGGCAGAATATATGTTAAATCGAACATATAATAATTACCCTCACACACACCAATTTTTGCCTGTTCTTCCCTGCCATGTCTGCTTAAAAGGGTTGTCCCACAAAAATATTCTACATTTTTCAAACCAGCACCTGGATCGGAATACTTTTGTAACTGTATGTAATTGAAAATGTATTATAGCTACTGAGTTACTTTTTCTGTCCTGCTCACTGAGACAGATGCACATGCTCAGTTTCATCCTTCAACTGCCACCAGCTGCAGCAGAAAGGACATGCTCCCTGAGAAAGAACATACAGTCAGTCAGACATCACTAACCTGATCAATCACTGTTTTTGATAGAAATGATATTTCTACATGGCAAATAATTCACTAGCAGGTGTAGTAGAGTAATAGAAATCCAACAGACCCAACAGTCATGATATGCATGCTGCTGATTCTGTGTAATTGAATCACTAATTGAAAAAGGGCATGTTCAAAATAATAGCAGTGTGGAGTTCAATGAGTGAGGTCATTCATTCTTTTATTTAAGGAAGGAAGGCAGCAAATGTTGTACATGCTGGTTACAGTGCATTTCTCTCTGAAATTCTAAGTAAAATGGGTTGTTTCAGACATTGTTCAGAAGAACAGCGTACCTTGATTAAAAAGTTGATTGGAGAGGGGAAACCATATAATGAAGTGCAGAAAATGAGAGGCTGCTCAGCTAAAATGATCGCAAATACTTTAAAATGGCAACCAAAACCTGAAAGACGTGGAAGAAAGCGAAAAACTACTATTCAAATGGATAGGAGAATAGCCAAAATGGCAAGGACTCAGCCCACAAGCAGCTCCAGGAAGATCAAAGAAGGTCTAAAGTTACCTGTGAGTACTGTTACACTTAGAAGACGCCTATGTGAATCCAAGCTCTCTGCAAGAAGCCCCCACAAAGTCCCACTATTGAAAAAACACGTGCTGAAGAGGTTACAATTTGCCAAAGAGCACATTGACTGGCCTAAAGAGACATTTTGTGCACTGATGAAAGTCAGATTGTTCTTTTATGGTCTAGTGGCCGGAGACAGTTTGTCAGAAGTCCCCAAAATGCTGAATTCAAGCCTCAGTACACTGTGAAGACAGTGAAGCATGGTGGCACAAGCATCATGATATGGGGATGTTTCTTATACTAAGGTGTTGGGCCTATTTATCGCATATCAGGGATCATGGATCAGTTTGAATACATCAGAATACTTGAAGAGGTCATGCTGCCTTATGCTGAAGAGGAAATGCCCTTGAAATGGGTGTTCCAACAACCCCAAACACACCAGTAAACGTGCAACATCTTGGTTCCAGACCAACAAGATTGACGTTATGGAGTAGCCAGCCCACTCTCCGGATCTTAATCCAATAGAAAACTTGTGGGGTGACATCGCAACTGCAGTTTCTGAGGCAAAACCAAGAAATAGAGAAAAACTGTGGAATGTAGTCCAATCTTCCTGGGCTGGAATACCTGTTCACATGTGCCAGAAGTTGGTTGACTCCATGCAACACAGATGTACAGCAGTTCTCAGAAACAGTGGTTATACAACTAAATATTAGTTAAATGATTCAAAGGAAAGCAAAATCTTCAAACATTTTTCAGTTTATATAGTGAATGTTTGAGTTTGTAAAGAAGAATACAAACACTGCTATTTTTTTGAACAGTCTAATATTCAACTTTCATAATTGTTTTTTGTATTTTTCTTCATGTTTTGATTTGGAATAGAATGTGTAGTGTTCCCAATGCATTTGTGTGTATGATAATAAAAGCTATTAGAAGGATTTTGAGGTTTATTCACTTTTTTAACCTGTTACGGACACAGGGCGTACAGGTACGCCCTGATGTCCCGGTACTTAAGGTACGCCCTGTGCATTTCCGATCACTGCCGCGCGGCAGGCATGTCACTGGGGCAGTGAGGACATTGTGGACCTGCTGCTGGGGAAAGGAGACTGGGCTCTCTATTCCTTGCTGGACACTCTGCCGCTGGGGTGGGAGGACAAAGCTCTCCTCTCCCAATAAATCCCATTGCCGCTGGGGGACAGGACCGACTGTCTCTGCCCCCTGTAACTCAGCCTGCCGTTGGGGAATGGAGATTGGGCTCCCAATTCCGAATAAATCACATTGCTGCTGGGGGACAGGACCGACTGTCTCTGACCCCTGTAACTCAGCCTGCCGCTGGGGAATGGAGACTGGGCTCCGAATTCCCAATAAATCACATTGCCGCTGGGGGACAGGACCGACTGTCTCTGCCCCCTGTAACTCAGCCTGCCGCTGGGGAATGGAGACTGGGCTCTCAATTCCCAATAAATCCCATTGCCGCTGGGGGACAGGACCGACTGTCTCTGCCCCCTGTAACTCAGCCTGCCGCTGGGGAATGGAGACTGGGCTCCCAATTCCCAATAAATCCCATTGCCGCTGGGGAACAGGACCAACTTTTTCTGCCACCTGTAACTCAGCCTGCCGCTGGGGAATGGAGACTGGGCTCCCAATTCTCTACAGGACCGGTGGAGAGACCTTGGTCCCATCTCCACCGGCCCCCTGGGGTTCTTCCCAGTAAACCTCCACAATATCCTCCCAGCTGAAGGGCTCTGGACCTGGGTCTGACACTCTGCTCTCTCGCTGAGCCTTCCCAATGTAGTGGAAGAGATCTCGCTAGTCCTGCTCCAGTTCCCACTCCAGGGTTGCTAGGTGAGCCAGGTCTTTCTTTACCTCATGGGGGTCATCCCAATCCTGCCTAGCCTCCCTCTCATAGAAAATGTCCTGAAGTCTGGACTGTGCAGGGCTCCCGAAGTTAGGCTCTGCAAATGACTCCCATAACAAGCCAGGACCTCCTCTCCCTCTGGCTTGTCATGCTCAGCTGTCCAGGGTATATACTGTGCCATATAGCACCAGAGCGCCTGGTAGGCATCCTCCAGCCATAACTCCTGCCATACCCGGTGCTCTAGTTCCTTAACCCATTCCTCCAGATGCTGCTCTCCCAGGAAGGGCATCCGCAGGGCCACTTGCTTCTGCAATCACTGCTCTTCACTGGGGAGACTCTCGCCTCGCTGGTATTGTACATTATCCAGGGCCTGGTACCAGATGCCTTTCCTTAACCCCTTAAGGACTCAGCCCTATTTCACCTTAAGGACTTGGCCATTTTTTACAAATCTGACCAGTGTCACTTTAAGTGCTGATAACTTTAAAACGCTTTGACTTACCCAGGCCGTTCTGAGATTGTTTTTTCATCACATGCTAAACTTCATGACACTGCTAAAATTGGGTCAAAAAAGTTAATTTTTTTGCATAAAAAAATACCATATTTACCAAAAATTTAGAACCATTTGCAAATTTCAAAGTTTCAGTTTCTCTACTTCTGTAATACATAGTAATAACCCCAAAAATTGTGATGACTTTACATTCCCCATATGTCTACTTCATGTTTGTAGCATTTTGGGAATGATATTTTATTTTTTGGGGATGTTACAAGGCTTAGAAGTTTAGAAGCAAATCTTGAAATTTTTCTGAAATTTACAAAAACCCAATTTTTAGGGACCACTACAGCTCTGAAGTCACTTTGCGAGGCTTACATAATAGAAACCGCCCAAAAATGACCCCATTCTATAAACTACACCCCTCAAGGTATTCAAAACTGATTTTTACAAACTTTGTTAACCCTTTAGGTGTTGCACAAGAGTTATTGGCAAATGGGGATGAAATTTGAGAATTTCATTTTTTTGCCTAATTTTCCATTTTAACCCATTTTTCCACTAACAAAGCAAGGGTTAACAGCCAAACAAGACTGTATCTTTATTGCCCTGACTCTGCCATTTACAGAAACACCCCATATGTGGCCGTAAACTACTGTACGGCCACACAGCGGGGCGTAGAGTGAAAGGTGCGCCGTATGGTTTTTGGAAGGCAGATTTTGCTGGACTGTTTTTTTGACACCATGTCCCATTTGAAGCCCCCTGATGCACCCCTAGAGTAGAAACTCCATAAAAGTGACCCCATCTAAGAAACTACACCCCTCAAGGTATTCAAAACTGATTTTAGAAACTTTGTTAACCCTTTAGATGTTGCACAAGATTTAATGGAAAATAGAGATACAATTTCAAAATTTCACTTTTTTGGAAGATTTTCCATTTTAATTTTTTTTCCAGTTACAAAGCAAGGGTTAACAGCCAAACAAAACTCATTATTTATGGCCCGGATTCTGTAGTTTACAGAAACACCCCATATGTGGCCATAAACTGCTGTATAGCCACACTGCAGGGCGTAGAGTGAAAGGTGCGGAGTATGGTTTTTGGAAGCCAGATTTTGCTGGACAGTTTTTGTTGACACCATGTCCCATTTTAAGCCCCCCTGATGCACCCCTAGAGTAGAAACTCCAAAAAAAATGACCCCATCTAAGAAACTACACCCCTCAAGGTATTCAAAACTGATTTTACAAACTTTGTTAACCCTTTAGGTGTTGCACAAGATTTAATGGAAAATAGAGATACAATTTCAAAATTTCACTTTTTTGGAAGATTTTCCATTTTAATTTTTTTTCCAATTACAAAGCAAGGGTTAACAGCCAAACAAAACTCATTATTTATGGCGCTGATTCTGTAGTTTACAGAAAAACCCCATATGTGTTCGTAAACCGCTGTACGGGCACACGGCAGGGCGCAGAAGGAAAGGAATGCCATACGGTTTTTGTAAGGCAGATTTTGCTGGACTGTTTTTTTTTTTTTACACCATGTCCCATTTGAAGCCCCCCTGATGCACCCCCAGAGTATAAACTCCAAAAAAGTGACCCCATTTTAGAAACTACGGGATAGGGTGGCAGTTTTGTTGGTACTAGTTTAGGGTGCATATGATTTTTGGTTGCTCTATATTACACTTTTTTGTGTGGCAAGGTAACCAGAAATAGATTTTTTGGCACGTTTTTTTTTTTTGTTATTTACAACATTCATCTGACAGGTTAGATCATGTGGTAATTTTATAGAGCAGGTTGTCACGGACGCGGCGATACCTAATATGTATACAATTTTTTTTTATTTATGTAAGTTTTACACAATGATTTCATTTTTAAAACAAAAAAAATGTATTAGTGTCTCCATAGTCTAAGAGCCATCGTTTTTTCAGTTTTTGGGCGATTATTTTAAGTAGGGTCTCATTTTTTGCGGGATGAGATGACGGTTTGATTGGCACTATTTTGGGGTGCACATGACTTTTTGATCGCTTGCTATTACACTTTATTGTGACGAAAGATGACAAAATGGCTTTTTTTACACCGTTTTTACTTTTTTACAGTGGTCACCTGAGGGGTTAGGTCATGTGATATTTTATAGAGCCGGTCGATACGGATGCGGCGATACCTAATATGTATACTTTGTTTTATTTATTTAAGTTTTACACAATGATTTAATTTTTGAAACAAAAAAATCATGTTTTAGTGTTTCCATAGTCTGAGAGCCATAGTTTTTTCAGTTTTTTGGCAATTATTTTGGGTAGGGTATGATTTTTGCGGGATTAGATGACGGTTTGATTGGTACTATTTTGGCGTACATGCGACTTTTTTGATCACTTTTATTACCTTTTTTGGGAAGTAAGGTGGGCAAAATTTCAATTTCCTAATAGTTTTTTTTTTTATGGCTTTCACCGTGCGGGGAAAGTAACATGACCGTTTTATAGATCAGGTCATTACGGACGCGGCGATACCAAACATGTTTAGGGAATTTTATTTTTTTCATTTTTATTCAGTGATAAATGTGTTTTTTGATTTTTACTTTTTTTTCACTTTTTTTAACTTTTTTTTTGACCCAGACCCACTTGGTTCTTGAAGATCCAGTGGGTCTGATGTCTGTATAATACAGTACAGTACAATATATATTGTACAGTACTGTATTTTACTTACACTTTCTCTGAACAGATCTCTGCCTTCAGCACAGATCTGTTCAGCACCATGGACAGCAGGACGCCTGAGAAGGCGTCCTGTTGCCATGGGAACCTTCCCCGTCTGCTCAGTAGTGGTCAGAACTGCGCAGACGGGGAAGGGAGAGGACGGGTCTTCGGGGGGCTGTCTGGGAGCTCTCTCCCTCTCCATCGGGGGGCTGCAAAGGCACAGCAGCCCCCCGATGGGAGAGGGAGGGAGCTACTTCTTACTGTTAACCTTTTCCATACAGCGGTCTGTATGGACCGCTGTATGGAAAGGGTTAAACGGCTGACATCGCATCACCGATGTCAGCCATTTATACCAGGGTGCCAGCAATGTGCTGGCACCCTGGTATACCCACTCTACACCAACGAATTTTCAAGGGGAGGCAGGCGGGGGATCCCGCCTGCCGCACCGCCCGCCTCCCGCACCGCCCCAACCGCCCACAACTCCCCCCCCCTGCACCACCCGCCGGCAAAAAATCATGCAGGGGTGCAGGGACTGCGGGGATCAGAAACTGGAAAAAGCGCAGCAAACCGCAGGTCTGAATTGACCTGCGGTTTGCGGCGATCGCCGATAGGGGGGGTCACATGACCCCCCCCTGGCGTTGTCACAGGATGCCGGCTGAATGATTTCAGCCGGCATCCCGTTTCCATTAACCCCCGCGGCTCCAGAATCTGCATTTAAAGTTAGGACGTACCGGTACGCCCTGAGTCCTTAAGGACTCGGGAAATAGGGCGTACCGGTACGCCCTGCGTCCTTAAGGGGTTAATGCATCCAGGTCTTCCTCATCGTATGCCACTGCTGGTTCCATCCTGCTGCTCTCAGGGTCGCTGTACTGGGACATGCGTTGCCCTCAAATTTTAATTCCAGGGAATGATGTTACTTTGTAGCTGTCCTTCTGGGCTGTGAGAACGATCCCGCCGCTTGCCACCAATTGTAACGGCATACAAGGGAATGCTCCAAACTCCCGAACGGAACCTCACGAATAGCTGCTAGCAGACGAATAGGAAACGCACCCGAGCGGCTTACACTCCTAGCATTCAGTCTCTAACAGCATACTGTGTGAAAGGATTTGGACCTTTCTGGACCTTTACGACAACCTTGGTTTGAGACACTGACGTCAGGAGAGATGTTTCTCAGTTGGTAATAATAGATACAAACATCACTGAGAAAAACTCTAACTTTATTATGCTATAGCTTGGCCTTATATAGGCAGTAGAAAAGTTTGCATAACAACAGAGTTAAACCAATCATAAAAGATAAACATTGGTGGTCACACAGATACTACCTAAACATCCTTTTATGTGTGTGCAATATGTCACATATAAGAATGTACACAGTTGTGCCGAATGACCCTGAATGAAACAAAACATTTGTTCTAGTTCTGGGAGATTCACAGAATCTGTCCTGTGACAGATAAGTTAACCTAACTCACAGCGGGGGGGATGTAAAGCAGTGCGTGGGTAAGATATTATAACAATTCTGTACATGTAAGAGAAGACAAGATTGAGTTACATTTCCCTTCAATCCCCTCTTAGAATCAAATTTCTTAGATAATATGGTTCTTACCCTTGCCCTTTTCCCTGTATATCGCCAGATATTTTCTATATCCTTCTATATCCTTCATGTAAGTTGTCTTCAGGATTAGGCAGCAGAGTCTCATAAAATGACATATTTGATACTCCTTTCATTATCAGTTTCCGTACACATGGTATGAAACATGTTGCAACTAATGCTATTTCTATAATATTTATCAGGATAATGATTCCCAACTGTACAAGTGTTCTTTCCAGGTAGTGAACCAGCCAAAATACTGATCCCAAGGGTTATCGATACCTGAGTTTCTTTTGAGCTTGATTGATAAATCCTCGAGTTTCTTTATTGCCAGTGTGACCTTACCATTACGGCCGGTGTTGTTGGGTATGAACGTGCAGCAGAATGAGGGGTCTGTCAATACCTTACAGACACCACCTCTTTCTGCAAGTATCATATCTAGTACCATGCGGTTTTGAAATGTCATAATGGAATCTGCCTGTAGTTGTTCTGCTACACCCTGTAACGCATCCCTGGTGTAGTTTACAAACCTTTGTTGATTATAGCAAATATAGTTGATCCAGACTACATTTTTGTTGATTGTTATGTGGGGAATTATGGATTCAAATCCTGCTGCCACCTGACCTCTGGCCTTGAATTCATCAGGGACCCCTCATGGGACCCCGATTGCATCAATATACACGTGTGGGTCAAAGCTACCTTTTGGGAGGGCACGACGGTTGCGTATATGTGTGTTGGTGTCTTTTTCATTTTCAGTGAAGCTGTGTATGTTCATGATGGCTTTAGCAAGAGAACATTTACCTTTCCAGGAACCCTCTAGTCTAGATCTTATCTTTCCATCCCCACAGATCCAATATACATCTCCAATCGAGTATACTTGATTCTGTGTGAGGGAGGTATCTGTTTCACTGTAAGTTGCACAGTATCCTTCAGTGAAATTACCCAGGAATCTTCCTTGATCTCCCCCTCTGTGGCAGGTATAGTTTCCAGGATAGATATGTATACCTGTACCAGGGCGGAGAGCTTTTGAGAGAGTGGGTATTTTTGCTTCCATTCTTCACATTCAGACTGGTTACTAGATAGATTTGAGAATAATTTCAAAAAACATTCCTCAACACTAGAGGGCAATATTAAGGGCACAGTACCTATGTGAGGCTTAGCGGTCCCACATATATAACAATTACTTTTATTTACTGAAACTGCGCTATACTTCATCCATACTAACCATAGGTTGGCATCAGAGAACCCAGTTTCTGCTGCAAGAGCCTCCTCATATGTTGGGTCAGATATTGCTCTGATATTGTTAAAAGTTAAGATACCGGATTTGAGGGGGTTTGTTTGTTTCTGAGGGTATGTCCATTAGTGGTTGCTGCATCTCGTGGAAGGACTGCACTTCATTATACTGCATAAACAGAAGGAGTAAGTTGCAACGTGAGTACTGGAGGAATTGTACCAGAAGGTAGTGATTCCACCTTTCTGAGTTATAGCAACTTCCGCTTTGTTATCCTCCAGCAGAGTCATTAGGATCGTCAGTAATCCCACAGTCTGAGTGGACCATCTGTGCCATCTTCCAGAATTGAGGGAGTGCATCCTGGTGGAGGTCAGAGCTGTCTGCTCCCGTTAGTACCTCACTTTGTCCTTTTTCGAGGTCAGAGCTGTCTGCTCCCGTTAGTACCTTACTTTGTCCTTTTTCGAGGTCAGGACTGTCTGTCCCCATTATTACCTCCTTTTGGGGTGCCTCCTTTAGCAGTTTCACTCTGGTGGCATAGATCCAAGTAGGTGCTTCTTCCGTAAGTACTGCTGTGCGGGTTGCGGCTACCACTGTAGTCGGTGGTCCGTAGGTGAAGTCTCCTGTGAATTTTCCTTTCTTTAATTTCTTTATCAGCACAATATCTCCCACTTGGAATGGGTGAGTTGGTTCCTGTGGAAGACAAGGAGACTTACAAGCAACTTTTTTCCTCAATTTCACTTAGGGCTTTAATCAATCTGGTTACATTGGTGTTTGGATTGTTCCTCAAACATGTGATACACCTTCCCACATAATCTGACACTAACTGTTTAATGCCTGTAATATAGAAATGCTGTGCTAGCAGCATGTGTGTTGTTTGAATGCTGTTGTGTCCTACTCCATGAAAATGTGCAATGAACAGAGGGGAGCTGTGATGTGGTATGCATGTTTCCCCCTCTTTGCAGAATAATCCTGTCCTAGGATTCTTCTGCAAGATTGGATAACACCAATCGGCCATTTCATCGTCAGTAGCTGAGGACTGGAGAGCCACAAGCATCTGAGTTAACTCAAGTGAAGGAGGTACTAATTTCACCATTTGCAATGTGGCCGGGGCCATCAGTGCAGCCTTCTTGGCCTCCGCATCTGCCAGGGCATTGCCTTGGGACACATGGTCTTTACCACCAGTATGTGCCCTGCAGTGGACAATTGCAATCTGTGAGGGAAATCTTATAGCTTCTAAAAGTTGTATGACAAGTTGTGAATGTGAGATGTGCTTACCATCAGCTGCAATAAATCGTCTCCTTTGCCAAATGACCCCGTGGTCCGAGACCACTTCATGTGCATACCTGATGTCAGTGTAAATGGTGACTGGCTTGCCTTCATGTAGTATGCATGCTCTCGTGAGTGCAATTAATTCTGCTGCTTGTGCAGATTGGTATGTGATGGGTCTGGCTTTCAGGACAATATGTGTGTCATGTTGTATGGCATGTATACAATCATGTGCCTCTGTCAAGTGATCCTCAGATCCTTTAAGTCCTAATAGGGCATTCAAGATAGGTGCTGGACCTGAGGTGTGTGTTGCGTATTTGATTTGGAGGGAGGGATTGCTGAGGAGTAGAATCTCATATCCAGATAGTCTTTGTGCGGACATGTGCTGTGTGTGTATATGCCCCCGAGAAGGCCTACTACATCATGTGTGGTGTACAGGATAGTCTCATGTCCCATTGTGAGTGGCGTTGCAAGCTCAACCATCATAGCACAGGCTGCAAGAGATCTGAGACAGGCCGGCATTCCTTGGACGGATGCCAGAACCACCTTTGAGAATAAGGCGCAAGGAAACAACTTGCCTCCGTGATATTGTGTCAGCACACCCGCCATGGTTTTACAATATTGTCGAGCATATACGTGGAATGTGAGTTTGTAGTCAGGGAGGCCCAAACCTGGACTTGTCATTAAAGAACATTTCAAATAATCAAATGCATTAAACATTTCCTCAGACCACCTGATGAGATCTGGCATGTCTGCCAGAGTGGCTTGTCTCATTACATTGTCATAGTAGGAGCAATCAGGAATCCATTGTCTGCAGTAGTTTATCATACCAAGGAAGGATAACATTTCTTCCTTGGTGTGCGGGGTGAGCAGGCCTGCAACAGACTGGACTCTTTCTGTGCTGATTCTCCTTTCTTCCTTGTGAGAACAAAGCCCAAGTATTCAACTTGCTTCTTACACCATTGCATTTTCTTGCGTGACACATTGTGTCCACATTCAGACAACCATTTCAACAAAGATAAACCATCTGTTACATTGGCCTCCTCTGACATACTACACAATAACAAATGATCCACATATTGCAAGAGTACAGAACCCTGGGGGGGGGGGGGGGGGTGCCAGTGTTTTAAACTGGCTTGGAGGACAATGCTGTACACTACAGGTGAATCAGCATATTCCTGGGGCATCCTGCACCAGGTGAGTTGACGACCCTCAAAAGGGAAAAGCAAAAAAAGAGTCTGGTCTACTTGTCAACCGGGATAGAGAAGAAATAATTTTTCAAGTCTATCACGCTGAAACAGACAGCATCTGCAGGGATGGCTGACAGCAACTGAGAAATGTCTCGGCTGTCTCTGTTTACTCACGGTTTTGGCTCCTGAACTTTTGTAACTATGTGTGGGGGTCTGTATCTTCCTGATCTCAAAGCATCCCACTGCCTCCTTCTCATATAAATGTTTCTCAAAGTCTTGTATTTTGTATTTTGTCTGAGGTCCATGAGAAAACGCGCTGCTTTACAATCAACATGAGATTGGGAAGGAGAATTAGGATGTCACTATTTGCAGCCTGCAGTCCCTGGTTGGGAGGGGGAAACTCACATATAGATTTTCCTCCACCCACAGTAAGAAAATTCATCAAATGACGGAGTGATAATATTACAGTAAGATATGTTCTTACACTTACCACCAGAACAATAGCTCTCACACAGATGAATCTTAACACTCTATGTATCTTATACTCTAAATATAGGTATGTGTCAAACCAAGGTAGTCTCCCTGAGACTGTTCTCTTACATGTACCCCTGGTACTAAAAAAAATCTCTGTCGACAGTTAGATAAAGTAAATAGATCTCCCGGAGATCCTTATGGTGTGTCCCTGACACAAACCAACTTACGGATAGATCTCCCTGAGACTCTAATCCGTGCATGGCACTCCAAGTGCCGGCCTTATTCATGAAAGTACTCCAAGTACTTATTATAAACTCCTGAAGTCTATTTTAAGGCTTAACAATGTATCCCGGATACATAATAAAAACTCACGGGTAGAGATGTGGCTAGTGCCCTCGGACCCGGCAGTGGACAAAAGGGATGTCTCTCTTACCGGACACGAGGATGGCCTTTTCTATCCCGGAGGAGCCCCCAAACTGAAAGGATTTGGACCTTTCTGGACCTCTACGATAAGGGCCCTTTCACACTTGCGTTGGCCGGTTCCGGGATAGAGTTCCGTCGTCGGGGCTCTATGCCGGAACAATCCTGATCAGGATTATCCTAATGCATTCTGAATGGAGAGAAATCCGTTCAGGATGCATCAGGATGTCTTCCGTTCCGGAACGGAACGTTTTTTGGCCGGAGAAAATACCGCAGCATGCAGTACTTTTTGCTCCGGCCAAAAATCCTGAACACTTGCCGCAAGGCCGGATCCGGAATGAATGCCCATTGAAAGGCATTGATCCGGATCCGGCCTTAAGCTAAACGTTGTTTCGGCGCATTGCCGGATACGACGTTTAGCTTTTTCTGAATGGTTACCATGGCTGCCGGGACGCTAAAGTCCTGGCAGCCATGGTAAAGTGTAGCAGGGAGCGGGGGAGCAGCATACTTACCGTCCGTGCGGCTCCCGGGGCGCTCCAGAGTGACGTCAGGGCGCCCCAGGCGCATGGATGACGTGATCGCATGTACACGTCATCCATGCGCCTGGGGCGCTCTGACGTCATTCTGGAGCGCCCCGGGAGCTGCACGGACTGTAAGTATGCCGCTCCCCGCTACTACAATGGCAACCAGGACTTTAATAGCGTCCTGGCTGCCATAGTAACACTGAAAGCATTTTGAAGACGGATCCGTTCTAGTTCTAGGAGATTCCCAGAACCTGTCCTGAGACAGATAAGTGAACCTAACTCACAGCGGGGGGAAAGGAAGCAGTGCGTGGGTAAGATATTATAACAATTCTGTACATGTAAGAGAAGACAAGATGGAGTCACATTTCCCTTCACTGTGAATCACCCCAAGAACGAGACCAAGCTCTGTGTTGAGGATAAAGCAGTGGACAGCCAGAGCTGTGTGTTTATTGTTCTTATATAACATGAAAACACATTAGCACCACCCACAGGGTTTTGTAAGACAACCAGTAAACACGTGAAATACACTTAGACACTCCCACACAAAATCCTCCCCTCCGCCTGTGATATAATTACCTTACACAATAGGTTAATGTAATTATCATAGGCAGGAGAATACACAGTTTTATACAATGTCTTCTGTCCTGGAAATAATTGGGAAGTAATTCAATTATCTCTCAGGACAAAGGGAAATCGACAATACACACGTGGGGACAATAGGACAGAAATCACTATTCAAATATACAATGTCACAACCATTACAGTAATACATAGACATTTAACATATCCCCAGATAGCTTCGGTCTGAGTGCATTCAATTATTAGATGAATGGCACTCAGACTACACGAATACAGTTTAATTGCCATGGAGTTTAGGTTTAGCATAGGCTGATGAGAGGGCCCATAATCCTGGGGCAAGAGGCTGGCAACCAGGCTTTTCCAGCACCCAGTGGCGAGGTTGGTTTCGCCACAACTTTGATGTCATTAGTGTGCTTTCCACATCCCTATATCAGTACAGCAAAAGATAGAACATGTCCTATTCTAGTCTTCATAATGCAGACCTCAAACCCATAGAACTCTAGTGCTCTGAAAAAAATGCAGATTGCAAACAGATGGTATCCGTATTTAGCGGATCTGCGACTTGCAGACTGCAAAACGGGTATGGTCGTGTGCATGAGGATCTATATACACATTTCAGCAGACAGTATCATACAAGATAAGATTAGATACACAGCTCAGCAGGCAGGATCATACAAGATAAGATTAGATACACGGCTCAGCAGGCAGTATCATACAAGATAGGATTAGATACACAGCTCAGCAGACAGGATCACACACGAGAATATTTGATACAGGAACAGTAGACTGTATTGCAGATGAAAGATTTAGATACAGAGGCACAGCAGACAGTATCTGACATGATAAGTTTAGATGCACACCAGACAGTATCATACAAAATGGGATTAGATACACCAGTGGCGTGCCTAGGGTGTTTGGCACCCGGGGCGGGTCCCTTCTCTGGCACCCCTCCCCCCCCCCCCCCCACCAATACTTTAAAAAAACTGTGTCTCCTTACAGTAGTATTGCCTTCATTGTACAACCTTCACAGTAGCTTTGTTCAGATATGTGCCCTCTCATGGTAGTTCTGCCCATATTGTGCTCCGTAAAGGTAGTTATGCCCACATTGTGCCCCTTTAAAGTACTTGTCCCTTCATTGTGCCCCCTTCACAGTTGTACTGCCCTCTTTGTGCCTCCCTCACAGTAGTTATGCACTCTCTGTGCCTATTTCAAAGTAGTAATGCCCTATCTGTGCCCCTTTCACAGTTGTAATGCCCTCTCTGTGCCCCTTCAGAGTAGTTATGCCCTCACTGTGCCCCTTCAGAGTAGTTATGCCCTCACTGTGCCCCCATACCAGTAATAATGACCTCTGTGGCCCTTCATAGTAATAATGCCCGCTCAGTGCCCCATAACAGTCAGGCCCACCCACTTTACAAGAGTAATGCTCTCTGTGCCCCCTTCACAGTAGTAATGCAATCTGTGCTCCCTTCATAGTAGTAATGCCCATTGTTCCCCCTTAATAGTAGTAATGCCCATTGTGCCCACCTCATAGTTATAATGCCCATTGTATCCCATTTATAGTAGTAATGCCCATTGTGCTCCCTCCATATTAGTAATGCCCATTTGCCCCCCTAATACTAGTAATGCTTTTTGTAGAAGTATTGCCCTCTGTGCCCCCTTTGTAGTAGTATTGCCTTCTGTGCCCCCTTTGTAGTAGTAATGCCCTCTGTGCCCCCTTTGTAGTAGTAATAATGCCCTCTGTGCCCCCTTTATAGTAGTAATGCCCTCTGTGCTCCCTTTGTAGTAATTTTGCCCTTTGTGCCCCCTCCCTGGTAGAAATACCCTTTGTGCCTCCACCATGGTAGAAATGCCCTCTGTTAAATAAAAAATAAAAAAACATAATACCTACTCACCTTGTCCCGTTCCTGAAGCTCACAGTCCTCTCTCCCCTACAGACACAGATCACTCTGCAGCACTGTGTGGGCGGAGCTTATGCAGATTTATGGGCTGCAGGCTCCGCCCACACAGGCGGGCAGCGCGATCTGTGCCTGCAAGTTGAATGGCGGACCGGGGAGAAGTCTTCTTGCTTCACCATTCACTGCGGGAGAGACAGAGTGCAGGGAGCTGAGTGACAGTACCGCAGCTCCCTGTGCTGCAGCAATGAACGCTTCCATCTATATTCATTAGGGCGCTCATTGCTTCTAGGCTCTGGCACCCCCTGAGAGCCAGCACCCGGGGCAGATTGCCCCCCCTGCCCCACCCTGGGAACGCCACTTAGATACAAACCACATCAGTACAGTATAGTACAAGGTGGGATTAGATAAACAGCTCAGCAGGCAGTATTGCACACAACAGGCTGTGTATCAGGCACAGCAGAGCAGGCTGTATCGTACATGATTAGATACAGATGTGCTTGCTGATTTAAGCTGTTTGTTTCACTCTGGAGATGGTGATTTAGACATGGAAATGGAAATTAGAAATGGACTAGCAGGATTCATGTATGTGTGTAGTAACTTGGCCACATGTAGTGGGCAGAGCTCCTGCAGACTGAACAGTGGGGCCTCCCTGTGACTCATCACTGTGCAATGCAGCTAGGGTGGCCACTGGCTTCGCCTTAGAAAGCCGACCCTCACCGGCCACGACCCAAACCACGCCAAAACACCCCAAACCACTCCCACAACACACCAAACCATGCTTCCAAACCTTGTGAAGCCACACCCCCGCAGCAGTGAAGCCTCGCTCCCACCGCCGGCCAGAAAAACACGGCGGAGGAGAGGGAAAAACTTTGTGAATGGAAAGTGAGCAGGGTGCTTCTCTCCCCCTCAGTCAACCACAGGGAGCCATATCTGCTCTAGTGACTGACTGGGAGTGAGAAAAGTCTCGGTCAGTTGCTGCAGCTCACGCTCAGACAGCACAATGCTGCTGTCTGAGCGTGAGCTACTGAGAAGGAGGACATCCCTGTGTTCATCCAGCCACCAGCTTTATTGATAAAGTTACCTATTCAACAAAACAGGAAACTAGGATAGTCTGATGCCTAGACAGGGGGAAGGAAAGCACAGACATGGAAAATAGGTATTGGGGGCGTATGTATGCATGGTGAGGGGTGTTAGGAGCACATAAAAAGAATTTTGATTTTGGGACCTGACAACCTCTTTAACCCTTAGGCTAACGGAGGTGTTTTCGTTATTGTGTTTTCATTTTTCTTCCATATATTCCTTGAGCCATAACTTTTTTATATTTCCAGTTGCATAGCTGTATGAGGGCTTATTTTTTTGCGGGAAAGGTTGTAATTTCTAATGCCACCATTAATTATGGCATAAAATGTAGTGGGAAGCGGTAAAGAAATTCCAAATGGAGTGGAATTGAAAAAAAACGCAATTGCTCCACTGTTTTATGGGTTTTGTTCCCATGGCGTTTTGTTTATGGCCTTCATTCTATGGGTCAGTATGGTTACAATGATATCCCATATGTATAGGTTCTTTATGTCTAAATAGTGTAAAAATCAATATAAACTTTGATAAAAAAAATCTTTTTTACATCACCATATTCTGACCCCATAACTTTTTTTATACTTATGTCTACTGAGCTGTTTAGGGGCTCATTTTTTGTGGGATAATCTGTAGTTTTTATTGATACCATTTTTTTTATCACATTTTATAACTTTTTTTGGGTAAGAGAAGCAATGAAAAAATGGCAAATCGAACATTTTGACCTTTTTTTCCTTTACGCCATTTGCCGTGTTGGAATTTGTTTTTCTATTTTTAATAGTCGGTCGCAGTGATACTCATGTTTTTTATATTTATTGTTATTTAGGTATTTATTTTTTAATTATACAGAAAGGTGGGTGATTTTTGCGCATTTAGATCTCATTTGGTCACGGCATCTAAAGCATTTATTTACTGCGATCAGCATTATTGCCTGTCACGGTAATTATCCTCAGGTCTCTGCTGTTTGAAACAGCAGAGATCTTCCGGCCATGCCGCTCGCTGCACGTGCGGGTGGGCGCCATGTTTACACATCGCTCCAGTGCCGTACATGTATGGCGCTGGTAGCGAACTGGTTAAGTATATTATTGATGCCACAATCCAGACATCTACCAGTATTAGACAGCATCCAATACATTTCACAAAACACTTGTACCTAAGGTTGCCACCTTTCCCAACAAAAAATGCCGGGCAAGTTAAGCCACACCCCAAAGGAGTGTGGTTTTGGGGGGCTTGGCTTGACAAAGGGTGTTAAGTCGATGTCATACTGTGGCTCCCTGTAAAATTAATGCCTCCGTTAGTGGCCCACAGTAATATTAATTAATGCCCCCATTAGTGTCCCCCAGTAATAGTAATGCCCCCATTAGTGCCTCCCAGAATTAATAGTGCCCACAGTATTAGTAATGCCTCCATTAGTGCCCTTTAGAATTAATAGTGCCCCTATTAATGTCCCTAGTAATAGTAATGCCCCCATTAGTGCCCCAATAATATAAATACCTCCATTAGCGCCCCCCAGAATTAATACTGTCCCCATTAGTGCCCCCAGTAACATTAATGCCCCCAGTAATAGTATTGCCCCCAGTAATAGTATTGCCCCCAGTAGTGCCCCTCAGCAATAGTAATTCCCCCATTAGTGTGCCCCAAAATTAATAATGCCCCCATTAGTGCCCCCCAGTAATAGTAATGTCCCCATTAGTGCCCCCAGTAAGAGTAATAGCCCCATTAGTGCCCCCCAGAGTTATTAATGTACCCATGAGTGCACCCCAGTATTAATAAAGCCCTGTTTGAGCCCCCCAGTAAGAATAATGCCCCCATTAGTGCCCCCCAGTAAGAATAATGCCCGCATTAGTGGGCCCCCCAGTAAGAATAATGCTCCCATTAGTTCCCCCCAGTAAGAGTAATGCCCCCATTAGTACCCCCTTCTCTGCTTCTGTAAAAAAAAAAAGAAAAAAAAAAAAGAACTCACCTCTTCCATTTGCTCACCCCACGGTGAACACTCGCTGCTGGCTGGAAGCTCAGGACAGGACTTGTGCTCCAGCGTGATGACATTTCGCAGGTCCTGTCCTCCACATCCAGTGAGCAGCAAGTGTTCACCGCAACGCAAGCAAATAGAGGAGGTGAGTTTGGGGGGGTCAAAGGCTATACTAAAGAGCGCTTCATAATGGAAGCGCTTATTAGTAACAGTGCGTACAGGAAAATACCGGCAATTAATATTTCTGGTAGAAAAAAATTACCGGCAGGGGCACTAACATACCGGCTTTGCCGCTGAGATACCGACCAGGTGGCGACCGTACTCTTTCGGACACACGAACATCAGTAAAGTTTACATTTTACAATGTCCCTATCCTGTCCTTATCCTATCAATACCTGTTATTTAGTGTAAAACATGTAGGCTGCTTCTCCAGTGATGCCAGTTACACAATGCAGTATTAGCGATTATCACTAGAGAGGAATCCTTTTCTTTCTTATTATAAATCTATAAAAAATATTTCTGACAGAAAATACATTCTCCTCCTCCTCCTCGACCTATGCTCTGCCTTTGACACAGTTGACCACTCCCTTCTGTTACAAACTTTCTCATCTCTTGGCATCATGGACCTTGGCTTCTCTTGGATTACCTCATATACCAGAAATTACATTTATGGGGTCATTTATCAAACTGGCGTAAAGTGGAACTGGCTTAGTTGCCCACAGCAACCAATCAGATTCTACCTTTCATTTTTGACAGCTCCTTTGGAAAATAAAAGGAGGAATCTGATTGGTTGCCATGGGCAACTAAGCAAGTTCTACTTTACACTAGTTTGATAAATGACCCCATTTGTGTCTCCCACTCACATACCAGCTCCTAGTCTCATACCCTCTCTTTTGTTGTCCCTCAAGGCTCTGTCCAAGAATCCCTGCCCTTTTCAATCTACTCATAGAGTACCATGGCTTTCAGTATCACTTACCATATATGCTGAAAATTACCTCTTTGGCCCAGATATCACCACTACCCTTCAGATCCCACAGTGCCTACCTTCACTATCCTCCTTCTTCTTGTCTCACTTTCTAAAATTTAACATGGATAAAACAGAATATATAATCTTTCCCCCATCTCAGTCAGCCTCCCCCCAACTGACTTATCTATCACAGTCAATGGTTGCACACTCTCCCCAGACAACCAAGCCCACTGCCGGTAACCTTTGATTCAGCTCCGACCTTCAAACCACACATCCAAGACCTTTAAACCCCATGGTGAATCAAACTCAAAAATATCTCTCAGATCCGCACATACCTCAACCCAGAGTATGCAAAAATGCTTGTACATGCCCTCATCATCTCCTGCCTAGACTACTTTAACATCCTCCTCTGTGGCCTTCCATCTAGCACTCTCCAATCTATACTCAACTCTGCTGCCCGACTAATCCACCTCTACCCCTGTTACTCTTCTGTTTCTTCTCTGTGACAATCCCTTTACTAGCTCTCTGTTGCCCAGAGAATCGAGTACAAACCACTAACTATGACATACCAGGCCATCCACAACCTGTCCCTTCCAAACATCTGTGACCTGCTCTCCCGATACATTCCTACATATAATCTCCGATCCTGACAAGACCTCCTTCTCTACTTATCTCTTCTTCTCACAGTCGCCTTCAAGATTTCTCCTGTGCATCCCCATACTCTGGATCTCTGTACCCCAACATATCAGACTCTCACCTACAGTAGAAACCATCAAAAGAAGCCTGAAAACCCACCTCTTCAGACAAGCCTACAACCTACAGTTACCCTGCTGCCACTATACTGCCATGACCAGCTTTACCCTCACCTACTGTATCCTTCTCCAATCTCTTTGTAGATTGTAAGCCCTCGCAGGCAGGGTCCTCTCTCCCTCTGTATCAGTTTATAACTTGTCTTGTTCATGCTTATGAACACACGCAGCCAGGGAGGAAGTAGCAGCAGGGAGAAAGAATGATGTGCACAGACTTAGGGACACTACTGGGGGCACTATATCTTAAGAGGCACTACTTGGAAGGGGGGGCTACAATGAAAGAAACCACAACTGGGCAGGGAGGCAGCACTATATGAAATGAGACCACTACATGGGGGGGGGGGGGCACTATGTAAAATGAGACCACTACTGGTGGGCACTATATTAACAAGGACAACTACTGGGGGGGAAGGCACTATCTTAATAGAGGCCATTACTGGGAGTCATTATATATAAAGAGGCAACTACTGGGGTAGTGGGGGACACTATATTAAAAGAGGCCACAGTTGGGGGGCATTATATGTAAAGAGGCAACTACTGGGGGGCACTACATTAAAAAACCACTACTGTGGGGCACTATACTAAAAGAGGCAACTACTGGGTGACATTGTATGTAAAGAGGGCAGTACAGGGGGGATGTTATATGTACACAGGGCACTACTGGAGGGCATTATATCTACTGGGACCCAAATGGGGATGATTACCAAATAGGGGCATAAAAGAAGGCGTTAATACTAAATAGGTGTGTTCAATTATGCAGAAAGAAGTTGTGGTCAGGAGACATCATCATGGTGATCTGTGGAGGACTGAGAAAAAGGAAAGAAAATGACTCTAGCCAGATGAGACATCATTTGTGAGTCGCTGAGTGGGGGCTTAAAGGGGTATTCCGGTTACCATAAATATAACTTATGTTTTAGAGTAAATCATCATCAATAATGACCTAATATAATGTAAATTTCACATATTTACCATTCCATAGTTATAAAAGTAGTTTTCTTCCTCTTCTACCCACTGTGTTTCCTCATAAATTACCATGGCATCGGCCTGTAGTTCTGAGCCTTGGATAGGTCAAGCATGCTCAGTGTGTTGCTATCAGTTCTCTAGCTAAATGTCTTGTGAAATAAAGGGAGTGTCAGTGTGCTGCTGATTACTGAGAAGAGGGGGCGTGACCGGACTGTATATCAGTCAGCCAATCAATAAACAGCAACACTCACAGCAGGAAAGCTAGGGATTGTGGGGATTGTAGTTTTGTGAGGGAAGATCAAGCGCTATGATACTCGCTCACACACAGCTTGCAGCCTTAAACTGTTACGGACACAGGGCGTACAGGTACACCCTGATGTCCTGGTACTTAAGGACACAAATCTTTGTGTCATCAGCAAAAAGACACACCATTGAGGTATGGCATTCCTTTCCTTCTGCTCCCTGCCGTGTGCCCGTACAGCAGTTTACGACCACATATGGGGTGTTTCTGTAAACTACAGAATCACTGCCGTAAATATTGAGTTTTGTTTGGCTGTTAACCCTTGCTTTGTAACTGTAAAAAATGGATTCAAATGGAAAACCTGCCAAAAAAGTGAAATTTTATCTATATTTTCCATAAATTCTTGTGGAACACCTAAAGGGTTAACGAAGTTTGTAAAAATCAGTTTTGAATACCTCGAGTTTGCAAAATGGGGTCATTTTTGGGTGGTTTCTATTATGAAAAAGTGGGTTTCAGAAATTTTCTGAAAAATTTCAAGATTTGCTTCTAAACTTCTAAGCCTTGTAATGTCCCCCAAAAATAAAATGGCATCCCCAAAATGATCCAAACATGAAGAAGACATATGGGGAATGTAAAATAATAACTATTTTTGGAGGTATTATTATCTATTATAAAAGTAGAGAAATTGAAATTTTTAGCCCTAACTGTCTTAGTCACAGAGCAAGTGGCACGCAGCAACACTCTCTCTCATCTCATTTAGCACGTCTTTCAGAAAAGTCTCTCCTGGTATTCAAACTCGTGACCTTTCACATCAGAGACAAGGCATTTAACCACACAGCTACGAGAGCTGTATAGCCTATTGCTTTAAAAAAATAAAATAAAATAAAATAAGACTTCTACCGTAGATAACTTTGATACCTAGTGTACATACACATGACAGCTGCCCCAGCACACTGTGTATGGATGTAGCAGAGCTGGGTGTGTTGGGGCAACTGCCATGTGTATGGTTGTACACTAGGTATCAAAGTTATCTACAGTAGAAGTCTTTTATATATATATATATATATATTTAAGTATAAAAAAAAATATTTTTTTAAGTAACTAGCTATACAGCTCACATAGCTGTGTGGGTAAGTGCTTTGCCTCTGATATCCCTGCATAAATCCCTGCATAAACTTTTCAGAAAGACAGGCTAAATACGAACACGAGCACCACATTTTCAACACTAGAGGCTGGTGGGAACATGATATATTGGCCCATGATACTGGCGGCACATGGAGGGGGGAGGAGAGAGGCACTTGATACTGGCACATTAGGGGGCAGGGGCAGGGGGAGAGGATGGCACTATGCTATCGGCACATGGGGGGGCAAGAAATGGACATGAATCATGAGGGGCAGAAATGTGAAATGATGGGTGGGGGAGGCAAGAAATGGACATGAATCACGAGGGGCAGAAATGTGAAATGATGGGTGGGGGGAGGCAAGAAATGGATATGAATCATGAGGGGCAGAAATGTGAAATGATGGGTGGGGGGAGGCAAGAAATGGACATGAATCACGAGGGGCAGAAATGTGAAATGATGGGTGGGGGGAGGCAAGAAATGGATATGAATCATGAGGGGCAGAAATGTGAAATGATGGGGGGGGGGGCAAGAAATGGACATGAATCACGAGGGGCAGAAATGTGAAATGATGGGGGGGGGGGGGCACCAAAATGTAGATTCGCTTGTGTTGACAAAAATCCTTGCACCAGCCCAGTATAGGGAATGTATTTTTCCTGGTTCTGTGGTTGTTTCTCAATAAGAACTCATTTAATGACACCTTTTCACAACTGTTGGGTGGAGTCGGAGTTGGTAGAAATGTACTGACTCTACTGTTATTAATATTGTGTAATTAATTTAGCTTTCATATAAATTTAGAAACATTTAGAAATGTTAATCATAAATATATTTTATGTTTTATCAGTCTTATTAAGCTAGTTTCCCATCTGCGGCAGCAATTCTGTCAGGCTGTTCCGGCAAATAACAGCCTGCCAGAGTTCTCTATAACCGACACTACTAGATGCAGCCGGAATGCCGCCAGACCCATTAACTACAATGGTGTCCGGCAAAGATCCAGCTGCAAACCAACAAAAATGCTGAGGATTGGATGCATAGAAACCGCTGCAAGCTGCAGTTTGTGTCCAGTCATTTCCTTGCACTCTCTGCCAGTACTGGCAGTCGGATCACCGTGCTGCAGATGTGAAAGTATCCTAAGGTTCTTATTTATCAAAACCAGTGATATTTAGGGTGTTTAGTCCTCACCTCTCCTGTCCTTATACTCTGTATCATCATGCTGCTCCAAAGCCCTTAGATACAATGCTTGAAACTGTGCTGCACATGCTTAGTAGTGACCAGAGGAGGAATTTCACCGCTGACCATGCCTTCCGTCATCTAAGAACTGCTAGACAGAACAGGAATCCAGCAGTAATGGTTCTGTCCGGGGATAAGTAAGTTGTCACATGACCCTGCAGCCTGCCTCTGCTATGGAAAGAGTCATACTTACCTGCTCCCCTCTGCTCTGGTCCTGCATGCTGTCTCCCTTGTGTCCATCCTCCGGTCAGCTGCTTATTAAATTTGTCCCTGGCATGGACATGATCATCTGCTCTGCTGCAGCCAATAACTGGCATCAGCAGTGATGGGTCTCTTGTGTACATTTCGCCCATCAATCCAGTCGCAGAGCAGATGATCATGCCAGAAAAGTACATAAGCCATGGACCAAAAAATAGACAAGCAGAAGCCAGTGCGTAGGACTAGAGCTGCAGATAGCAGGTAAGTATATTTCCATAGCAGAAGCAGGCTGCTGGCTACTGTGACAAGTTACTTATTTCCAGACAACCCTTTGACGGCAAGCACTGAATATATCAGCTCCACTTTTTACATGTTTATTTTATTAGACTTACACATGATTCTTTGAATTTCTTTGCATTTCTGGGACATATACCATATTTTTCGTACTATTAGATGCACTTTTTTCCACCCAAAGGGGAAAAATGGCAGTGTCTCTTATAGAGCGAATGCTAATGACTGCTTAATTAGTATGCAAGAGGCACGGGGGGCATTGAGTTAAGTACAGCACTGGCTCCCTGATCTTCCCCGCTCTGCACTACGTTCTGACTGTGTACAGAATCAAGACGTAGTGCACATAGGTGCCCACTATGACCTGACGCTGTGCAACGTCATGTCACAGTGCAGCTTGGGGCCTGGAAGAAGACCAGGGAGTGATGTGTGCAGGAAGAGTGCGTAGCCCGTAGCAGGAGCGGTAAGTTAATTTTTATTTTTGTCTCGACTGGAGCTTAAAGGTCTGATCTGAGGTCTGAGAAAGAATGGTGGTCTGATCTGAGGTCTGCCGAAAAATATTTTTTTCTTATTTTCCTGCCCTATATCCTCTGTGTCTCTTATCCTTTGGTGCATCTTATAGTCCAAAAAAATATGATATATACAGTACAGACCAAAAGTTTGGACACACCTTCTCATTCAAAGAGTTTTCTTTATTTTCATGACTATGAAAATTGTTGATTCGCACTCATCAAAACTATGAATTAACACATGTGGAATTATATACATAACAAAAAAGTGTGAAACAACTGAAAATATGTCATATTCTAGGTTCTTTAAAGTAGCAACCTTTTGCTTTGATTACTGCTTTGCACACTCTTGGCATTCTCTTGATGAGCTTAAAGAGGTAGTCACCTGAAATGGTTTTCACTTCACAGGTGTGCCCTGTCAGGTTTAATAAGTGGGATTTCTTGCCTTATAAATGGGGTTGGGACCATCAGTTGCGTTGTGGAGAAGTCAGGTGGATACACAGCTGATAGTCCTACTGAATAGACTGTTAGAATTTGTATTATGGCAAGAAAAAAGCAGCTAAGTAAAGAAAAACGAGTGGCCATCATTACTTTAAGAAATGAAGGTCAGTCAGTCCGAAAAATTGGGAAAACTTTGAAAGTGTCCCCAAGTGCAGTCACAAAAACCATCAAGCGCTAGAAAGAAACTGGCTCACATGCAGACCGCCCCAGGAAAGGAAGACCAAGAGTCACCTCTGCTGCGGAGGATAAGTTCATCCGAGTCACCAGCCTCAGAAATCGCAGGTTAACAGCAGCTCAGATTAGAGACCAGGTCAATGCCACACAGAGTTCTAGCAGCAGACACATCTCTAGAAAAACTGTTAAGAGGAGACTGTGTGAATCAGGCCTTCGTGGTAGAATATCTGCTAGGAAACCACTGCTAAGGACAGGCAACAAGCAGATGAGACTTGTTTGGGCTAAAGAACACAAGGAGTGGACATTAGACCAGTGGAAATCTGTGCTTTGGTCTGATGAGTCCAAATTTGAGATCTTTGGTTCCAACAACCGTGTCTTTGTGCGACGCAGAAAAGATGAACGGATGGACTCTACATGCCTGGTTTCCACCGTGAATCATGGAGGAGGAGGTGTGATGGTGTGGGGGTGCTTTGCTGGTGACACTGTTGGAGATTTTTTCAAAATTGAAGGCATACTGAACCAGCATGGCTACCACAGCATCTTGCAGCGGCATGCTATTCCATCCGGTTTGCGTTTAGTTGGACCATCACCTCAGCTCAGACCCCAATGTGAATTAGATCTCAAATAAGAGCCCCAGTTGCGTCATTTCAGCCCCCAGTAGCCTCATATCAGCCCCCAGTAGCCTAATTTCAGCCACAGTAGCCTCATTTCAGCCCCAGTATCCTCATTTCAGCCCCCAGCAGTGTTTAAGCCCCCATCAGCGTCATATTGGTTAAAATAAAATAAAACACTTACCTCTCCTGTTCCGGACGCTGCCGCTCCTCTTCTCGCACAGCATGAGATCACAGAGCGCAGTGACGCTGTGCGCAGCCTCCACATCCAGCGCTTGCCTCTTCACCCTGCCTACAGACCCCGCTGAAGAAGGTCGCACAGACCGAAACGTCCGGGAATTATCTGTCTGACATGGCATAAATACTTACTATATGTAAATGAATTGCACTGGATGTACATTAATGATATTCTGTAAACTAAGAATTAAATGTCAAAATTTATTTTGCAAAAAACTTTCGGAGTGCCGTGGATTAACCTTATACTGCCTTCACAGCCGACGGTCGAGGACCAGGAAGCGGTAAGTAGAAAGCCTTCACTGCTTCCCAGTCCTCCGGTACTAATGAGCACTTCCATAATGGAAGCGCTCATTAGTCTTCGCCCCTCACTTTTGGGGAAATAAAAATGAGTCTTATGAGGCGAAAAATATGGTACGTTCTAATGGCTTTATTTAATATTGCATACAATGTAGTGGGAAACTGGAAAAAATCCAAATGGAGTGGAATAGGAAAAAAAATGCAATTCCGCAATTGTTGTATGGATTTCATTTTTACAGCATTCCTTATGCAGTCAAACTGACCTGTGCCCTTTATTCTCAGGGTAAGATTAGAACAATTCAAAATGTATAGTTTTTATTGTGTTTTAATACATTTTAAATGTATTTTGTATTTTATATTTACTTCTATGGAGCTGTTGAAGAGCTTGTTTTTTGCGGGTGATCTGTGTTTCTAATTGATAATGTTTTGGGGTGTGTATGACTTTTCGATCACTTTTTATTAAAAAAAGATTTTTAAACATCCAAAAAAACTTTGATATATTAATAGTTTGGGCATTTTCAGACACGGCGATACAAAGCTTTACTTTCTTTTAGTGTTTATTTTTATTTGTAAAATGGGGGAAGAGGTTTTATGAAATTTTATTTCTTTTAAGTCATTTTTATATTTTTTTAAACTTTTAGTTACTTCTTTACATTTATTTTTAGATCCCTTGGGGACCTTAACATGTGAACGTCAGATCACTTATACCATAGATAGCAATAGTTTACCATTGGTAAACCTTGGTAGGGACTTTGCTATGTCAAGCATTGGAGCCTTGAGTAGGTCCAAGGTTACCATAGCAACTGAAAGGCTCCCGCAATCTCGTTGCAGGGGAGCCGTTCGGGTATCGGGAGCGCAGCTCTCCCAGTAAATGAACTCTCAGATGTCGTGGTCACAATTGACGAGAGTTAAAAGTTCATGATTGGCGTTGTCTCTGATCATACCACTGGGGGTTTGCTATGTAAAACAACATGCACCCAGCAGCTAGGAGCAAGCACCATCTTTAAAGACCCGATATCCACCCTACTTGTACAGTGGAGGGGTTTAATATGATAAAAATGAAAGCTACAAATTGTCTTCACATAGTTAAACCATCAGAATGTAGTGAAAAAACAAAACAAAAAAAGATTATTTATAAAAACTACAATTCAGTCTGAATAAAAATAAAAAAAACGTTATAACCATTGAATCAAGGCTAAAATTGCAGTAGTTGTCACTATGGGGTAAAAATGCACTTAAGTCACCAGAGTTGTGACCAAGTATATTTACTTCAGACATAAATTCAAAATCTAAAAAAAGTGATATTTTCGGGAGGGTTTTTCCCATTTTAATGTGACTGTCAGGTTATCAAAGGGGTTGTGCCTGCTCATCAATATCTACCCACTGCATAACCAGTCAGCAGCACGAAAGACTGCTGAAATCCCAGGTCACTGGCCAGATGGATAAGGGTTGTTCTGTTACCAAAGGTAGAAACAGTTTGTGCCACAATATTGCTCATTTACTCAAATGGCAGAGGAAAATGTAGGAAATCACATTGTGATGTCAGTCTGTAACTATCTGATAGAAATGACACCCATTTTAAACCCTCCTAAAAAAGCCGAAAAATGCAAACAGATGTCTGCAGTCTCTCACGAGCTGCCGGTATATAATTTAAATGGAGGAGACTATAAGAAGGGAACTGCCACATCAGCAAAAAAAAAAATCTATTTTAAATATTTCCAGAGTATTATACCATTAAATCATTTTTATGGATTCTTCTTTCTGCACCACTGCTTTCAATTGCTAAATGTTGATTATCTGATTCTGACAATGTACAAAAGCATTTCCCATTATTTCTGAAATTCATTTTTCTTTATAAAAGAACAGTTTATATGACTGTGTGCTCGACGCAGAAGGGTTATATTCATCTATTGCACGTTGTCTAAAATCATGTGTGTTATCACAGGCTCATTTTTCTGACTTTCAGGCTTCACACGCTTTATCCATATGTTTTTATAGACACGAGACTGAGAATACAGACGGCTGACTAGATCCTGCAGTACCTCTACCAACAATTGGGATGCCTGGCTCATGTTAGAATCAGATATGGTAAATGCACATTTTTATGTAAGTATATATATATCTAAAAAAATATACATACAAAGGACGGGGGGCACTCGATCTTCTGGTAATATATGGACACGTCTCAATTATAAAAGATTTATTTAAAGTGCAATAATATAAAAACCAAAATATTGGGCAATTTCCAGGAAGTGCTTGTAATAAATGGCAAAATAAGTAAAATAAGATACTAAGATAAAATCCCCAGGTAAAAACTAAATAAAACAAACTACTAGTGATACATAAAAGTCAAAGAGCTTCAGTTAAATATAAAAATAGATGGTCTAGACCTAGTAGTTGAAGTCTTTTCAGATGTAGTCGTTCCACAAGTTATTATATAACAGTCTAAGGGTACTTTCACACTTGCGGCAGAGGAACTGCCTGCTGGATCCAGCAATCCGGACACAAACGGATGCATTTGTGAGATGGATCCGGACGCGGATCCGTCTCACAGGATCCGTCTTTCCAGTTGTCATCCAGAAAAACAGATCCGGTATTAATTTTTTTCTCATTTTTAAAGGTCTGCGCATGTGCAGACCTCAAAACCACATCCATTTTGCCGGAACACTTGGGGCCGGATCCGGCATTAATGCATTTCAATGGAAATTAATGCCGGATCTTGCATTCCGGCAAGTGTTCAGGATTTTTGGCTGGAGAGAAAACTGCAGCATGCTTAGAATTTAGTGCAGGAGACACAATTCACCCTTTTATGTCTATACAGGAATCTGGACTTCACTGCAGGGGAGCTAACAGTCCAATACCTCCTAGAGTAGTCCTGGTGTGGTTGACAGTTGATCCACTGGGGTCAGAGAAACCAGTGCAGAGCACCAAGGGAACAGACATAACTTGTAGTCAGTAATAGGTCAGTGCAGTACAGTGACCAGGCACAGGTTATGTCAGGGTCAGAATCTGGGAATCAAGCAGAAGTCAGTACAAGTCCTCAGGGTCAAAAGGCATCCAGCAAGCGCAGAAGAGGTGATAACAGCACCTTCCTACATATATACATTTTATCGTTACCATATTTTCACAATTATTTATTTGCCTGTTTTATATCACCTTTTACAGCATCATGGAACCCTTCAAAATATTTCCCTGTAAATTGAATAAAAAAAAAATTCTTTGTACTTATAGATGAATGAACAATTAACCCCAATTTCTGTTTTGCTAAGCATAGAATACAATGATGATATGATTAGATAATTTACCTAGAATCACAGCGAGGCTAGCGAGTTGAAAACAGCTACACAAAAAAGTTGTGAAAACAGCTCCGTGTGGGAACGTGATTTCTTGTCCTGAACTTTGCTCTTGTAATGGGACCTCACGGACTTATTTAATGCCATGAGTACAATTACATTACAGCTGATGTCAGGCAGGAACACACAGCATTATAAATCATTACAAAGCCATGAGATCCCGTTATAAGAGTTCAGGATTGGAAATCATGCTCCCACAGTCAACTCGCTTGTCTGAAACTAAGAACTAGATTAATTCACTTGTCTCTATTTCTATCCTTCACATGTACTAGAATGCATATATAATTATTATTATTATTATTATCATATACATGTGATCTGACAATTTGGCATTTCCACAGTGGCAAGCAACATTTGCATATTTCCCCTCAGTATGATTTCATATCTTTACAATATCAAGGGAATAAACAATGCGTCCCAGCCTGTTAATGCAACAAATGTAATATTATGGCTCAATGTTTGGTGAGAATTGTGTGTTAATCCTACAGAATCCATCTGCATACAGGAAAAAGTATGGTAAAGAAAATCAATGAGTAATGTAATTTTGGTAATGAGCCATAAAGAATCCTAAATACAAACAAGAGCGCTGATCCTTTCTCCCAGATAAAAAGAAACCTATGCCTACAATATTTGCTTTGCTGTGACCTGTTTTTCATCCGTGACTGAATGCTAAATTTATGCTTGGGCTGCCACTGTAACAAGCACATCTTGTTCAAATCAAATCAGGATCACAAGAGCAAAATGAAGAGCAGAGTAAAGGCAGAGAGCAGTGGACGTGGAACACGTTAAACAACGCTCAGTAATAGGCTGCTGCTTTTTTTTCGGTGCTGGCATAAAAAAAGGGGTCACCCATCACCCTGATCAAGTCACACGACAAAGCAGGGATGTTATACTATTCCATTAGTTGTGTTATTGAAGCAATGGGTCCCAGATAATCATCATCGCGATACAGCCACCGTCGTCACATCTGAGTTACATCAGTAACGGTTCTAGTCAGAACTGTACCAAATAGATTTGCATTCAACTAAAGTTCCTGCTAACAGATGTTTGGAAACAGTTGGATAGGGTATATCTTTATTATATTTGGGTATATATGTCCAAAACAACGTTCTCATATTGCATATTAATGTACTCATTTTATGTATATAGCACCCACATATTCCACAGTGCTTTACTTTTAATATGCTGTATTTTTAAAGTCAGCATACTCAACCTAAAGCCTGTGTCCACTGTCATAGCCAATTTTTATTGCCTTAATGCATGTAAATTAAAAATATGAAGCAAACATCACAATTCAATCAGAAAGTCTTTAGAACTTGTGCTAAGATAAACCTTTGGCAGTGATTACAGCCTAAGTCTTCTTGGATATGACACCACGAGGTTTGCACACCTGGGTTTGGGGTTTTCTGCCATTCTTCTCTATAGATCCTCTCAGTCCTGTCAGGTTGGATGGGGACCGTCAGTGGACATTCATTTTTTTTAGAAATATTTGATTGGATTAAGTCAAGGCTCCGTCTGGGCCACTCAAGGACATTTACAGAGTTGTCCATAAGCCATTGCTGTGTTGCTTTGGCTCTGTGCTTAGGGTCACTGTCTTGTTGGAACGTGACCTTTGGCCCAGTCTGAGGTCCAGAGAACTCTGGATCAGGTTTTCATTAATAATATTTAATAAGTACAATACTGTACTTTGCTCTATTCAGCTATCCCTCCCTCAACTCTGACCAGTTCTCCTGTCCCAGACAGCCGCTGAAAAACACCCCCATCTGAAACACCCTTCCCCCCTCCCCAGCAAGATGCTGCTACCATCATGCTTCACTATAGGGATGGTTTTGGGCAGGTGATGAGGAGTTGAGACCAAAAAGTTGAATCTTGGTTTTATCAAATTTTCATGTGTCTTTTACTGAGGGTCTTCTTTCTCGCCACTCTGCCATAAAGTTCAGATTGGGGGAATGCTGCAGTAATGGTTGACCTTTTGGAAGTTTCTTCCATGTGCACACAGGAGTTTTGGAGCTCAGACAGAGTGACCTTTGGGTTCTTGACCACTTCTCTTACCAGGGTTCTTGGTTTTTGCTCTGATATGCATTGTCTATTAGACAGGGGTGTGTCTTCCAGAATCTTGTCCAATCAACTGAATTTACCAGAGACAGCTCAGAGATGATCAAGACAAATGGGAGGCCCCCAGAGCTAAATTTCAAGTGTCATAGCAAAGGATATGAATACTTGTGCACAACTGCAATGGACATTAAGACCACAACATAACAAAATGTTAAAAAGTGAAAGGGCCTAAAGACTTTCCAAGTGTACTGTATTTTTTTTTGTTCATGAGTTAAAGGGATATTCTCATCTATATTGCTAGGATATGCCATGAATGTCAGATGGGTCCTGACCTCCCCTCTGGGACCAGGTCCTATCTCCAGAACGGTCCCGCGAATTGAAGAAAGCAGCTATGTATGCATGACCACCCACTGTTCACCACAATGGGAGTTCCAAAAATAGCCAAGTTCTGGCTTGGCTATTTCTGGCAGTCCTATAGTGGTAAATGGAGAAGTGACCATGCATGTGCAGTACCCCAGTGGACCTCTGTAAAGGGTTAACATTTGCAAAGAGTTAGCATTTGCTACTTGGAGAAATGTTTGTTTTCCTGTACTGTGACGTGATCCCAAAAGTTGTGTATGGATAGCACTATTTTGTTTATTGTGCCCTAGTCAGAAATAGGAAGGCTTTATTTTCCCACTCTGAGGGAGGAGCTGGGTAGTTTATTGCATTAGTCTGTGCAGGTGAGGTTTCCTACTCTCTATACCTGTATGCTGAGGACAAGTGCCAAACTCCTGGGCTGAAGAGAACAGATATCTGAAGACTGTCTACCATCCCATGGAACTGAGCGTGTTAGCAAAGGTACGATTGTTTATGGCAAAATACTTTGCTGTTTGTGGAGATGGTAAGTGCTGAGAACTCCCACCACACTTATATAATGGATTGGCTGTCCATTCGAGGATCTATACCCGGAATTGCAGTACTGATTGTGAGAGTTTTGCACACCTGTGGTCAATTTGAAATGATAGCAAAGTGTTTAGAAAGAGCTCAGGGACTACTACCACCATCATTGTTGCTGTTCCTACAAGGCTATTGGGAGAAGACTATACTGTGATATACAGTATGTGGGGGGGGGGGGGGGGGTGCATTATAACTCCAAGGGGGCTCTATAAGTGCTGGGGTCATTATACCTACTGAGGGCACTATGTGGGGGCGCATCATAACTGCAAGGGGACTCTATAAGTGATTGGGGCATTATACCTACTGGGGACACAATATGGGGGGGCATTATAACCAAAAATGGGCTCTGTAAGTGCTGGGGGCATTCTACCTACTAGGGGAACTATGTAGGGAGAGCACATTAAAACTGCAAGGGGACTCTATAAGTGCTGGGGGTATAATACATACAAAGGGCACTATTTAGGAGGGAGCATTATAACTGAATGGGGGCTCTTTAAGTGCTAGGGGCATTATACCTACTAGGAACAGTATATACCTACTGAGGGCACTATGTGGGGGGCGTATCATAACTGCAAGGGGGCTCTATAAGTGCTGGGGCATTATACCTACTGGGAGCACTATGTTGGAGGGAACATTATAACTGCAAGGGGAAATATAAGTTCTGGGGGCATTATTCCTACTGAGAGCACTATGTGGGGGGGGGGGGCATTATAACTAAATGGGGTGCACTTTTAGTACTAGGTGCATATAGGGGGTACTATCTGTACTGCGGGCACAAAAGGTGTGCACTATAATACTGAGGCACTACAGGGGTCTTTTTAGCTACTAGGGGCACTACAGAGGGGCATTATACCTACTGGGTGCCACTACGCTGGTAATATATCTATTGGCGTCAGTACAGGGGGCATTATATTTACTGGGGTGCTACAGGGGACATTATAACTATTGGGGTGCTACAGGGGGCATTTTAACTACTGGGAGTACTAGAAAAGGGCATTATAACTATTGTGAACACTTTAGGGGGCTTTATTGTTACTCGGGGCACTTTAGGGAGCGTTATCACTACCTAGGGGAACTGTGATACATTATTACTACTGGGGGTTCTGAGGGTGCACAATATGGGGCATTACTAATAACAGGGGCAATCTCTGGGAGAATTATCACTGTACGGGCTGTCATGGTGCAGTTCACTGTGACATTTTGGGCCATGTAGGCTGGCTGCAGGCTCACACCTGTGTATGCTAGTTGCTTGGGACTGTATGCTGTATGCGTACTGTATGCTGCGTGTGTGGATTTCCGTGCCTGCATCTCTGTGGCTTCTGTCTCTGGTGTCGTGCAGGCTGGCTGCATGCGCTTTGTGTACTGGTTGTGGGTGCTCCCATGTATGCTGGTTCTGTTATCCATTCTGGCTGTGGCCTTGTGTGTGAACAGGGTCTCAGTATGGATGCATTTCTGTTTGTGTCACGGGTTGTTTGTGCCCTGGCGTACTGGCTGTGGTGGACTCCGTGTATGCTTGTTGCCAGGGGCAAAGTCCAGTACTGCAGCCTGTGTGTTCTTCCTGTTCATGCAGGCTCCCCTCCGTTTGGTTCTGGTGGGGTTAACATTCTCTCTTCCTGGGTGTGGCTTATCAGGTGCCCTGGTTATTGCAGCTATATCCATCTGTGAGCTGTGGGGCTTGGGTCAGTCTATATTCTGCCTTAGTGGGTGTTGTACCTTGCCGCTCACCCAGGGGGTCAGTTCTGTCCGGTGCCTTACTGGGTGTAGCCCCTTGCTGCTGAGCCAGGGGGGTTTTCCATCTGCCTTTTTGTGTGGTTTCTCCGGGTAAAGCCTTGATGTTATTCTGCTGCCTGATCTTCTGTACCTGTTCTGTATTAATGTTGTTATCTTTGCCCATGCCTTGCCTGTTCATCTGTGCCTGTTCTGTGTCCTGATGCTGTCTGTTTCATGTTCAGCCTAGCCGTGTTCTAACTACGTCTGATAGCTTGGCAGCACTTACCTACGGGCTCATCTACACGAACATCTTTTTGTCCACATCCAATCCACATTGTTTGCGGGTCGGAAGCGGAATGCAGACAGACAGTGTCCATGTTTTGCGGACTGCAAAAACGGCTATGGCCATGTGCATGAGCCCTTATAAAAACAATATGGGTACATATTATGTGCTTTGTGTTTATGTTCACATGAAGCATCTAACGGGTTAAAGGGGTTGTCCGGGTTCAGAGCTGAACCGGGACATACCTCCATTTTCACCAAAGCAGCCCCCCTGACTTCAGCATTGGAGCAGTTCATGCTCCGATGCTCTCCTTTGTCTTGCGCTAAATCGCGCAGGGCAAAGGCATTTTTGGGAGATCCGGTGACGAACCGGGCTCTCCATGGGGCTGCCAGGAAGCCTGGTGATGTCACCGGCACTAATGGGTGGGATTTAGCGCTGCCCTAGCCAGTAAAACAGCTAGGGCAGCGCTAAAGCCCATCAGAGTCGGTAACTTCACCAAACACACTGCTGGGTGGAAGCTCTGAACCCGGACAACCCCTTTAAGAAGGCAGAACTGGTGCTAACTCCAGTCCTGCTAGATTCAGCAATGTATAGCCAACACCAACAGCTGATGGCACAGGCTCAACTTTTGAGCCTGTGCCATCACTGCACTACACATCTATGTAGCAGAGCAAGAAGAGGTCGTACAATACATAATGTATGTGTGTGTGTGTGTGTATATATATATATATATATATATATATAGATATATAGATATATACACACACACACATAATATTACATAGACATATGCTTCAAATTCTGAAGGGGTTCAGTATCTCCTACCTCCCATTGCCTTCTTAGAAATAGGCTATTAGTAATTAGGCAATGAAGGGCAGGGACTGGACCCCCCTCTTCAGAATTTGAAGCATATGTCTATGGGGGGCTGCTGTGTGGCAAGCAGTGAATAGGGTTTTGTGTGTGTATATATATATATATATATATATATACACACACATTAGTACATTAGTATATATATTGTATACATACACACCAATGACCCAGTGTAAACTGACTGTGTCCCCCTCCCTTCCACCCTGCAGCACATATGCGGACTGTCTGCTGTGTCTGTGGGATGCTGGAGGTCCCTCTCCGGCTGGGCTCTCAGGTCACCGTGGTGAGGAGGTCAGAGCAGTAAAGCGCTGCTAAACCTCCCGGGGGCGCTCTCTCTCACAGGGCTCTGCTGCTGCTAAAACTGTAATGATGACAGGTACATCATGCAGGAGAAGCAGAGCCAGTTTTATACAAGATGTCACCCTGGGCAAAATCAAAAGAGGGGGCCTACATCTTGTAATAATGTGCTCAAAACAGTCCAACACCCCCACCGATCAGCTGTTTGAGGAGACAGCGCATGCTGTTCACTACTGCTGTCCCATTGACATACAGCAGGGCAGGAAGAGAGAAGGGAGATGGCACGTGGGCACAACACAGCTGATCAGCAGGAGTGCCGGGAGTCAGTCCCCCGCCAATTTATTATTGATGACCTATCCTAAGGATAGGTCATCAATATGAAAAAACCCGGAGGAGCTCTTGAAGCTACCCGCAATACTGTGCCAGTTCTGCTCCCTCCCCATGTCCACAAACACTATATTATACACCCAGACTGCCCTCATTAGTAATGGTGCCCCCAATATTGATAATACTCCCCATTAGTAGCAATGCCCTCCATATTGCGTCAAATAATAACGCTCCTACAGTACTCTAGTAGTAATAATATAATCATAATACTCCCAGTGGCTCTAATGCCCCCCTGTAGTGCCCCCCACTAGTTCCAATATATAATGCTTCCCCCCATGTGCCAATATATGTATAATGCTCCACCGTAGTTCCAGTATGTATATAATGCTCCTCCATTCCTCCCCAGTAGTGCCAGGTATATATAATGATCTCCTTCACCCCATCTCTGGTGCCTCCAGCAGTGCTGCGTCCTGATGCATGCATTCCCAATGACATCACCACTCCTGCTTCGGGTCTCACGTGATCATGTCATCATGCAAGACCCAGAGCAGGTGGTTGCAATTATATCATTGTGGCTTCTTGCTCTGTTCTAACGCCTCACAGACTTGAGGCCTAGTAGCCTGAGGCTTGTTACGTTGGACCTCCATTAACCACTTCAGCCCCTCTAGGTGAAACCCCCTTCATGACCAGAGCACTTTTTACACTTCGGCACTACACTACTTTCACCGTTTATCGCTCGGTCATGCAACTTACCATACAAATGAATTTTACCTCCTTTTCTTCTCACTAATAGAGCTTTCATTTGGTGGTATTTCATTGCTGCTGGCATTTTTACTTTTTTTGTTATTAATCAAAATGTAACCATTTTTTTGCAAAAAAATGACATTTTTCACTTTCAGCTGTAAAATTTTGCAAAAAAAACGACATCCATATATAAATTTTTCGCCAAATTTATTGTTCTACATGTCTTTGATAAAAAAAAAATGTTTGGGCAAAAAAAAAAAATGGTTTGGGTAAAAGTTATAGCATTTACAAACTATGGTACAAAAATGTGAATTTCCGCTTTTTGAAACAGCTCTGACTTTCTGAGCACCTGTCATGATTCCTGAGGTTCTACAATGCCCAAACAGTAGAAAACCCCCACAAATGACCCCATTTCGGAAAGTAGACACCCTAAGGTATTCGCTGATGGGCATAGTGAGTTCATAGAACTTTTTATTTTTTGTCACAAGTTAGCGGAAAATGATGATGATTTTTATTTATTTATTTTTTCTTACAAAGTCTCATATTCCACTAACTTGCGACAAAAAATAAAAAATTCTAGGAACTCGCCATGCCCCTCACAGAATACCTTGGGGTGTCTTCTTTCCAAAATGGGGTCACTTGTGGCGTAGTTATACTGCCCTGGCAATTTAGGGGCCCAAATGTGTGAGAAGAACTTTGCAATCAAAATGTGTAAAAAATGACCGGTGAAATCCAAAAGGTGCTCTTTGGAATATGTGTTTTGGGGTGTCATTTTACATATACCCATGCTGGGTGAGAAAAATATCTTGGTCAAATGCCAACTTTGTATAAAAAAATGGGAAAAGTTGTCTTTTGCCAAGATATTTCTCTCATCCAGCATGGTTATATGTAAAATGGCACCCCAAAACACATTCCCCAACTTCTCCTGAGTACGGCGATACCAGATGTGTCACACTTTTTTGCTGCCAAGGTGGGCAAAGGGGCACATATTCCAAAGTGCACCTTTCAGATTTTGCAGGCCATTTTTTACACATTTTGATTGCAAGGTACTTCTCACACATTTGGGCCCCTAAATTGCCAGGGCAGTATAACTACGCCACAAGTGACCCCATTTGGATTCCGTGAGGGGTATGGTGCGTCCATGTGAGATTTTATTTTTTGACACAAGTTAGTGGAATATGAGACTTAGTAAGAAAAAACAAAAACAAAAACAAACAAAAAATTTCCGTTTTGTGCCCAAAAAAATGTCTGAATGGAGCCTTACCGGGGGGGGGGGGGGGGGGGGGTGATCAATGACAGGGGGGTGATCAATGACAGGGGGGTGATCACCCATATAGACTCCCTGATCACCCCCTGTCATTGATCACCCCCCCTGTAAGGCTCCATTCAGACATCCGCATGATTTTTTACGGATCCATGGATACATGTATCGGATCCACAGAACGCATGCGGACGTCTGAATGGAGCTTTACAGGGGGGTTATCAATGACAGGGGGTGATCAGGGTAATCAGGGTGATCACCCCCCTGTCACTGATCACCCCCCCTGTAAGGCTCCATTCAGACATCCGCATGATTTTTTACGGATCCATGGATACATGTATCGGATCCACAGAACGCATGCGGACGTCTGAATGGAGCCTTACAGGGGGGTTATCAATGACAGGGGGTGATCAGGGTAATCAGGGTGATCACCCCCCTGTCACTGATCACCCCCCCTGTAAGGCTCCATTCAGACATCCGCATGATTTTTTACGGATCCATGGATACATGTATCGGATCCACAGAACGCATGCGGACGTCTGAATGGAGCTTTACAGGGGGGTTATCAATGACAGGGGGTGATCAGGGTAATCAGGGTGATCACCCCCCTGTCACTGATCACCCCCCCTGTAAGGCTCCATTCAGACATCCGCATGATTTTTTACGGATCCATGGATACATGTATCGGATCCACAGAACGCATGCGGACGTCTGAATGGAGCCTTACAGGGGGGTTATCAATGACAGGGGGTGATCAGGGTAATCAGGGTGATCACCCCCCTGTCACTGATCACCCCCCCTGTAAGGCTCCATTCAGACATCCGCATGATTTTTTACGGATCCATGGATACATGTATCGGATCCACAGAACGCATGCGGACGTCTGAATGGAGCCTTAGGCTGAGTTCACACGGGCGAGATTTCCGCGCGGGTGCAATGCAGTAGGTGAACGCATTGCACCTGCACTGAATCCTGACCCATTCATTTCAATGGGGCTGTGCACATGAGCATTTTTTTTCATGCATCACTTCTGCAATGCTTCAAAATCGCAGCATGTTCTATATTCTGCGTTTTTAACGCAGCCCTGGCTCCATAGAAGTGAATGGGGCTGCGTTAATAACGCATTGCATCCGCAAGCAAGTGCGGATACAATGCGTTTTTCACTGATGGTTGCTAGGAGATGTTGTTTGTAAACCTTCAGTTTTTTATCACGCGCGTGAAAAACGCATCAAAACGCATTGCACCCGCGCGGAAAAAACTGAACAACTAAACGCAATTGCAGCCAAAACTGACTGAACTTGCTTGCAAAATGGTGCGAGTTTAACTGAACGCACCCTGAACGCATCCGGACCAAATCTGTCACGCTCGTGTGAACTCAGCCTTACAGGGGGGTTATCAATGACAGGGGGTGATCAGGGTAATCAGGGTGATCACCCCCCTGTCACTGATCACCCCCCCTGTAAGGCTCCATTCAGACATCCGCATGATTTTTTACGGATCCATGGATACATGTATCGGATCCACAGAACGCATGCGGACGTCTGAATGGAGCCTTACAGGGGGGTTATCAATGACAGGGGGTGATCAGGGTAATCAGGGTGATCACCCCCCTGTCACTGATCACCCCCCCTGTAAGGCTCCATTCAGACATCCGCATGATTTTTTACGGATCCATGGATACATGTATCGGATCCACAGAACGCATGCGGACGTCTGAATGGAGCCTTACAGGGGGGTTATCAATGACAGGGGGTGATCAGGGTAATCAGGGTGATCACCCCCCTGTCACTGATCACCCCCCCTGTAAGGCTCCATTCAGACATCCGCATGATTTTTTACGGATCCATGGATACATGTATCGGATCCACAGAACGCATGCGGACGTCTGAATGGAGCCTTACAGGGGGGTTATCAATGACAGGGGGTGATCAGGGTAATCAGGGTGATCACCCCCCTGTCACTGATCACCCCCCCTGTAAGGCTCCATTCAGACATCCGCATGATTTTTTACGGATCCATGGATACATGTATCGGATCCACAGAACGCATGCGGACGTCTGAATGGAGCCTTACAGGGGGGTTATCAATGACAGGGGGTGATCAGGGTAATCAGGGTGATCACCCCCCTGTCACTGATCACCCCCCCTGTAAGGCTCCATTCAGACGTCCGCATGTGTTTTGCGGATCCAATCCATGTATCCATGGATCCGTAAAAAATCATGCGGACGTCTGAATGGAGCCTTACAGGGGAGTGATCAATGACAGGGGGGTGATCAATGACAGGGGGTGATCAGGGAGTGTATATGGGTGATCACCCGCCTGTCATTGATCACCCCCCTGTAAGGCTCCATTCAGACGTCCGTATGCTTTTTGCGGATCCGATCCATGTATCCGTGGATCCGTAAAAATCATACGGATGTCTGAACGGAGCCTGACAGGGGGGTGATCAATGACAGGGGGGTGATCAGGGAGTTTATATGGGGTGATCATGGGTGATCAGGGGTTTATAAGGGGTTAATAAGTGACGGGGGGGGGGTGTAGTGTAGTGTGGTGTTTGGTGCGACTGTACTGACCTACCTGAGTCCTCTGGTGGTCGATCCTAACAAAAGGGACCACCAGAGGACCAGGTAGGAGGTATATTAGACGCTGTTATGAAAACAGCGTCTAATATACCTGTTAGGGGTTAAAAAATTCGGATCTCCAGCCTGCCAGCGAGCGATCGCTGCTGGCAGGCTGGAGATCCACTCGCTTACCTTCCGTTCCTGTGAGCGCGCGCGCCTGTGTGCGCGCGTTCACAGGAAATCTCGCGTCTCGCGAGATGACGCATATATGCGTGACTGTGCGCCAGCCTGCCACCTCCGGAACGCACATGTGCGTTAGGCGGTCCGGAGGTGGTTAATGCGCCCCCCTTTATGGGTAGCGAAGTGGTGCCCTAGGCAGATGACTACCCTCCCCTATACATCGTCCCGGCCCTAATTCAGAGCACATTACTGCAGGAGGTATAGCAGGAACGGACTATAACTTCCAGCATTTCTAAGCCATTATTATTTAATATCAGAGCACATTACAGGGGGGCGTATAAGAGGATGGGACTACAACTCCCAGCATGTCCAAGCCGTTATTATGTAATATCAGAGTACATTCTAAAAGGAGATATACAGGTCCTTCTCAAAAAATTAGCATATTGTGATAAAGTTCATTATTTTCTATAATGTACTGATAAACATTAGACTTTCATATATTTTAGATTCATTACACACCAACTGAAGTAGTTCAAGCCTTTTATTGTTTTAATATTGATGATTTTGGCATACAGCTCATGAAAACCCAAATTTCCTATCTCAAAAAATTAGCATATTTCATCCGACCAATAAAAGAAAAGTGTTTTTAATACAAAAAAAGTCAACCTTCAAATAATTATGTTCAGTTATGCACTCAATACTTGGTTGGGAATCCTTTTGCAGAAATGACTGCTTCAATGCGGCGTGGCATGGAGGCAATCAGCCTGTGGCACTGCTGAGGTGTTATGGAGGTCCAGGATGCTTCGATAGCGGCCTTAAGCTCATCCAGAGTGTTGGGTCTTGAGTCTCTCAACTTTCTCTTCCCAATATCCCACAGATTCTCTATGGGGTTCAGGTCAGGAGAGTTGGCAGGCCAATTGAGCACAGTAATACCATGGTCAGTAAACCATTTACCAGTGGTTTTGGCACTGTGAGCAGGTGCCAGATCGTGCTGAAAAATGAAATCTTCATCTCCATAAAGCTTTTCAGCAGAAGGAAGCATGAAGTGCTCCAAAATCTCCTGATAGCTAGCTGCATTGACCCTGCCCTTGATAAAACACAGTGGACCAACACCAGCAGCTGACATGGCACCCCAGACCATCACTGACTGTGGGTACTTGACACTGGACTTCAGGCATTTTGGCATTTCCCTCTCCCCAGTCTTCCTCCAGACTCTGGCACCTTGATTTCCGAATGACATGCAAAATTTGCTTTCATCCGAAAAAAGTACTTTGGACCACTGAGCAACAGTCCAGTGCTGCTTCTCTGTAGCCCAGGTCAGGCGCTTCTGCCGCTGTTTCTGGGGAATGCGGCACCTGTAGCCCATTTCCTGCACACGCCTGTACACGGGGGCTCTGGATGTTTCTACTCCAGACTCAGTCCACTGCTTCCGCGGGTCCCCCAAGGTCTGGAATCGGTCCTTCTCCACAATCTTCCTGAGGGTCCGGTCACCTCTTCTCGTTGTGCAGCGTTTTCTGCCACACTTTTTCCTTCCCACAGACTTCCCACTGAGGTGCCTTGATTCAGCACTCTGGGAACAGCCTATTCGTTCAGAAATTTCTTTCTGTGTCTTACCCTCTTGCTTGAGGGTGTCAATGATGGCCTTCTGGACAGCAGTCAGGTCGGCAGTCTTACCCATGATTGCGGTTTTGAGTAATGAACCAGGCTGGGAGTTTTTAAAAGCCTCAGTAATCTTTTGCAGGTGTTTAGAGTTAATAAGTTGATTCAGATGATTAGGTTAATAGCTCGTTTAGAGAACCTTTTCATGATATGCTAATTTTTTGAGATAGGAATTTTGGGTTTTCATGAGCTGTATGCCAAAATCATCAATATTAAAACAATAAAAGGCTTGAACTACTTCAGTTGGTGTGTAATGAATCTAAAATATATGAAAGTCTAATCTTTATCAGTACATTACAGAAAATAATGAACTTTATCACAATATGCTAATTTTTTGAGAAGGACCTGTACAACTCCCAGCATATCCAGGGTGTTGTAATGTACCCTGATATTATATAATAATGGCCTGGACTTACTGAGAGTTGTAGTCCTCTCCTCTTATACCTTCTCTTGTAATGTACTCTGATATTACATAACAGGAGGTATAAGAGGACTACAACTCCCAGCATTTCCCTGGCACTTACATTGAATTCATACTTCTTCACACGCATGGCTGGTCTTCTTTATTACTTTACTGCTGAGCTCCGCCTCCTGTTCTGGTCACATGATGGTGAGGTCATCGCAGGTCCTTCATCCCCTTTTCTCTGCTGAGTTCTGACTACTGCATCTGACATTATTGCAGGTCCTATCAGCACTGGGTAATGATTTCTATGTGAGGGACCCCCCTCCCCCAGCAGCAGAGTGAGACACAATGATTTGGCAGGCAGCTGCAGTGGCAGGGAGGAAGTGAGCAGAGTACTCAGGTCAGAAAGGGGACGGGGCCATTCAGCCTGGCCGGGCCCCTTCAACTTACGGGCCCCATAGCAACTGCGTAGTCTGCCTCTATGGGCGGTACGCTACTGCTTGGCAGTACTAAACTGCTTTCTACCCTGCCTGTTCCATGTACTGCCTGGCAGTGCCTACTGCTTCTGAACCTTGTCTGTTCATGTCTGCCTGTAGTGCCTTTCTGCTTCTGTTCCTATCACCTGTACCTCCTGCCTTTGTGAGAGGGCCCCTGAGTTCTCCGTAGGGAGGACATCTAGTCTGTGTGCAGCTCTGCCTGAGACCGCCATGCTTCCATTCCACTTCTGGTCCAGGAACCTGCTTCTGTGCTGGTTCCCGTTTGTCTTGTTGTCTTTTCCATGTCCTGTGTTTGCTTGGGTTCCAGTTCTGGGGGTTAGGGCTTAGAACCCGCATCTTTTAAGACCCTAGCAACGTCCCTGATTGTGACATCACTGTGTGCTTTATCATTATATTATGATGATGTGTTTTTATGAAATGACATCTAATGCTATAGTCCAACTATTTAATTCTAAATAGTGCATAGGGTAAGCCATATAGGATTTAGGTAAATGGCATGTATGCTCATAAACTATACTTTGTTGGCAAGAGGTGATTCAAACCAGTTTGCACAGTGTGCGTCATATGCCTCCGCATGTAGGCTATATGTCTTATACTGTACGTGTGCATCATTTTCATTACAGACTCAACGTGCTTTAAATTCAAGCAGCACTTAAGGGCCTATGAAAGCTTATATACCAGAATTCTGATTAAACCTTCCACTTCTCCAGTATATGTCGGTGGAGCTGAACTAGTGTTGACCTTACTATTTGAATGCACTTTAACAGCAGTGAATCATGAGGAATTCCTAAGCAACGGGAAGCAAAGTGGTCAGTGCTTGTTTTCAGATTAGTTTTGACTGGAAAAGATGCAGCAAGACTTCTTATTATTCGGCAAAGTGTATATATTTTTTGAGATTAATATATTAACATAGTGTCAATAAAAAGTTAACAAAATTACTAATTTAATCATTTAAACTGTCACCAGTTTATACTTATAAATCTGCCTTCCTCCCTCCTTTGTTGCCTTTTCTTCTTTGTAGCCCGTCCATTCCTAATTTATCGGGGCCGTTAATTCTGGCGCCTGGTATGCTAATGAGGACATGTTAACCCAGAAGGGCAGTCTCCAGTGCTCTATTCCCAAATATACCTTATCTCGTAAGACCACTCTATGGTCATGAAATCCTCTCCCTAAAACATCAAGCCCCACTCTACCACTAGATGTTCATAGTCGACAGGATATGTGGGAGCGCGGGGCCATGACCATCTTAATGTTTGGAGCCCTAATATTTCCAATGATTTCCTTGCCAATGGAACCAGTATTGTCACCCCCAATTCTGCAGACACCCTGCGTTTGTGGAAAGCTGTATGACCTCCTTGCAGTCAAGTGTGCAGGGTCTGGTGATTGTAACAAAGCTTAGTCCATTTCCAGAGCTTTATACACATACCGGTATACGTTTCAATAAAACAAAGAGGGTTAAATGTCCTACTCATCTGTATAATGGTTTGGTTAGAAAAGTAAAACATATTGAAACAAAATAGGACTACTTTTTCCGATTTTTCTCCCCTCTGCCCCCTCTCTAATATGTTGCAAAATGGCGTTTTTATCTACCAGTAGACTTGCTGACAGCTGGTTTTTTTCAGCCTTAGGCCTCCTTTATACGCAGATTTATTTTTATTTAGCATATTTTTTTGCTTGTAAAATTAATTTAAGATTTTTTATTATATTGTTTTTTACACACATTTTGGTGGCTTTTTTTCCTATTCGTTTCACTTGGAACACTCCAGAAAAAAATATGCTTTATACCTAGAGCATGCTACGATTTGAAAAAACTCACACAGACCCAACACACGAGAAAAGGTGGAAGAAACTCCATAGACAAAATAGCATAGTTTGTACAGTAGTACATTTTTTCACCATTGACTTGCTGAGTGTACATGTGTTCTTAATAGGGGAACGGGATCAATTAAGCCACTGCCAGACTCCCTGAATGCCAATTTATCTCCCCTGAGAACAAAAGGATTAGACATGTTGACAGTCAACATGCCCAGTTCTTCTTTTCACCGAAAAAAAGCTGTTAGGGGATAGTCAGAACACCCTTATATACATCAGATATTTGGCAGGTCCCACCAAAATCATTCAGTTTAGCCAACATTCTTCTAATGTGTAGGGCCAACCTAGTTAACCAAAGGAACAATATCCAATGTGACTCATGAAATGTTCAAGGAAAGAGGATTTCAGTTACTCAGCTGTTTAAATACATTTTTTGGGGTGTATATAACATGGTTATGCCATGATTGACTTGATGAAATATTAAATCATACATCATATAGCACATGACTATCTCTTTTTAGCAAAATTAAGAACCAACCCTGTACCTCACATGGATCCAGAGATCTCCCTATTCATTGCTCCAATTCCTCTGCTAGATTTATTTCAAGCTGGTAGTTCAGGGGGTGTTCTTTCTCAGGTGGTGTGTTCTGTCTGCAGTAGCTGGTGACAGCTGAAGGATGAAACTGAGCACGTGTGTCCACCTCAGCGAGTTGGATAGAGGAATGAGAAAAAGACCAAGCAGCAGGTACATTTTATAGAATAACTCTGTGGCTTGTAGGAAGGCACAAGGGACCATCATTGACGGAAGGTATGTGTCACTGAGGTTCCGGGCCTTGGTGGAGTAAAAGCCAGTTTTCATGTGTCAGCAGCAGTTGCTGATTGACACCTTGCTATTTAGTATAGCTGTAATAGCTGATCCGGGACGGCTCTTACTGGGAGTAGTCAAAGTGCTGGGTGGGTGACTACTCCCCATGTTACAGGCCAGGTCTTGACTGGCTTATATAAAAAAAAACAGCCAGCAGTCTCAGCTGGTGGTAATTACCTCTTTCTCTGACAGAGGAGCTCTGGCAATCGCTGGATTAGGATCTGAGCCATGTGCTAGGCTGGAGGCCTGAGTTTGGGAGGTCTGCTCTGTCCTGAGTAATGCCAATCGGGTGTGAACTAACACCTAGGATAGCAGGTGACTCTTTTGGTGTATGAACTGTCTAGGTGTGAACGAACACCAAAACTGCAAATGGACTGTCTGACTGTTTTGTTGCCATAAGGCCTCATGCACACGACCGTTGTGTGCATCCGTGGCCGTTGTGCCGTTTTCCGTTTTTTTTCACGGACCCATTGACTTTTTAATGGGTACGTGGAAAAATCTGAAAATGCACCGTTTTGCAGCTGAGACCGTGATCCGTGTATCCTGTCCGTCAAAAAAATAGGACCTGTCCTATTTTTTTGACGGACAACGGTTCACGGACCCATTCAAGTCAATGGGTCCGTGAAAGAACACGGATGCACACAAGATTGGCATCCGTGTCCGTGATCCGTGGCTGTAGGTTACTTTCATACAGACGGATCCAAAGATCCGTCTGCATAAAAACTTTTTCAGAGCTGAGTTTTCACTTTGTGAAAAACTCAGATCCGACAGTATATTCTAACACAGAGGCGTTCCCATAGTGGGGACGCTTCTAGTTAGAATATACAACAAACTGTGTACATGACTGCCCCCTGCTGCCTGGCAGCACCCGATCTCTTAGAGGGGGCCGTGATCAGCACAATTAACCCCTTCAGGTGCTGCACCTGAAGGGGTTAATTGTGCGTATCATATCCCCCTGTAAGATATGCCAGGCAGCAGGGGGCAGACCCCCCCTCCCCAGTTTGAATATCATTGGTGGCCAGTGTGCGGCCTCCCCCGGCCCCCCCTCCCTCCCTCTATTGCATTAATAACATTGGTGGCAGTGTGCGGCCTCCCCTCTCCCCCCCCCCCCCCCGATTATTGGTAGCAGCAGAGTTCCGATCGGAGCCCCAGTGATTAAACTGGGACTCCGATCGGAACTGCGCTGCCACCAATGATGGGGGGGGGGAGAGAATATACTGTCGGATATGAGTTTTCACGATGTAACTCATATCCGACAGTATATTCTAACATAGAGGCGTTCCCATGGTGATGAGGACGCTTCAAGTTAAAATATACCATCGGATTGGAGAAAACTCTGATCCGATGGTATAAAAGAGACTCCAGACTTTACAGTGAAAGTCAATGGGGACGGATCCGTTTGCAATTGCACCATATTGTGTCAACGTCAAACGGATCCGTCCCCATTGACTTGCATTGTAATTCAGGACGGATCCGTTTGGCTCCGCACGGTCACTGATCACGGACCTACGGACCCCGTTTTTGCGGACCGTAAAAAAAAATGGTCGTGTGCATGAGGCCTAAGTGTGAATAAAACACTGTTGTTTTTGAGTTGCAAACTGGTCTTCGCCTCTATACTGCATCCGCTTGTCCTGTCTACCAGAGCGAATCCCCACAGGCTATACAAAATTTTTCCAAAAGTATTCATATCCAGGTGGTGGTTTGAAAACCGTAGAATATTTTTCATGGGGCAACACCTTTAAAGGAGATATACATAAATATAAAAACTCAAAGAAAAATAAGATAATTTGCCATAAGAGAAGCAGAAGAACATTAGCTGCATATTTGAACATCATCAGAGCAACAATCTTCCTTTCACGTAAGTCTTTACAGATTACAGTTTCAGTCCAAGCCCAATAAGTTTAGACTTTGGTGCAATTATCTGAGAAAGACTGCACTCACGTTGTTACAATAAGGTATTATTTTCAGATGTATGTCACGTAAGATATCACACCTTGACCAGGTGAAAGAAAGCACAAAGCATAAGACAATAACGTACCCTACACACCCTGCACAAAAATGCAATATACTTTGTCTTAGTGGACAAGTTACTCTGCACCCAAGACATAACCTTTGTCTGCCTGGGGGATTCTGTATCCTTTAAAAATGACAGCCGTAACAATCAGTACATATTTCTGTGACAATTTGATAAATCTTAATCACAGTTGAGTGACTTGTACGTCTAACCTGTGTTTGTCCTGGGCCGCTCAATGAATCAATGAAACGGAACAGACATCTGCATTTGCTACCTGCGATAAAGAAAACATGTCAGAGCCTAATCTGCCTGTCTTCTTAAAGCATGTCCTCTCTGCATGTGCTAACATGACTGCGCGCAGTGTTATTGGGTTATGTAATCTTCTAATGACAGACCCTGGTTTTATTTTATACTGCTAGAAATTACAGATTTATACCTTTGCTAGTGCCTTAGGGGATAGTTATGCACTGTAAAAGGATAGATTTCGTTTATGCGGTCTCTGATTTCAGTTATTTTTTGTTGTTGTTTCGGTACAGCATTGGAGATGGAGATGGAAAACACAGAGGTGTTATAGCTAAGTTCTGCCATGCGATCATTTAAGGATCCCCTGTTGCCATAAATCGCATGTGTCAGAGCTGTACATAAGATAGACCGCCTACATTGCAGAAAGAAGCACTGCGATATAGCACATCATCTTGAAACGAGTTTTCCCCAAAGGCTATACACTAAGTGTTACTATACATGTGTTGGTATTTGCATTATGGATTGTTTGCTGCGCTCTCGCTCTAGAATTACATTAACATGCTGTACATTACCACAATATATACACGTCGTATTACTATGACAGGAGTTTGCCATGAATGCAATCATTTTAATATAAAGACATAAATTTGATCCTTTAAAGGGGTTGTCCTGGTTCACTCCAGCAAATAGCATTTATCATGTAGATACAGTGAAAGGGGTTGTCCGGGTTCAGAGCTGAACCCAGACATACCCACACCTAGCAGTGTAAAAACAAAAGCGAAAAAGCCCTTGCCCTGCTCGATACAGCGGAGAGCAAGGTAGAGCATTGGGGGGCCTGCCTGGGTGAAAATGTGGGTATGTCCGGGTTCAGTTCTGAACCCGGACAACCCCTTTAATACAAGGCATTTACTAATGTATTGGGATTGTCCCTATTGCCTCCTTTGCTGGCTTTATTCATTTCTCCATCACATTATACATTACTAGTTTCCAGGCGTTACCACCACCACTGCAGTGCAGATACAAGGTGGCCAGTACAGGGGCTGCTGCACATATATGCCTATACACGCCGATATGGCCTTTTATTATATACACTGACGAGCAAAAGGGTAACAATGTTTTGAACTTTTGACTGCCGTATTTGTCCTTGTGATCAGCCAACTTGTTGACTCCGATATTTTGCCTGCACGTCCACCTCTTGGCTTTGGAATGGATGGACAGACTTTATTTCGTATTCTTCCAACTGTCATGGCACTCACATGATGCAGTTTGGCAATTTCTTGGCCAAGATACTGCTATGAGCTGGATGAATCTGTTTCTCTTTTCTTGGGGAATCTTCTTCAAGGCTGCTCCTGGATTCAAACTAATAGCACATTGAGCTATTAGGCAATGTGAGGACAGGTTGTGAATTGTAGTATACAAGAAGAAAAAGAAGATTGTTCCACCACCAGGAGTAAAACAGTAACAATGCAGTTACATGACAAGAATCTGCACAACTAATCATATACTAAATAGCTGCAAGTCCAATTATGGATGAGATCGCCGAGATGATTGTCTATAAAATGATGGTATTCTCACATTCGAAGCTGTAGTGAATGGTGAGATATGGAGCCTGAAAGTCAAAAGTTCAAAACATTGTTACCCTTTCGCTAATCAGTGTATATAATAAATAGCCATATCGGCGTGTATAGGCACATATGTGCAGCAGCCCCTGTACTGGCCACCTTTTTTATATATACTGTGGATCCACATCATTTATAGCTGCAGGGCCCGCAGCGAATGTTTAGACTGGAACACTTAGATTCTATTTTGTTATAACTGTGTATTGTTATTTTTTGTATGGTTTTTATTAAAATATATTATAGAAATATGTTTAAAGCATTATTATCTAATACAATACAAAAAGGCTTAAAGGGGTTATCCGACCCCTGAAATGCTCCCCCATATGCCCGCCCCCCCCACACACAATGTACTTACCTGGCTCTCCGGCACCTGCGTCGCTCTTGGTTCCCGCACGGCCGCTGCTGCTTCTCCCCATGCGCGGATGAAAACATTCGGTGGTGGTGGGGCAGCCAATGGCAGGCGACAACGGGGACGAGCCTCCCTAGCATCGAGGAGAAGCAGTGGCGGCCCTGCGGGGACCAGGAGCAACGCAAGTGCCGGTGAGCCAGGTAAGAACATTGTGTGCGAGGGGGGGCATTTCAGGGGTCGGATAACCCATTTAAGTCATACTGCACTGTGATTGCTGATGATTTCACCAGTCTTCCAGATTAATCAGGATTGGAATAAAAAAAAGATGATCTAGACGTATGCACACTGCACAAGTCTGTGCCTCTGCCCATAGTGGGCAGAGCACTGCGCATGCCTGGGTCCCGCGGTGAAGTATGCTGGCGAGAACTGGAGAGGATTACGTAAGATCATTAGAGGGTGGGCCAGAGGATTGCGGGCCAGAGGTGTGCAGATCAGAGGTGCCTGGGCACTTAAAGGGCTTCTGTCACCCCACTAAAGTCATATTTTTTTTTTGGGCTAGTTACATTCCTTATAGTGCGATATATGAGAATATAATGGTGTTACTTACTTTCATTCAGCCGAAGTTTTATAATATGCAAATCAGGTCTCTACCAGCAAGTAGGGCGTCTACTTGCTGGTAGCCGCCGCAGAAAACCGCCCCCTCGTCGTGTTGATTGACAGGGCCAGCCGTGATCTCCTCCTCCGGCCGGCCCTGTCAGTATTTCAAAAATCGCGCGCCTCTGTTCATTCGGCGCAGGCGCTCTGAGATGAGGAGGGTTGTCTCCTCAGAACTCCCTCAGTGCGCCTGCGCCGATGACATCACCGAAAGAGAAGACGTCATCGGCGCAGGCTCACTGAGGGAGTTCTGAGGAGACAACCCTCCTCATCTCAGAGCGCCTGCGCCGAATAAACAGAGGCGCGCGATTTTTGAAATACTGACAGGGCCGGCCGGAGGAGGAGATCACGGCTGGCCCTGTCAATCAACACGACGAGTAGACGCCCCACTTGCTGGTAGAGACAGGATTTGCATATTATAAAACTTCGTTTTCTCAAGAAACGGCCGCATGAAAGTAAGTGACAACATTATATTCTCATATATCGCACTATAACGAATGTAACTAGCCCAAAAAAAAAAAAAATGACTGTTGTGGGGTGACAGAAGCCCTTTAAAGCCATATCACCGCCCTTGGGCACTTGCGAGACCTAATTTGCATAAGTTTAGAACCTCGTTTTTTGCAGCTTTCTACATGGTACATATCCATCGAAGGTACTGTTTTATTCATGTATATGTGCACAATAACCCTGTATGAGCAGTTTAAAACATGAAAACCTGGTGACATATTCACTTTAAATTGGTTGTCCAGGCAATAGAAATTAATTTTAAAGCTCCCAATGGTATAAAAAAAAAATATATACTCACCGATCCTATGCCACACCAGTTCCAATGCTGTCTGGGTCCTCCACTGCTCTCTGCCTACTGATCCCCCAGTTAATCACTGGCTACAGTGGTCACCTACCTCAGGCAGTCATTGAATGAATTCAGATTTGCTGCATGTCAAGCAGGACCAGGAAGCAAAGAGAAAGAGATCAGTGTGGTGAAGTGTTTTACTCCAATGTGAGCTGGTTTAAGAATACTTTTTATTTGCTAGACAACCCCTTTAATACATCTTCATTATTTATTCATTCTGATAGGTTCCCCTTACCCAATTTCAGTTTTTGATGGTGTTTTGACTGTGTATTAATAACAGTTACAGATTTTGGGACATATTCCTTCAGGATAACCACTGTTACTGTTGCCTGGGGCATGGGGTCTCAAAATGTTAAACACAATGGCTGTTGGAAGTTTTTAATCTCAGCATTCGTTCACCTTTCTTTATCCATTTGGCCACTCCTTTATCTTTCAGATGCAGAGGAGAGCTGTAGTGCAGAGGGAAGGTCAACAGCTGGGCTTCTCTGGAGAGATGCTAGATGTCTGCTGGTTTGTATTCCAGTGAATGAAGTGTAATAACATAGTAACATAATGTATAAAATGAGACGGGTCTCTTGGGTGCTCCCAATTTTGTTGTCCTCCTTGCTAGAAGGTATTCTTTGTGGTAAGTTCTGCAGAGATACTTGATTAGGGTAGTGGTTGGAAATGGTTTTTACATATGGTTTGTTGGTATGCCCGGGACTCTACAAAACTGAACTGGTCCCTTGGTGGGGTAGAAAAGGAGCTTTTCTCCTTTGTTTGCCTTCTAGAAGGCATGGTAGTCCGGTATAGGATGCTGGCAGGAGATAATGCTTGCATATTTCGGGAAGATGGAGTACACTTAACTGAAATTGGTCTAAACATTTTTAATGTAGACCTATAAAAGGGCCTTGGCTATGTGTAGGGGAGTGCAGTTGGGGCGAGGTATCACTATTACTGGCTCTTGGCAAGAGCAGCCAGCTCAGGAGCTGTAGAGTTGTCAAAAAGTGTGGGGGTTTGCACATTGTGGGGTTACAACTAAAATTGTTGACTTCTGTGGTGGGCTGACTGACATATGGTTAAGTTTATTTAATATGATAAACATCCTGACCTTTTTACCTCCAGCTATGATCTCATTTTCTTGTGTGTGGGGAATGGTATAAGGTTGGGGTTTTAAATGTAAGGGGTGGGTGGGGGTGGAACAGTGTAAGGATCCACGTTCCTCTGTTAATAATCTAATATGTAACATAGCAAAATACGGTAGTAACATAGTTTGCAAAACTGAAAAAGACATCTGTCCATCCAGTTCAGCCATTTATTCTGCAAGTTGATCCAGAGGAAGTGTCACAGGGCGCCAACGAGGTGCTCCTTCTCCTCAGCGTCGCCGGCGCCCTGCAGTGAGATTGGAGCAAGGACACGCACTGCGTCCTTGTCTCCAGAGTAACAAGGGGACGGGAGGACCAGCCGCGCACGTCTCTCCAGCATGGCTGGCATCCTCCACTCCCATAGTAACAGGGCTGAGTCTGAGCGCTAAGCTGAGTACTCGGCACTCAGCTGGATGCAGGAGAGCGAATCATGTGACGCTGGCCACGTCACATGACTCTTACTCCTCACTATTTAACAGGCAGCCTGCTGGCCACAGGTTGCCTGTGATTAAGGTCCTTTACCTAGTGTAAACTTCTGCATGTTTACTTCTGATTTAGGTATTGACTCTCGGCTCGTGTATTGACTCGTCTTCGTCTGCTCCTTGTATCTTGCTGTTATCTCCTGGTTTGACTCCTGGCTCATGTTTTGACTCGCTTTGCCTGCTCCATGGTTCTGCTGTAACTTCCTGGTGTTCACTTCTGCTACCTGAACTTTCTGTATTGTCTGTCTTGTTTGTCCTTTCCGCACTTATGTAAGTTAGGGACCGCCGCCCAGTTGCGCTCCGTTAGCTAGGACTGGTAAGTGCAAGTAGGCAGGGACAGAGGCGTGTGGCAGTCAGGGGTGCACTTCTCCCTACCCCCCGTGCATGACAGGTAGGCAAAAAATCCCTGTGACGTAGAAGCCAATTTTCTCCACCTAAGGGGAAAAAATTTCCTTCCTAACTCCAATCAGGCAATCAGAATAACTACCTTGTTTGACGACCTCTCTAGAAATCTAGTAACTATAACCTGTAATATTATTACCAGAGGTGAGCGGATCCGTTTTGCAGCCCGTAGACTTCTATTATAACCAAATCAATAACGGAATGCCTCTAAAGGTACTCCGTTATGAATTCCGTCATAGAATTGCATTATGGTCCATGGTAACGGAATCCATAACGCAATTCACCTTTTACTAACAAACGAAGTGTGAACGAATTTCATAAGCGGAAATTCGCTCATCTCTTATTATTACAGTCCAGAAATGCACCCAGGCCCCTCTTGAACTCTTTTAGTGAACTCACCATCACCACCTCCTCAGGTATAGAGTTCCATAGTCTCACTGCTCTTACAGTAAGGCTTGACATGACCGATCCCTCATGAAGCTATGCTGATACTGTGTTATTTGCTTATCTTCATTGAGGTACTCGAATATAGAATCTCTTACAAAACCTTTAAACAGTTTACCCATGACAGATGTCAAACTTACCGGCCTATAGTTTCCAGGCTCTGTTTTTGACCCCTTTTTGAATATTCACACCACATTTGCTAAGCCCCAATTCTGTGAAACGCTCTCTGTAGTAGATTTCTGTTATATTTGATGGCTTATAATAAACTCCTACCAGCATGTTTTTATTGTTTTTGCCACCTTGTCTTTCTACTCACAGTGACTCCACATGTTTATGTCCCTCACTTCCCGGAGTGTGGGCTTTAGACAGGACTTTACATAAAGGCAAACCCCTCCCCCTCGGTTTTGACAGTCCTTTCTAAACAGACTGTATGGTGCACGCAATGATCGTGATCAAATACTCCTATGTAGCATGTAGAAGGGATCACAGAAGTCCAGGGATGTGAAAAAAATAGTAGATTTATTCCTCTGTGTCAAAAAAACGTGTAGTGTCCCACTAGGTAGGGGTGGGCACTACACAAGGGTCAATTGGTGTGCGCGTTACTCCTACTCACAAGGGACAGAAATGTTATATTTAATTGTGCATTTAATGTATTTTCCCATGTGTTTTTATACGCAATGTTCCCCTGTATGATGCAATAGCAGGCCTAGTTGGGTGTAGTTAGACATCCCAGACACTAGATGGAGATAGGGAGCCCCTAGTATAAATGTCCAGGCCTAGACAGGGAGAGTTAGTGTGCAGAGTCAGGAGTCTGAGAAGACAGAAGTTAGAAGGCACCAGCCCAGGATATGCTGAGGGCCTCCTCCTGACATGCAGCTTGATAGCCCTGGCTGCCAGCTATGACCAGGAGGCTAGTGAGGAGACCTAGCCTGCCTGAAGCCAAGAGAGCCTTAGTTAGCTCTGAAGTCACCCCAGTGGCAGGACAGAACCTCCTGGGAGAAACCCACGGTCATTCACCAGACAAGTAAGGATATCTCAGGGAAAGATAAGTACCCTGATGGGCAGATGCATTAGAAAGTAAATCAAGGATTTAATACCAGAGGAAGATATAGTGTTACCAAGGATTTATGCCACCATTTAGGCATCCGGGCCTTGGGATGGAAAGCCAGACAGGAGTTCTAGAAAAAACTGTGTACGCTATTTCTGAGGAAAGGTACAACCTGATTCTGAGTGCATTGTGGATTTACCCTCTGAGTATCTTGCATAAGCAATACCTGCCATCTTGTGAAATAAGCCTGCTTGTGAAGCTTGTGATCTAAAGGACTGTGTTACCATCTGATGTATAAAGTTGGACTGTTAAGTAAAGCAACGTTTGGTTCACTATACTACCTGTGTACCTCACTTATTCCAACTATCAACCGGTGTGCCACCGTCAAAGGCACTGGCGTCACGAACCTTAAAGGGACCTTGCCCCAGGCACTCAAAATACCCGTAACATCCAGGGCACCTCATCCACCATCAGGCCTGGTCCCTACATACAGAGTGTGCCCCAGAGGAACCGTGTCTACCTCTCCTTCACTGCCACATGCCTGCCCAGGGTTCTCCAATACAGTGAGTAACCCTCGATTGCCCATAACCGTGACCTCCCTTCGCTATACCCTGCAGGTCTGGCGTGTTGCATAAATTGGCGTCACGAACAGGATACGAACATTCCTGCGCCATTGCGGATACAAAAACTGTGTGCTGTAAATTGCCTTAAAGTGACAAGCCCTAATTGTTTTATTTAAAATTGCTGGGCCAAAGTGAACTGTGATAATTGTGGTGTGAAGATTGCATTGTATGGACTGTTTTCTGCTTATTGAAGCCACCGCTTGCTGTCAGTGAATAGACAGTGATTTTGCACAAAGATGGCCGCTTAGCTTGATTGGATTTGTTTGCTGCGTCATCTTCATACTGAATTGGCGGTAAAAATTGGCGCCTTCTGCTGAAAAGTGCGGGAAGGCTATATGCTGGCGCCACCGCCCTGTCTGGACTTTTGCATGCCTGCTGAAATGGACTCCGCCTCCCCATACTGGAGTACCTGGGGGGTGGCCTCCCAGTGCAATGGGAGGATCTGTCTGAAATTGTTGGCGCCACCCTGTTGCTCTCCAGAGAAGGATCGAGCATGTTGAGGAGTGAGGACTGCTCTGCTGAGATGTCTGCGCCTGATCTGTTAACAATGAACAATGTTGGTGTAGAGCAAGAGGACGCTCCACCGGCCTACTCTCCGGGACCGGAGAGACCCGCCTGCCCGCCACCAAGGACGCAACCGGAGACCTACTATGGCTCCTGGAGAGACTTTTTCCAGCCCTCGTTTAAGTGGTCAGCTTTAATGGCAGAGATCCGGGAGGCCGCAATAAAGAAGGCAACCAAGACTAAAATATACTATGAAGAACTGGCAAAGACCGTTCATGAGTGCGACACTGATACCCAACCCCGCCTGGAAAGGAGAATGGGGTTGGTTGTGGCCTTTGACAAGGACCGAGGCTTCGGTTTTATCAAGGACTATGTTACTGGCAGAGACTTATATGTTAATCGGAGGTCCGTCAAGCGGATTTACCTCCCAGAGCATTTGCATAACCTCCGCGAGGGAGAGGAGGTCGAGTTCACCCCTGCAGAGGGCCTGCGAGGTCCCTATGCCACTGCCGTGTCCCGTCCTAAAAAGAAAACGGAGGACTGGGACTTTGATGAGGACCACCCTGGCTGCGAGCGCGAACCTGTGTGCTCTCCAGAACCGGCCCATCATGCCTTTCAAGAACTGGGCTCCTTCATTGGCCCGGACGTCTTTTGGCAACCAACAGTGGTGGAGAAGAGGGTAAGCCCATGGCCCTCACCTGAGCTGCCTCGCAGGGAAAAGACTGTACGTGAACTGCAAGATGCCGAGAGATTCCGTGCTACCCTGGAGAATATCCGAAGAGGAAGAAAAGCGGACGCCTCACCTGAACCTGGAGCGGCTGCGCAGGACGTGCCATCCACCTTACAAGTGGCGGCGGCGACAGCGGAGGACAGCGATCCCGACTCCGAAAGCCTGGACGACCAGATCGTGCGGCTGGAGATCAAACTACGGGAGCTGCGCCGGATTGCCTCCGCCAGGATCCAGACTCCACCCGACCTGAAAGAAACAGGACTTAAGGACTCGGACGTCTCCGGGTCTGAGGTGAGAGTACCTGTCCCTTCCAGTCGGCCCTCCTTAGTATCGGCACCTGCGGTGAGGTCTTCCTATGCTGTGCACCGGCGCACAGAGCCAGTCGTCCAGGAACCCACCGGACCGCTTGCAGCAGCGGTACCCAGGCCAGTGCAGCAGCCCACTATTGTTATGCCTGCACCGGTGCGGTCAGCAACTTTGATTACCCCTAGGCCTATGGGGCCTATACCTATTAGGGGTCCATTTATGCTCCAGTTGCCCCCCAATACTGTGTTGTGGGCACATCCGTCTGTTGATCCTCAATACAGGCCCAATATACAAATGGAGCCAGGGAGCACCACTGAGATGCCAAGTGGATATAACTTGCCCCTGTGAATTGGCCTGCTAGGCTCTTGTTTGATTTCTTTTTGCTAAGGGACCCCATCAAAGAGGATTTAACCCTTTCAGGACAGGAGTCCTTCGTTGTTTTGGCCCTCTGTTGCTGCTGCCAGTTACCCACGGCTCAGTGGAGGCGGCAAACCACTGAAATACCACGTGCAGCAAGGCCATCTTGTTTTACAGGACCTCCTGCCTGCTTCTGCAATATTTGAATCCAGTTGTGCCTATTTATATGTTGCACCTTTAACCCTTTCACCCCCTTTTCAGGTTGATTAAGGGTATTACAGCACTTATTTCTATATGGATGCCATTTAAATAATGTGGACTATTTTATGTGCTGTCACTCTCATTATGCAACTCAAGTTGAAAAGAATGCGCCCAGGGATAGACTCAAATGCACATGAGCCTCTGAGATTTTACTACTATTTTAAAGAAATGTGCCCAGAGATGGACTCCACCATATGTGAGCCATTGTGATCCTATTCCTCTTGCCTTGCTGTCTTTTATCTTTACTTGTGATATGAAGGGAACCTGGGTATGGACTCATGTTTGTTCTTTGAGCCTCCAAGATTTTTTATTTAATGTTTTTACATTTTACATGTTTTTCAATTTGCACTTGAAAGTATTATTATGGACTATCCTGGTATTTATTGTTACGCTGTGCCAGGTCAGCGCCCCTGTTCCCTCACATGATCCTGAGAGAAGAGAACGACGCCCCTTTTCACCGAACTTGCTCCTTAGCCAGTGGAACTGCCTGATATATACATATAATGTATTTTTCGCAAATGTAGATGTGTTTTCCTGCTTTGCATTATTTTTCTATTACAGGTGCAGTATCCAGCTGGGCAGGGCCTCCTCCATGTTGCGCCGAGGACGGGCAACATTATAGCGTGGGGGTATGTAGTGTCCCACTAGGTAGGGGTGGGCACTACACAAGGGTCAATTGGTGTGCGCGTTACTCCTACTCACAAGGGACAGAAATGTTATATTTAATTGTGCATTTAATGTATTTTCCAATGTGTTTTTATAAGCAATGTTCCCCTGTATGATGCAATAGCAGGCCTAGTTGGGTGTAGTTAGACATCCCAGACACTAGAGGGAGATAGGGAGCCCCTAGTATAAATGTCCAGGCCTAGACAGGGAGAGTTAGTGTGCAGAGTCAGGAGTCTGAGAAGACAGAAGTTAGAAGGCACCAGCCCAGGATATGCCGAACCGTGTCTACCTCTCCTTCACTGCTACATGCCTGCCCAGGGTTCTCCAATACAGTGAGTAACCCTCGATTGCCCATAACCGTGACCTCACTTCGCTATACCCTGCAGGTCTGGCGTGTTGCAAACGCAACATTTCAGCTTGAAATAAATCTCCGGGTGGGAGCTGAAACATTGTGTTTTTTATGGATACAGAGGAATACATTTACTTTTTTTCACATCCCTGGAGTGCTGTGATCCCTTCTACATGTATCTATCTATCTAGTCAGGTCAGGCAGCTCCTGTGTCCTCTATCTGGTGGGCCGCTCTTTGCACATGCAGATTCCTTTTACTTCTCCAGCTCGGCGGTCACGTATAAACTTGCAATGTCTCAGGTGAAATAATTTTTTGTACACAGTTGGAGCCAGTGATTATCTCCAGTATTCAATGTCAATTTGTTATTTTGGGTACACTCTTCTTCCAATACTATTGTTATAATATACACTTGTGTTTTTTGGGGTTTTTTTGGTCTTCGTTTCTAATAATGACATATTGATTTCCAAATATAGCTACCTTACTATGACTAAGAAATTCCTAAGATAAGTTTATGTAAATGAATCAGCTTTTACCAAAGTATTTGTGTTTCTTGTTAGGAGCCATCTGAAGTGCACTTTGGTTTACTCAGCTTACATTAGCCTAAAGGTGTGTCCTTATCCAACCTGCCATCTAAATCTGGGGTGTGTAAACGTGCCTCAAAGGCAAACAATGTGTAATTGGAAATGTGCGCTAGCGGTGGTAATGATAGCTTGCTCCACATGACTTGTTTCTATATTTCTGTAGTACTAGGAATAGGCCCAGCAAGGCAGGACAGGCATGTCCCTGGTATATCCATAATTCCTTTCCACCACATGTAAGTGTCAATATAATTTAACGAGATCTATAACGTCTTTATATTATTAAGAAAAGTTTATATTATTCATCTTGTCACATAATGAAGAATAATGAAAACAAATTTCATTAATGCCCCTTGTAGTGCTCTGGCCAATATTAATGCCTCCCTGCAGTGCCCCCTGTATTATAATGTGTCATACAGCAGCTAGATACATATTATAATGCAGAGTTTAGATACAAATGCAAGAAACAGTAAAGCCTGTATTACACTGACTGATTTTTCGGCAAATAATCGCTAACGAGCATTTGCATGAATGCTCGTTAGCGATTATCTGGCAGTGTAATACTGCCACTGATTGCCCGATTAATGAGCAAACACTCAATCATCAGGCAATTCAGATCTTTTGACATGTTAAAAATTTTTAGTTTGCAGACGGCAGATCGTGGTGTCTAATAACAATCTGCCGCTGGCAAACCACTGTACAGCATAGGGAAAAGCGATTGCTCCTCCCCATGTTACTGAGGAGATCGCTGCATGTAATAACAGTGGTCTCCTCCGCTAGCTAAACAGGTGATTGCTGCCACATCGGGCTGTGTAATACAGCCTTCTGTGAACCCTTTGAAATTACCTGGATTTCTGCCCTGATTACTAATAAAATGTGGTCTGATTACAATTATAGACAAACACAATCTAATGAAACCAATAGTACACCATTGCACCATTTATATTGAGTACACATTCACAGAGCAGGAAGTAAAAGTAAGTGAACCTTTGTGTTAATGACTTTTCCAAGAATTAATTGGCAAAAGGTGTTTCAGTTAAGGAGATTAAAAGTCTGGGCTTGCCAGGTGCTTTGGCCATGAACTCTTTCCCTACCAAGGATGCATTTCATAAATCCGTGCAGGGTGGCAATTCAGTAGCCAATTGTGAGTAAATTGTGAATTAGAGACCCTAGAAAATACCTGTAGTTTTCACATGGTATGAACTACCGTGGCTATCTGAGACTGTCAGCTTTAAAACATGGCCTGGTTTGAATCTCTATCTGTTGCACAGTCTTAGATATGTCAGAAGAAAAAAGCCCTTCTGCATTTAGCCAGCTGAGATGTCAACCAGCCTGGAGGAAGAAAGGGGGATCAGTGGGGGATGTGCTGATAGGCTGCACAGAGGACAGACATACGGTAGATTGTGTCTCCCTGTGTAACTATACATGGCCGCAGGTAACATGAAGTTCTGTGCATGTTATCAACCCCCTTCACCCATCAATCAGAGAGTTTACATAGGAGACCTTTTTCCACAACAGGAATGTGATGATAAGCACTGCTCATCTAATTATCCCACTGTGCCAAATCAGGCCGTTTATAGACACCACTTTTATCTACTGTACTTTTTATTTTAACCAGACAGATGTAATACGGGGGATTTTTTGTGCCCATATATTATGGATGCAACACCCATTTTCTGATGAACTACAGGAGGTTCAGGAGTTTGGTTGTAAAGTGGGTGTAATAAAGCACCCATATTGCGGTCCTAGTTAATCCATTATATTAGGGTTAGAAATGTATCATTGTTAATTAGAATTACAGTTTGTATATAGGGATGGAAAATGATAAACTACATAATTCCCAATACTTGCATGCAAAACTGGTTGGTACATTGCTGTGGTTTTTGCATTTCTTGAACACATGCAGCATTGAGTGTAGACGTGTGTTATGTATGAAATCACATCTTACAGTTTTCTGCAGACTATATTTTATTTGTATAAGGAATCTGCTAGAGTGCACATTTTAGTTGCACATTTGAATTTTTGTCCAATTTTGCTAATAATCACTGCAACAAAGTCCAATACTGCTGCAAAGTTGTGTGCATTAATTATTAGGTTATACTTTTTATACACGGTATCTCTCTCAGAAAATGTAGAATTTGGTAACATTGAAGCTGTTTGGCAAGTACACTAACTATGCATTTTTAACATATGTGGATGGTGACCATATATACATATACAAGTTCCAGTGTTTTTGCATATGTGGTATATATGAGATTGTTGTTGTTTTTATGTTTAAACCGCTACTTAGATGTGAGTTTTAGATGCAAATGTTTTGATGTATTAAAAAAAAACAACAACCCTGTTTGGCACAAAGTTACATGAAGGACTTGGTTGTCAACAGTTTGTCAGGGCAACTGCAATCACCCGGTTGTCTGCTTTCAGGAAACACATATTTTGGGGATGTAATTACTTTTTAAGGACTGTTGTCCCCATATTTTATGGGTTGTTACTTTTTTTAAATTTCTAGCTTTAATCCAGATTTTTAGTCTTTCCAGTGCTGGTGATTTTATGACGATTTGTGCATGTAAATTTAGGCCCAGGTGGTATGTATGGGTGATGTGACATAGCAAGGGGTTTTGTTTGGGAAGGCAGGTATTTTCATCCAAACATGGGCGGCTGGGCTGATTTCCAGCCAGGTGAGATAAAATACCGGACGAGAGTTTAAGTGCCGGCCCAGGTTTTGGCAGCTGGGTCTCTGTTTTTGGGATCGGAAGCATGGTGCTGTGCTGGAAGGTTGAGAGCCGCATGAGGGCTTCACGCTGGGAAACAGGCCCCCTAAAGCCTGCTGTGGACTGCCAGGGATAAAACGGCTAGCAAGGTGACGTGTCTGTTCTATGGACTTTTTTACTGTGTGAATTAACACCAAGACGGCCTTTTGTGTGAATAAACACTGACATTTGGATTTACGAACTTGTTTTGCCTCTGTACTGCGTCCGCTTACCCTGCCTACCAGAGCAAATCCTCACAATTGGTGTCTTGTAGCAGGCACGCACAGTGAGGCTGGCGTAAACGCCAAAATATTTTTGTTTTTGGGTAGAGCTGGATGTCCTGGATTAAACCAGCTAAATTCAAACCTGTGTCACGTGGCAAAATGGTGGCTATAATGAAAGCTCTCATGGAGGCTAACCAACACCAACAAGAAACAAACCAGCTGCTGTTACAACACATAATGGCTTTACAGACGGCAGGAGCGTCCCAGAGTGTCCATGCTGTCCGGAAAGCGGTCCGTGCGGCGATCCCTAAGATGACAGCATCAGATAACATCGAAACCTACCTGGCCATGTACGAGAAAGTGGCCACAAGGGAGAAAATATTCTCCGAGATCAGTGGGCTGAGTTCGTCGCTCCGTTTCTGACATCCGATTCCCAGTGGGTATATTTTGACTTGACGGACGATTAAGCGGCCAACTACCAGAAAGTCAAGGATGAGATTCTGGCAAGACTGGGGGTGAATGTGTAGGTCCGGGCTCAGCAGGTGCATCAGTGAGAGTTTAAGCCGGCTGAGCCCGTGAGACCCCAGTATTCTAACTTACTTAACCTCTTGCAAAAGTGGCTACAGCCTGACATGTTGAGCCCCACTGCTATGCTGGACCATCTGTAGGCTGATATGTTCTGGAGGGCTTTGCCACCCCCTCTTTAGCAATGGATCGGCGAGGTCTCTCCAGGTAATGCTCTCGAGATAGTCGACATGGTGCTATGAGGCTACCCGGAATCTACAGGGGGGTTCTTTTGGGAGGGGGTAGTCCTATCCCATAACTCTCCACCCCAGACCTGGCTATTTGTGCCCACCAAACCCGCCCCGGGATGTACCCCCTGTGGACCCACCTCTGATAGTCTGCTGGCGGTGTCAGGAGCCTGTCCATGTACAAGCTGACTGTCCACATCAGGTGGAACCCATGGACACAAACTATTGCTTCCGTCAGTCGTTATATGCTAGGAAGCTGTGTACAGCGGGTGCCCCGGAGACTCTGAATCGCCTGTGCCAGGTGGAGGTGGGAGACACTCCAGCAGAGGCTCTGTTGGACTCTGGTACGGTCCACTGAGTATAATGGCCGGAAAGTCGGTGTCATGTGTATTCATGGAGACTTAAAAGACTACCCCAGTGCTATGGTGTCTCTATCCATGGTTGCTGGCAGGTGGTCCCACGAGGTGGCTGTCGCCACCAATCTACACTACGAACTTATAATAGGGAGAGACTTCCCGAGTTTCCCAGCACTGTGGCCTGCTACGAGAGTGACTGATACCCATGAGACAGGGGTAACTCTAGCAGAGTGGCCCGGCTCAGTGGGGAGACCAGAACCCTGGGAACCTGAGTCCGAAGGGCCAGCGGTATGGGTGACTGCCACTTCGGGGGAAGAGGGGGAGACAACCCCGCTAAGTGTGACGGTGGAAGACATGGAGGACTTGCCGCCGAGTCCTGAGCTGGCAGACCTCAATGTCTCCTGGGATAATTTTGGTACCGCCCAAAACCGAGACCCAACCCTATCCCGAGCCTATGAAAATGTATTAATAGTAGATGGTGACCCACAACAACCAGGGGCAGAGTCGGTGTTCCCCCGTTTCAGGGTATGTTGTATGGGTAAACCAGCGAGGTGAATCCATTGAACAGTTGGCGGTGCCCCAGGCTTATCACAAACTCGTGTTAGAGTTAGCCCACCAGCATGTTCTCGGGGGTCATCTGGGAATGCAGAAGACACAGGACTGGATACTACAATGGTTTTACTGGCCCAGTGTGTTTTAGGGAGGTGGAAGAATTCTGTAAGTCTTGCCCGACCTGCTAGGCAACTAGCCCCCAGCACCTTTTTTTCGCAGTCCTTTGGTACCTCTCCCGATCATCGAGGTGCCATTTGAGCGAATTGCGAATAAGCTTATTGAAAGGTCAGGCAAATCCCGGTATTTTTCTGTTTTGGACTTCACCAAAGGGTACTGGCAGGTACCCTTGATGGAGGCTGCCAAAGAGAAAACTGCCTTCATTACACCAGAGGGGCTGTACCAATATAAGGTGTTACCCTTCGGTCTGCATGGCGCCCCTACCACTTTTCAACGTCTAATCGACATTGTGCTTCGTCCACATCGGCGGTACGCTTCCGCTTACCTGGATGATATTCTCATTCACAGTACTGACTGGGAAAGTCACCTGCCCAAAGTACAGGCCATAGCGGACTCCCTTCAAAAGGCTGGTCTAACAGCTAACTCAAAAAATGTGCGATAGGGTTAGAGGAGAACAAATACCTAGGGTATGTCATTGGGCGATAAGCAGGGGCGTCGTTAGGTCAAAACATTCGGGGCTTGAGCCCCGGATGTTTTGACCAGTGCCCCGAATGTTATGCTGGCAGTCATTTCCACACAATCTCCTGCACAGCCCTGACTCCGCCCACTCATGTGACTGATCATGTGCTCCTGACATCATGAAAGGTCCTTCTGCCCACTAGTAACTATCAACTCCTGAGGTAGGACATGTGAATGGAGCATTTCTAGGTGCATTGGCTGTATTCTGCCCCCTGCCCTGTACTGTACCCCCCCCATGCTGTACTGTGTATACCTACTGTACCACATATGCTGTATTTTGCCCCCTGCCCTGTACTGTGCACCCCATGCTGTATTCTGCCCCCTGCCCTATGCTGCACTGTGTGTGCCTCCTGCCCTGTACTGTACCCCCTATAATGCACTGTGTGCCCCCTGCCTTATACTGTACCCCCTATAATGCACTGTGTGCCCCCTGCCTTATACTGTACCCCCTATAATGCACTGTGCCCCCTATGCTGCACTGTGTGTGCCCCCTGCCCTGTATTGCGCCTGCTATGCTGTACTGTACCCCCTGCGCTGCATTGTACCCCTATGCTGCACTGTGCGTCCCCCCCTGTGCCCTGTACCCTGTACATTGCAACCTCCCTTCTCTATCTCTAGTGCTTGCCACTTGGCACTATCATGGCACACTAAGGCCGGTTTTACATCACGTTTTGCCATTCGTCTAATGCAGGGGTAGGCAACCTACGGCACTCCAGCTGTTGTGAAACTACAACTCCCAGCATGCATTATTGCTCTGCTCTTCTCATAACTCCCATAGAAATTAATGGAACATGCTGGGAATTGTGGTTTCGCAAAAGCTGGAGTGCCGAAGGTTGCTGACCCCTGGTAATGTATACATAAAATGTATATGTTAACAGGTGACTCAGACTGACACCATAAAAAAAAATTATACGTTAATGTATACATTTTTTTTTAAACAGACTTTGCAGGATACAAAGCGTAGTGTGCTGCGCTTTTGTATCCCATTTTCCAACGTAAACATTAAACGGATGGCAAAAATGTGATGTGAACTCTCCCTTACATAGGCACATATAGGATGCCAGGATAGTCATGGGGGGGGGGGGGCCCATACAAAATTTTGCTGTGGGGCCCATTCAGTTCTAGCTACGCCCCTGGCTGGCAGGGTCGGCCGCTCTGACTCTCCTGCGCTGCACAGCCCCGCCATCCTAATCCGTATCCTGCAGTAACTGAACTTTAAAACAGCGCTTATGATCTCATTACTATCTTACACACTCAGCTCCGGAAACATGCAGTGCTGGCGGCGCTCGCTCACTGACGTCACGCGCCTGCTCCTCCCACTAGGCGGTGCAGGCTGTGACGTCAGTGAGTGAGCGCCGCCCGCACTGCATGTTACTGGAGCTGAGTGTCTAAGTCAAGATAGTAATGAGATGTGCGCTGATTTAAAGTTCAGTTACTGCAGGATACGGATTACTGAGGGGATGATCTGTGGGGTTGTCCAGACGGCTAGGCCCTTCACAGTAGTTATTAACCCGTTTCAGCAGTCCTCCATTCACTAAAGGGCTTAATAACTACTGTGAAGGGAGGACTGCTGAAAGGGGTTAATAACTACTGTGAAGGCCCATGGGGGCGTGGCTGCATGTGGTGGGGGCGTGGCTTCACAGGGGCGTGATACATTGGGCTTGTGCCCCGGATGTTTTCAGACCCTATAAACGCCCCTGGCGATAAGGAATTGGCCCCGACCTGTCACCTCTAGGCAAGTAAAGTCATTCCTGGGAATGGTGGGCTATTATATGAGGTTCGTTCCCCATTTTGCCATTTAGCAGCTCCTTTGACAGGGCTCTTGAAGTGACGGAAGTCCATGATGGTTCGCTGGAATGACCAGGCGGAACAGGCTTTTTCCGCTTTGAAGTCGGCCCTGTGTGGGTCCCCGGTTTTGGTGACGTCCGACTTCAAAAGGGAGTTTATAGTACAGACCGATGCCTCTGAAGTAGGCTTCGGTGCTGTACTGTCTCAGGAAGTCAACGGGGAGGAGCATCCTGTTGTCTTCCTCAGCTGTAAGCTCACTCCAGCCCAGACCCGGTACAGTATAGTGGAGAGAGAGTGCCTGGCCATCACGTGGGCACTTGAGTCTCTCCGCTATTATCTGTTGGGGAGAAAGTTCCGTCTGTTGACCGACCACTCCCCTCTCAAGGGGATGAGCCAGGCCAAAGAGAGGAATGCTCAGGTCACCAGATGGTTCTTGTCCTTACCAAACTTTAACTTTACAGTAGAACACAGGGCAGGCCGGTTACAGGGAAACGTGGATGCTCTGTCCCGGGTACACTGTCTAGCGTGTGTTCACCCCCTCAGGATTGAACAAAGGGTGGTGGAATATGTGACATAGCAAGGGGTTTTGTTTGGGAAGGCAGGTATTTTCCTCCCAACATGGGTGGCTGGGCTGATTTCCAGCCAGGTGAGATCAAATAACGGACCGGCGTTTTTAAGTCCCGGTCCGGGTTTTGGCAGCACCTGACTGTCCTTTAAATAGGCAGCTGGGCTCAGCAGCTGGGTCTCTGTTTTTGGGATCTGAAGCATGGTCCTGAAATTTTGATTTACAAACTTGTTTTGCCTCTGTACTGCGTCCGCTTACCCTGCTTACCAGAGCAAATCCTCACAGTGCATACAGTTAGGTCCATTTATATTTGGACACTGACACAATTTTATTTTTTATTACCTGCTTAATAAAACATATTAAAGTTATAGTTATATAATGGACATGGGTATAAAGTTCAGACTTTTAGCTTTCATTTGAGGGTATCCACATTAAAATTGGATGGATTTAGGAGTTTCAGATACATGTGGCAACCTGTTTTAAAAGGGACCAAAAGGAGCTCTCCATGCAGGTAAAACAAGCCATCCTTCATCTGCAAAAACATGGCAAAAATAAAAACCATCAGAGGAATTGCTACACTATTAGGAGTGGAAAAAATCTACAGTTTGGTACATCCTGAGAAAGAAAGAAAACACTGGTGACCTCAAAAATGCAAAAAGACCTGGACACCCACGGAAGATAACAGTGGTGGATGATCACAGAATAATTACCATGGTGAAGAGAAACCACTTCACAGCAATCAACCAAGTGAACAACACTCTCCAGGATATAGGCGTATCAATATCCAAATCTACCTTAATGAGAAGACTGCATGAAAGTAAATACAGAGGGTTCACTGCATGGTGAAAGCCACTCATAAGCTCTAAGAATAAGAAGGCTAGATTGGACTTTGCTAAAAATACATCTTAAAAAACAGCACTCTTCTGGAAGAACATTCTTTGGACAGATGAATCCAAGATCAACCTAGAGGGGCAAAGGTTTAAAAGTAATATCAGGAAGTATTACTTTAGTGTGAGAGTAGTGGATGCATGGAATAGCCTTCCTGCAGAAGTGGTAGCTGGAAATAGAGTGGAGGAGTTTAAGCATGCATGGGATAGGTATAAGGCCATCCTTCATATAAGATAGGGCCAAGGGCTATTCATAGTATTCAGTATATTGGGTAGACTAGATGGGCCAAATGGTTCTTATCTGCCGACACATTCTATGTTTCTAACCTCTACCAGAATGATGAAAAGAAAAAAGTATGGCGAAGGCATGGTACAGCTCATGATCCAACGCATACCACGTTATCTGCAAAACACGGCAGAGGCAGTGTGATGGCTTGGGCATGCATGGCTTGTGGCAGGTGCAGCACTATGAAGTGCCTTTTGCGCTGTGGCATTAGAATAATTTTGATATCTCTGACTTTTTTAGTCTAACCAGACTGTCTATTACTCTGTAATTCCTCTAGCACCGTTCTATGGAAACTATAGATTTAAAGAGCACACCAAATGCTTCAAATAACTTATTTATTAACTTTTCTTGATATATAACACTGCTGCCTCCGCAGCAGATAGTCCATGTACAGTCGTGGCCAAAAGTTTTGAGAATTACATAAATATTGGAAATTGGAAAAGTTGCTTATATGATCACATGCCGAGCCGTCTATCGGCGCTGTGACCCTCTCTTGGAGACAGGCCCACTTCCCCTATTTCGATCCATATTGAATCGCCTTGAATAGTGAGAAGTGTAAAGGGGAATATGCGAATATGATGATGACTATTCCGTTTGAGCCTTAAAGGACTTTAAAAAATGTATATTACTGGTGTTATAGATTTATGGATTTTGAAATTAGCTTTTTATACACATTTTTTATGTATTATGTATATTTATTAATAGAAAGCAACCTGGTAGCGATTTTTCCTTCATTGCCAGTACTGTGGATAGCAATATGATGAAGATATTGAAAAAACGCATGAAAATCGCAACACATGAAAAAGTTATTCCAGTCCAGGTTTTGAAAAGTACCTGTGGCAATATAAAAGGAAGTGATGTGGCAGCAGGGATATAGCCACTGAGGAAGGGGAGTGAAGTCCCCGAAACGCGTCTGGCGTTATATCCCTGCGTTAAGTTAATTTGGATATGAGTGAGATTATCTAAATCATCGCATCGAATTTGGAGCGCTCCATTTTTTCATCTCCCTGGAAGACCGCAACAAAGATACCAAGTCCCGCGATACTTCGGGAAAGATCACGTGACAGACATCGAGGAGTGAGGACGCCGGAAGCAAATACAGCCGAGTGGTGCGCTAAGCTGAATAACGGGATTGCCGGAAACCTTGGCCACATACCGGTAAGCGAATTTCCCCACAGCATTGTGCACCTGAAGCTATCAAGGTCCTCAATACTCCACAAGGTCTGAATTGTATTGTATTCTTTGCGGTAAAAGGGTAACATACAGACGAACTCTGCGATAGTATTACCTGCATGTAGGGGGACATTGCCCTAAACATCAAGTGGATGTCCATATCTTGCATCTAAAGGGACATTGCGGATATCGCTACCCCAGAATCTGTTTACAAAGACCACACAGGTGCAATATTGGAATTACATTTAGGCTATAGGATACTCTATCTATTAAGCCGCGCAATATTTAAAGGACTCTTTCCATATAGGGTTCTACCACCAGTGGACTGCTGACTATATTTTATATTTTTAAGTTTTTTATGTGATTGATATTTCCGGATATTGTATTTTATTGGATCGTTTTATTATATGTTGTATTATTTTTGCCGCTTATACTCCATTGCTGAGCTAGTGGCTATTAAATGCTGTTGATGTGACCCACATAGTGAGTGCCAGTTTTCTTTCTATCCATTTTGTATCCATTTGCACTGATTGGGTGATCAGTTTTCAACTAGAGCACCCTTGCCATACGGAGAAGGGTGGTGAACTATCCACAATAACTTATTCCAATTTCTGGAGATCATTATGTCAGGCTGATTGGGTTAAAATGGCAGACTTGGCCTGTTAAAAGGAGGGTGATGCTTTAAATCATTGTTCTTCCATTGTAAACCATGGTGACCTGCAAAGAAACGCACGCAGCCATCATTGCGTTGCATAAAAATGGCTTCACAGGCAAGGATATTGTGGCTACTAAGATTGCACCTCAATCAACAATTTATAGGATCATCAAGAACTTCAAGGAAAGAGGTTCAATTCTTGTTAAGAAGGCTTCAGGGCGTCCATGAAAGTCCAGCAAGCGCCAGGATCGTTTCCTAAAGAGGATTCAGCTGCGGGATCGGAGTGCCACCAGTGCAGAGCTTGCTCAGGAATGGCAGCAGGCAGATGTGAGCGCATCTGCACACACAGTGAGGCGAAGACTTTTGGAAGATGGCCTGGTGTCAAGAAGGGCAGCAAAGAAGCCACTTCTCTCCAAAAAAAACACCAGGGACAAGTTTGATCTTCTTCAGAAAATATGGTGAATGGACTGCTGAGGACTGGGGCAAAGTCATATTCTCCGATGAAGCCTCTTTCCGATTGTTTGGGGCATCAGGAAAAAGGCTTGTCCGGAGCAGAAAAGGTGAGCGCTACCATCAGTCCTGTGTCATGCCAACAGTAAAGCATCCTGAGAGCTGGGGTTGCTTCTCATCCAAAGGAGTGGGCTCACTCACAATTTTGCCCAAAAACACAGCCATGAATAAAGAATGGTGCCAAAACACCCTCCAACAGCAACTTCTTCCAACAATCCAACAAAAGTTTGGTAAAGAACAATGCATTTTCCAGCATGATGGAGCACCGTGCCATAAGGCAAAAGTGCTAACTAAGTGGCTCGGGGACCAAAACGTTGAAATTTTGGGTCCATGACCTGGAAACTCCCCAGATCTTAATCCCATTGAGAACTTGTGGTCAATCCTCAAGAGGAGGGTGGACAAACAAAAACCCACTAATTCTGACAAACTCCAAGAAGTGATTGTGAAAGAATAGGTTGCTATCAGTCAGGAATTGACCCAGACGTTGATTGAGAGCATGCCCAGTCGAATTGCAGAGGTCCTGAAAAAGAAGGGCCAACACTGCAAATACTGACTCTTTGCATAAATGTCATGTAATTGTCGATAAAAGCCTTTGAAACTTATGAAGTGCGTGCAATTATATTTCACTACATCACAGAAACAACTGAAACAAAGATCTAAAAGCAGTTTAGCAGCAAACTTTGTGAAAACTAATATTTGTGTCATTCTCAAAACTTTGGGCCACGACTGTACATAACACGTTTTTAATAAACAATAATTACCTATAATTCTATGTTCTTAGTGGTAAAACTTGAATTTGAGGAATTTTCCATCAGGTTCTCAACTTCCAAGTGTCTTTTATCACTCTCAAGTAGAACAACTAACTTCTGTATAGGAAGTTCCAACTTGAGTGGAGTAGTGAGACGTTTTCCTTTTTTCTCAAGTTTTGAGTCTCCTATTTGTAACAACACTCTTCTTACTAGTTTGTCTTCATCCTTTTGAACTTTTAGAACTTTGGCCAATTTCCATTGACTTTTAGGTAAATCTTCTTTTACTAACACTATATACCAACTTGGACATTTCTTTTGGGTGTTTGCCATTTACTTCTTAGCATAAGATTGGCTAAGTACTCTTTCCTCCATCTATTCCCAAACTGTTCTGATAGCTATTCGCCATCTCCTTCTGGCATATAAATCCTCTTTGGTGAACTTGCCAGGTGGTGGCTGTATGTAATCCGACTTAAGGTAAGTAGATGGTTGGGAGTTAAAGGGTCCAAACTTGTTGGATCGTTGATATTATTAAATGTAAGAGGACGACTGTTAACAATAGACATTACTTCATAGAATAGGGTCCTAAGTGAAGCATCATCTATTCTTCCGGGGTTCTTTTTCAACACTAAACTTAACACATTTCTCACAGTTCAGATTTGTCTTTCCCAAACTCCTCCTGTATGGCTTGCATGTGGAGCATTCATATGCAAATCACACTGTTTCCCCTACAAATACTCAGTTACTTTTTCTTTATCAATCTCTTTTAGCGCTTTCTTTAATTCATTCTTTGCTCCGACGAAATTAGATTCTTGGTCAGATCTAAGCTCTCTGACAGTTACCTCCAATGGCTATGAAACATCTTAGGCCTCTTTCACACTTGCGTTGTCCGGATCCAGCGTGTACTCCACTTGCCGGAATTACACACCGGATCTGGAAAAACGCAGGTGTACTGAAAGCATTTGAAGACGGATCCGTCTTCAAAATGCTTTCAGTGTTACTATGGCACCCAGGACGCTATTAAAGTCCTGGTTGCCATAGTAGGAGCGGGGAGCGGGGGAGCAGTATACTTACAGTCTGTGCGGCTCCCGGGCGCTCCAGAGTGACGTCAGAGCGCCCCATGCGCATGGATGACGTGCCATGCGATCACGTCATCCATGCGCCTGGGGCACCCTGACGTCACTCTGGAGCGCCCCGGGAGCCGCACTGACGGTAAGTATGCTGCTCCCCACTCCCCGGTACACTTTACCATGGCTGCCAGGACTTTAGCGTCCCGGCAGCCATGGTAACCACTCTAAAAAAAGCTAAACGTCGGATCCGGCAATCCGCCGAAACGACGTTTAGCTTAAGGCCGGATCCGGATCAATGCCTTTCAATGGGCATTAATTCCGGATCCAGCCTTGCGGCAAGTCTTCAGGATTTTGGGCCGGAGCAAAAAGCGCAGCATGCTGCGGTATTTTTTCTGGCCAAAAAACGTTCCGTTCCGGAACTGAAGACATCCTGATGCATCCTGAACGGATTTCACTCCATTCAGAATGCATTAGGATAAAACTGATCAGGATTCTTCAGGCATAGAGCCCCGACGACGGAACTCTATGCCGGAAGACAATAACGCAGGTGTGAAAGAGCCCTTAATGTGTTGATGAATGCGTCAGTTGACATATGTTCTAACATTTCCAGGTGAATCGTTCTGGAACTCAGACATGTATATATTAGTCTATATCTCTTGTACTCCTTGCGGTTTTGTTTGGTGATGAATGGGCCAAAACAATCCATTCCGGTATAAAGAAATGGTGGTGATGGGTTTACACGATCTGCCATTAAATCTGCCATTCTTTGTTCTTCTGTAGGTCTACGTGCCTTTCTGCAGACTACACATTTATTTATATACTTTGCTATAACTTTGCTTCCTTTCACTATCCAGTAACCACCTTCTCTCCACCTGATGCAAGGATTTGTTGTGATAGTGATTAATAATCAATCTTGTGAAGGTAAAGTTTTTGGGTAGAATTTATGGATACTTTACTCTGCTAGGTAACGATGCATTTTCCAGTCTTCCTCCCACCTTCAGTATACCATCCTGCAGAACAAGATTAAGCTTGTACAATGGGTGATTGTTCGGAAGCCTTTTAGGTTCTTGACTAAGTCTCTTCAACTCTTCACTGTAGAATCTCTGTTGAATGAGTCTTATGACTTTTCCTTCAGCTTTCAGTCTTTCTTTCATTCAATGATTCCTTCTTTCTGATTTCCTTTGCCAAACGTTGAGTTCGAGCTACTACGTTTATGACTGTATTCCATTTGGCTAGTCTTTCAAGTATGTCATCTTGACACTTGGCAGCAGTGCTTAATGTTTGTACAACTTTTACTTCTCATTCAAAAGAAAACGTGGTATGAGCAGCTCTCACCTGCCTGGAAATCCACCTCTAAGGCACGGAACCGCTCCCTCACCCGGTCAGTGGCGGATCCAGGGGGGGGGGGCAACGGGGCAATTACCCCCCCCCCCCGAGCTGGCGGCAGGCGGCGGTGGCGCTGGGCATAGGGAGATGAGTGCTTCCATTGTGGAAGCGCTTATCTCCAGGCATCTGTATCGCCGTCCTCAGGACAGCGATACAGATGCCTGCCTGTGCTGAGGTAGGGGAGGGAGAGGCGTGTCCCTTTCCCTTCCTCTGATAGGCTGCAGGCACTAGGCTGGCAGCCTATCAGAGGCCGGCGCAGGCGGCGCGATGATGTCATCGCGCCGCCTGAGCCATACAGCGTGGGACACAGGCCAGAAGAGGCCTGCATCGCATCACTGACATGGAGGTAAGTATGTGTGTTTTTTTTGTGTTTTTTTTATTATATACAATACTTTTACTGGTGGGGGCTGTTATTACTGGCAAAGGGGGCTGTTATTACTGGCAAAGGGGGCTGTTATTACTGGCAAAGGGGGCTGTTATTACTGGCAAAGAGGGGGCTGTTATTACTGGCAAAGGGGGGGCTGTTATTACTGGCAAAGGAGGCTGTTATTACTGGCAAAGGGGGGCTGTTATTACTGGCAAAGGGGGCTGTTATTACTGGGGGCTGTTATTACTGGCACAGAGGGGCTGTTATTACTGGGGGCTGTTATTACTGGCAAAGGGGGGCTGTTATTACTGGGGGCTGCTATTACTGGCACAGGGGGGCTTCTATTACTGGCATAGGGGGCTATTATTACTGGCACGGGGGGCTGTTAATACTGGCACATGATTGGGGGCACTATAGGGGCATCTACTGAGGCCACAAAGAAGGGGTATTTTATATGGGCGCTCTGTACAGTACAATTTTATACTGGGACACATTATGGTGAGTACTATGGGGAAGGGGGGAGAGGAGTACTATGGGGTCATCTACGGGGGGCACTAAGAAGGGGTATTTTATACTTGCAAATTATGGTGGACACTGAGGGCATCTACTGGAGCATTTTATACTGGTACATTATGGGGGGCACTAGGAGGAAGGAGGGTGTGGCGCACTATGGGGTCATTTACTAGGGGCACTATATAGGGGTATTTTATACTGGCACATTATGGGGGCACTATGGGGACATTAGCTCAACTGGGGGCATTACAAGGGGGTATTTTTTGCACTGTCACATTATAAGGAAAATTATTACTACTGGGGGGGCATTATGGTGGGCTTTATTACTCCCCCATGGTATGACCCCCTAGTAGCAGCACCGGCCTCTCCCTGCTCTGCTATCCCTCTGCCCCTTCTCCAAATCCTTATTATGAAATCTTTCTCATTAGGATAAAGCACCTCATCAGCTCCGCCGAGCCCCCGGCCAAAGTGTGGAAGTGGCGTCCGAGATCCCCAAGGGCCAAGCCAAGTAACTGTAAGTTTTCATGTGAAATATGTTTGTTATACACCTATAGCCTACACTGTGGAGTCTGTTCTATAAGCACCATTGTTTTGTGGCGGCAGACAGAAAATAATCTGAAAGTGCCCCTCCCGAGACCAGGCTCTGGATCCGCCACTGCACCCGGTTTGGGAGCAAATAGGAATAGATGCAAAAAGGTGTTTGTCCAGCCTTGCTTCGTGGTAATCCAAAAGGCACTTTATTAAATTATGGTGTATCTAAAAACATCCAGATACAAGTTGCATAGGTCAAATCTGGAAGTTTTTAGTATGCATCATTATTTAATAAAGTGCCTTTTGGATTACCACGAAGCAAGGCTGGACAAACTCCTTTTTGCAACTTTTACGTCTGGATCACCCATAGACAATTCTGTTTAACCTTTACATGGCGTGATTTCCTTTTCCCAAAGGAACTCTGGACCTGTGAACCAATTTGAAATTTTCACGTCAGTTACATTCAGGCCTCTTGGAGCATAATCTCTTGGAGCATAATCTACTGGGTTATGCTTTGTGTCAACGTGATGCCAATGTTCTGGATTTGTTATTTGATGAATTTTCTCAACTCTGTTGGCAACAAAGACATGGAGTCTTCGAGCTTTATTGTTTATGTATCCTAGGACAACTTGTGAGTCTGTCTAAAAATATTAATCTATTTTCAATTATAATTCTTCTCTCAGAAATTTGCTTACTGATGCTGAAATTACGGCTGCTGTCAGTTCAAGTCTTGGTATTGTCTGAATACTTGTAGGTGCAACTCTGGCCTTCCCCATAACCAAGGCACAGTGTATCTTTTCTTCTCCTATCACTCTGATGTAGGAGCACTGACCATAACCATAACTACTGGCATCTGAAAAGTGATGAAGTTCTATTTTCTTATACGTTCTGAAATCATGAGGTACAAAACATCTGGGTATCTGAACTTCTCTCAAGTTTTGCAAGTCTCTTATCCAACTCTCCCACCTTGGCGTCAAATTTTCAGGTATGGGATCATCCCATACCAACTTCTGTCTGCATAATTCTTGCAGTATTTCTTTTGCTCTGAGGATTACTGGGGCCAAGAATCCCAATGGATCAAATATAGAAGCCACTGCGGAAAGAATGGTTTGCCTAGTTGCAACTTTCTCTTCAATAGATACTTCAAAGAAGAACTTGTCGTTCTCTACATTCCATCCCAATCCAAGTACGTTTTGAACTGGAAGATGATCATAATTGACATCTACATTCTTCATTGTTGCTGCACGAGTCACTGATCGATTCCAGTACCTCTCTGTTGTTTGAGATGAATTTGTGAAGGAACAGGTTTCCTCTTGCGCATAACTCTTGGCTTTCTTTCATTAGATTGATAGCAGATTCTGTAGACTCTCGACTTATGAGACCATCATCTACATAAAAGTTTTTCTTCTGAAAATTTGTTGCTGATGGGCAATCCTTTTTATTCTAAATAGCCAGGTACTTCATACCATAATTGGCGCAACCTGGAGATGATGCTGTTCCAAACAAGTTTACTTTAATTCTGTATTCTGTTGGCTCTGCATCTGTATCTCCATCCTCCCACCATAGAAACCTCAGGATGTCTCTATCTTCATTTTTCACATGAAGTCATTTTCAACGTCACATATGACCGCTACGGGATACTTTTGGAATCTACAGAGTACTCCAGGCAGAGGGTTTGTAAGAGCTGGTCCTTTTAGTAGATGATCAACACCATTGTACTTTGCTGAGCAATACTACTCTAATCTTATCTGGTTTCTTTGAGTGGTAAACACCTTGATGTGGGATGTACCACACTTCTCCTTCTTTAGGTTTGTTATTAACTTTCTCTGCATGTCCTTCTTTGAGGATGCCTTCCATGAATTTTAAATAATCCTGCTTGAATTTGGGATCTCTTCCCATCTTTTTCTTCAAACATTTCAATCTTGCTAGGACAAGATTTCTGTTATTTGGCTGACGAGGTTGTTCTCTAAAGGGTAAGGGCATTTCAAGATGACCTTGTTGATTCTGCTGAATACTTTTTTCTAGAGTGTGTACGAACTTTATGTCTTGAGATGCACTCTTTTCTTTAGAACTTATATCTGCAAAGTCAGATTCAAGGATCTTGATTACTTTTGCTGGACTTACAGTTGGTAACTCTTGGACAGATATTCGATGACACAATACTGTCACCTGTCTTGAGTTTGCGATCTGCTGTTTTCCTCCAACAACACCCCATCCTTGATCAGTTTGAATACAATAGGGTTCACCCTTTCTTCCTGTGATTACCTTTCGTGGTACCAAGGCTTCGGGACAATCGTAGCCTATCAACAGTCCAACACCAAACAATGAGATATGACAGATAGGTACTCCCATTCATTGGCTGTTTCATAGGTAGGTATGCGATCTCTATCTAGAGGTATATCGTCTTTTGTATAAGCTGGAGCTAGATCTAATGTGCAGTTTGAATAAAGTCCTCTAACTCTCAGTCCTTTGACCCTTTGACTGTTCACCAATGTGACTCTCCCCGTCCTTGTGGTGAGTTTGAGCTTCACTGGTTTTGTAGCCACTTGTAATTTTTTGCTGATTTCTTGATCAATGAAGGTGACGTCACTCTGGGCATCCAGTAGCGCATAGGCGTATACCTTCTTATTCCTCCTTTTAGGATTTAATATGCACACTGGTACAACCATTGATGTGCCATTACTTTATCCTTCCCTCACTCTGCAAGATACCGATACTTTCTTTCCTTCCTCAGTATCTTTAGGTTTCGAGGATTTATCTTTCTTTGGATGTTCTTCATGTAGTGGTGTAGGATGGCGTCCTTTGCAAACACTGAATGTGGCCTTTTTATTACACTCCTTAGTAACATGGCCTTTTCTTAAATATCCAAAACACTTGGTTATCCAGTAAAAAAAAAAATATTCTCATCTGGGGACTTCTCCTTTAATTGTTGGCACTTGTGTATAGAGTGGCTCTCTTAACAGAATATACATTTGAAGGTAGTCTGAAGATTTGTCGGTTCTGTCTCTCTACTGATCCCAGTAGTGACTTTGGACTTGCTCTCGTAGGTATCTGGATCTTTAGCTGCTGTGTTGGTTGCAAAGCTAGTTGCTCTTGTGCGTCTTATATCTCTCAAAGGCCTTTCTTCTAAGGATTTTAAGACATAAGATGCTGTTACTGGATTACATTCTATCCGTGTGTCACGGAAGGTGAGGGAAGGGAAGCAAACAAAAAACAACAAAATAACACAAAACAGCAGGGTAGGCCCCCACAGCTAGGGAACAGGGAAAGGTCACCACCTAATAGTCCCTGAGCCTCTCCCTGGCTGCTACCAACATGAACAAATCTCAATGGTAGAAGTGTTCATGCACTCGAACCTAAGACCTGCTGGAACTGATACAAATCCTCAGCTAAGGAGCAGGTAAAAAGACAACTGGTTCCTTGCACCAGATGAAGGTACCCGTGTCTACCTAAGGCCTAGCCCGTACATACAACAGAAGGGAAGGAAGGAGGACTTATCTGAAGACGAACTGGGAGCAGGAGATCCACAAAACACCAACAGCAAACTCCAGAAGAAACTATAAACCGCAAGGGCTATAGTGAGAGGCGGGTATAAATAGCATCACTAACAAACTAATGAACAGAACCTGTGAGGAGGTGGGATCCTGCCCAAAGCCACAACAAAGCAATCTGTCAGATAGAATAACGTGCAGCAAGTCTGACAGATCTTCTCAGATCACTCACAGGGCAGGGCGTGACAGTACCCCCCTATACGGGTGACCTCCGGTCACCCAGGACCAACTTTATCCGGGTGTGCCCTGTGAAAGGCATTCACAAGGCTGTAACATTGACATCGGTAGCCGAACCCACATTCTTTCCTCAGGACCGCATCCCCTCCAATGCACCAGGTACCGAAGGGAACCCTGAAGAACCCACGAGTTGAGTATTCTGGAGATCTGAAACTCCAGATTACCATCTACCAAGACAGGAGGAGGAGGCGGCAAATCAGCTGGTTCAGCAGGTTCAACATACTTCTTCAACAAGGACCTATGAAACACATTATGGATCTTCCAGGCCTGCGGAAGTTCCAGACGAAACGCCACCGGATTAATCATTGCCGAGATTTTGTAAGGACCAATAAATTTTGGGCCCAACTTCCAAGAGGGTACTTTTAACTTAATGTTCTTAGTAGACAACCACACCAAATCACCCACACCCAGATCACGACCAGTCATACGTCTCTTGTCAGCCTTCCGTTTATGTCTTTCGCACATCTTTTTCAAATTAACCTGAATCTTCTGCCAGATAGAAGACAATGAAGAAGAGAATCTCTCCTCACCAGGTATACAAGAAGATTCAGTCCCAGAAAAAGTACCAAACTGAGGGTGAAAACCATATGCGCCAAAAAATTGTGACTTATCAGTTGACTCCTGTCTACTGTTATTCAAGGAAAACTCAGCCAAGGACAAAAACGAAGACTATTCTTCCTGATTCTCAGCAACAAAACACCTCAAATAAGTCTTACCAGGTTCTGGTTAGTGTGCTCAGTTTGTCCATTCGACTGAGGATGGAAAGTTGAAGAGAAAGACAGCTGAATACCCAGACGAGTACAAAACATCTTCCAAATCCTGGAAACAAATTGTGTCCCCCTATCCGACACCACATCAGAGGGGATGCCGTGTAATTTCACGATGTTATCAATAAACACCTGAGCAAGAGTTTTAGCATTGGGCAAACCTGATACAAATTGAGCCATCTTACTGAAGCGGTCCACCACCACCAAAATCACAGTTTTTCCAGAGGAACTTGGTAAATCAGTGATAAAATCTATGGACAAATGCGTCCAAGGACGAGGTGGAATGGACAACGGAAGAAGAGATCCTGATGGCCAAGTGTGAGCTACCTTAGCGCGTGCACAGGTCTCACAAGCTGCTACATAACCTTCAACACATTTACGCAAACCCGGCCACCAGAATCTCCTGGAAATAAGATCCACTGTGGATCTACTCCCAGGGTGTCCCGCAAAGACAGTATCATGATGTTCCTTGAACACCTTGTGTCGCAGTTCTGAAGGAACAAACAACTTCCCTGGAGAACAGGAATCAGGTGCCTCACCTTGAGCCCCCAGCACTTCTGCCTCCAGCTCGGGATAAAGAGCGGATACCACCACCCCATCGCTTTTACGTTTTTGATCCCAGGACGATAAGAGACCACAAAATTAAACCTGGTAAAGAACAATGACCATTTAGCCTGCCTAGGGTTGAGACACGTAGCTGATTGCAGGTAAACCAGATTCTTATGGTCAGTAATTACCGTAATCGGATGAATCGCTCCTTCTAGCCAATGACGCCATTCCTCAAAGGCCAATTTGATGGCCAACAACTCTCTATTCCCAACATCCTGATTTCTTTTGGCAGCAGAGAGTTTCTTAGAGAAAAAAGCACACGGACGCCATTTGCTAGGAGAGGAGCCCTGTGACAAAACTGCTCCGACTCCCACTTCTGACGCGTCAACCTCCACAATGAAGGGTTGAGACACATCGGGTTGCATCAGAATTGGAGCGGAAGCAAAACATTCCTTAATTGCAGAAATAGCCTATAATGCCTCTTCTGACCAGACAGAGAAGTCAGCGCCCTTCCTAGTCATATCGGTCAAAGGTTTAACAATAGTGTAATAATTCAGGATAAACTTCCTGTAGTAATTAGTAAATCCTAAAAACCGCATCAGAGCTTTCTGATTCTCTGGCCGGTCCCATTCAAGTACCGCACTGACCATTTCGGGATCCATGCAAAAACCTGACGCAGAAAGTAAGTAACCCAGAAACTGCAGTTCTTGAACAGCAAACACACATTTTTCCAACTTAGCATACAAGTTATTCTCCCGAAGGATCAATAATACTTGTCTTAAATGATCCTGATGAGTCTCCATATCGGGTGAGTAAATCATTATGTCATCGAGGTAAACAACGATAAACCTCCCTACCAAATGATGAAAAATGTAATTGATAAAGTGCTGGAAGACTGCCGGGGCATTAGTTAAACCAATGGGCATAACCAGGTTCTCGAAGTGACCCTCAAGGGTATTGAAGGCCGTCTTCCATTCATCCCCTTCCCTGATTCTTATCAGATTATAAGCTCCTCTTAAATCCAACTTAGAAAACACCTTGGCACCGACAATATGATCAAATAGAGGCACGGTCTAAGGGACCCGTCTTATATTTTTTTTTACAAAAAAGAAGCCCGCTGCCATAGGTGATTTAGAAGGTCTAATATGTCCTTTTGCCAAACTCTTGGCAATATACTACCGCGGTGGACAACTCCTGATCTCCACTCTCCGAGAATAGAGAAATCTGAAAGAAACTGAGGTAACACCTTAGGCTACTTTCACACCTGCATTCGGTGCAGATCCATCTTGTATCTGCACAGACAGATCCGCACCGATAATGCAAAGGCTTGTATCCGTTCAGAACGGATCCGTTTGCATTATTCTTGAAAAAAAAGTCTAAGTAAAAACGGATCCGTCCTGATTTACATTGAAAGTCAATGATGGACGGATCCGTTTTGCTCCGTATCGTCAGGCAGACATCAAAATGATGGTGGTTCAACTGTTCAATCTTGTCATTCAATATAAAATGGTGTATATATTTCTCTCTTCAGTATCTGTACTCTCACTTTAAGTTATTTAAAGGGTTTCTATCACCTGGTTTTGACATAATTAGCTATCAGACACTAGCAATCCGCTAGTGTCTCCTCTACCAAACAATGCTATTATAATACCTTTGTGTGCAGCCGTTTGCCTAAAAAAACGAACTTTTATTGATATGCTAATGCCGCCCAGTGCGTCCCTCCAGCCCGCCCATCTCCTCTGGAATGCGATCCTCCCTCTGAGCCAGCGGATGAATTCTCGTGCCTGCGCCGTGCGCGTCTGTATTCGGCATAGGCGCAGTGACTGTCTGAACGCTCCCTGCACCGGCATCTCCACTGCGCCTGCGCCATCTGTTCCTCGGAACACTCTGATGTTATCGGCGCAGGCACAGTGGAGATGTCTGTGCAGGGAGCGGTCATACATTCACTGCGCCTATGCCGAATACAGACGTGCACGGCGTAGGCGCGAGAATTCGTCCGCTGGCTCAGAGGGAGGATCGCATTCCAGAGGAGATGGGCGGGCTGGAGGGACGCACTGGGCGGCATTTTGAGTGAGTAGACCGAGCCTCTAGGTGCTGAAAAGACGCCCCCATAGCACCTATAAGCTCATTAGCATATCAATAAAAGTTCATTTTTTAGGCAAACGGCTGCACACAAAGGTATTACAATAGCATTGTTTGGTAGAGCAGACACTAGCGGATCGCTAGTGTCTGATAGCTAATTATGTCAAAACGAGGTGATAGAAACCCTTTAAGCACTTTATGATCTCTCTGAGAGGTATATCTGAGGTCTAACTAATAGTTCTGCTTGCTCAACTTGGTTTGCAGTTTGCAATTGCTTATGATCTGGTATGAGTAGTTCGTAGTTTGTATGCAATTTGTATGGAATCTGGTTTGTATGCTTGCAATTTGTAGCTTGCAATTTGCATTTGCAATTGTATGGTTGCAACTGGTGGAACTGTAAGTAAACACATATATATCTAGTTCAGTATACTGTTCTAAACACAATACTAACAATATGTTATATAACTGTTTTAAATACCTATTTTGGCTTCTTGTTCCCATAAAACTGGACTCTGACTGGAACTGTGTGTCTGTTCAGCTCCTCTCTCTCTAGTGAGTAATGATTCCAGCAGCTACTGCTAGGGGAATTCCCAAACAGGCTGTCTGTGAGGCTGGCTGTGATTGGTGAAAACTCTTGCTGTGTTAGAAGCTGGCTATGATTGGTCTAGACTTCTGCCAAGCAACAACAGATTAACACTATACTTTCTGTTATTTCTGCCATGTCACCTTACAGTACAAAATTAATCTTAAAGGCATATTATCCTTTTCTGCTTCTGTGATCACAAAATATAACAGTTATATGACATCTAAAACATGATGTCACAGTAAATAACTCTGCTTTTGTCTTTAACACATAAACATAGCAACTGTATTAAGGTTATTAGCAGGTTTAGCTGTATACACATATAAGGCTATACTAGCAACCTAGTACAGGTCTTAGCTGGTCAGCTACAAGGTGGACGCAACCGGGAATGAGCATCCTGTCCTTCGGCGTACTCCATGACAGAGAGAGTGTCTAGCGATTGTGTGGGCCCTACAGAAGTTACAATTGTGCCTATACAGACGATCCTTCAGTCATCACAGACCATAACCCCCTCAGCTGGCTGAAATGTACTGCTGGTACCAACGGAAAACTCCTCTGTTGGAGCTTAGCGCTCCAACAGTATGATTTCGCGATCGAGCATAAACCGGGAAGTCGCCATCAGAATGCTGACGGACTTTCCAGCTTAACGAACCCAAATAGCGAGTGGGGATTGCTTCAGTCACAGTCTTGCTGACCACTCATTCCCCAATCTTCCAAAAGGGGGAGGTGTGATGCTTTGGGATCTCGGCAATACAAATAAATCGCGAATGCATCCTGTTTTAAAATGACAAAAGTCACAAGAGCCCTCTCATTCACACAAAGAGTTAAAACTTTCAGTTACAGCTCACAGAGCAGAGGTAAATTAGAAAATGCTTGCCAAAGATTCTTCCTGACCCTGTGCCGGGTTATACATCCATCAATCTGATATTGTCTTGACAAAACCCCATAAAAGTGCCCTCTCTATAGTCTGAGCGGCCCCAGCACAGCAGGGGTCCTAACACCCTAAGCCTGGTCAGAAACTTCAGAGAAGAATGACAGATCTTTATCACACAGCTGGTTGGTACAAAAAGGAAGATGACCTGAACGTTACCTCCAATCCATAGATTTAATATTTTTCCCATATTTTATGGGTTAGGAAAAAACAAAAGGAGCAATCTCTTCAGAGGTTGTTTGGGTTATTCTAACACACCTTCCAGGAAATCCGCAAGCAAATCGGAAATTCAAGGTTCTCAGGCACACTGTATTGTCTTCCAGTCACATTTGGTATCAGTAAAGTTCTACTGATTATAAATATGAACTCTATTTCTTGATTTGACTTACGGGTACTGAGAAACTGGCAAAGCAAGGATGCTGCCAGATTTTCTCTATCTGGGGAAAGAACTGCCCCCTGTTCCAATTACACAAGGTTGGACTTGTGCGTGTCATAGCCACTTCCACCTACAGAGTAGGTAAAACACAGCGACCCACTCAGGTCCGGGTCCTTCATCTACCATCTGAAGTCAAATAACATCACAACCGCCCGCTGGACCCGGGCACCTTGGATCTTGGATTATTCCTTGCAAAGACTTTGGAACAGATTTATCATCACTCTGACAGCTCACTCCACTTTAACATATGGCTAAAGTCAGTTTTAGCCAAGTCAGATTTATGATCGGCCCTTTAAGACTGTAATAAATGTGGTTTGACGGTAGCAGTTTATCCATCAGTAAGCAGCTTTACAAAAGTCGCACATCTTTACGAAAAAGTTGCACGTTTTTATGAAAAAGTCGCATGTTCTATTAAAAAGTCTCATAAGATAAGCATGGTCCTCACTGGAGTGAAATAGCAACTTTTTTGCGACTTTTTAAATAGTCCCAATAGTAAATCTGTCTAGAGATTAATTTACATAAGAAAACACGCCCACATTCAGAAAACTGGTGAGCATAGTGCAGAGCAGAGCAAATTTGTGCGCAGTTTTAGCGTTTGGGACTTTTTTGGGGACTTTTTTACTCCATTATTCTGACCTGAGCTAATGATAAATCTGGCCCTTTATCTTTTTCTGGACTCTACCACGGTAATTCTGAACTTACAGACATTCTATTCCCTTTCATTTCTTACTTTTTTTCATCCAACAAATCTGTTCGACTAGCAGGTATATTTACCTACAAAATAACAAAATGGCTGCACACCGTTATATATACAAACAATAGAGCTAAGAAATGGGGGTCATTCTAGATAGAAGTGGTACAATACAGACTATAAATTAATAATGGAAGCGCTCAGCGCACATACATGTCGGACCCATCTACCAGGCGTCAAGGTGGCTTCTGCAGATGGGTCCCTATCACTAAATATACTGCCTCACTTTGGACTTAATTAAGCCTACAATATTCAGGGCAGTGTAGGAACCAGCTACAAACGTACTCTGCTCAGAAGTCCCAGGTAGATGGGCGTGTTCAGTCTAAAAGAGGTGCTACACTCAATATATTGCAAGAAAATTTAGACTAGAACCTTCAGAATCACAGGTGCATATCCATGAAGCAAACATAATTACAAAAAACAAAATGGATGCACACCGTTATATATACAAACAATAGAGCTAAGAAATGGGGGTCATTCTAGATAAAAGTGGTAAAATACCGACTATAAATGAATAATGGAAGCTCTTAGCGCACATACATGTCGGGCCCATCTACCAGGCGTCAAGGTGGCTTCCGCAGATAGGTCCCTATCACTAAATATACTGCCTCACTTTGGACTTAATTAAGCCTACAATATTCAGGGCAGTGTAGGAACCAGCTACAAACATACTCTGCTCAGAAGTTCCAGGTAGATGCGCGTGTTCAGTCTAAGGCTACTTTCACACTTGCGCTTGATCGGATCCGTTCTGAACGGATCCGATCATATTAATGCAGACGGAGGCTCCGTTCAGTACGGATCCGTCTGCATTAATAACTTAGAAAAAATTCTAAGTGTGAAAGCAGCCTGAGCGGATCCGTTCAGACTTTCAATGTAAAGTCAATGGGGGACGGATCCGCTTGAAGATTGAGCCACAGGGTGACATCTTCAAGCGGATCCGTTCCCATTGACTTACATTGTAAGTCTGAACGGATCCGCTCGCCTCCGCACGGCCAGGCGGACAGTTGAACGCTGCAAGCAGCGTTCAGCTGTCCGCCTGTCCGTGCGGAGGCGAGCGGAGCGGAGGCTGAACGCCGCCAGACTGATGCAGTCTGAGCGGATCCGCTCCATTCAGACTGCATCAGGGCTGGACGGAGGCGTTTGGGTCCGCTCGTGAGCTCCTTCAAACGGAGCTCACGAACGGACCCATGAACGCTAGTGTGAAAGTAGCCTAAAGGAGGTGCTACCCTCAATATATTGCAAGAAAATTTACAAAACCCACTTCTCAAGGACCAGTTCAGGTCTGAAGTCACTTTGTGAGGCTTACATAATAGAAACCACCCAAAAATTACCCCATTTTAGAAACTACACCCCTCAAGGTATACAAGACTGATTTTACAAGCTTTGTTAACCCTTTAGGTGTTCCACAAGAATTAATGGAAAATGGAGATGAAATTTCATAATTTCACTTTTTTGCCAGATTTTACATTTTAATCCATTTTTTCCAGTAGCAAAGTAAGGGTTAACAGCCAAACAAAACTCAATATTTATTACCCTGATTCTGCAGTTTACAGAAATACCCCACATGTGATCGTAAACTGCTGTACAGGCACACAGCAGGGTGCAGTAGGAAAGGAACGCCATATGGTTTTTGGAAGGCACATTTAGTTGAACTGGTTTTTATATGCCATATCCCATTTGAAGCCCCCGTGATGCACCCCTACAGAAGAAACTCAAAAAAGTGACCACATTTTGGAAACTACGGGATAAGGTGGCAGTTTTATTAGTACTATTTTGGGGTACATATGATTTTTAATTGCTCTATATTACATTTTTTGTGAGGCATCGTTTTTATTTTTAACAACATTCATCTGACAGGTTAGATTATATCTGACAAGCAATTATATCAAATATGTCTACTTTCTATGATGTTTGTTTCAGTTTTACATAATACAGCATTTTTTAAAACAAAAATTAGGTTTTTGAATCTCCATTTTCTGAACGCCCTATTTTTTTTATTTTTCTCCCGATCGTCTTGTGTAAAGGCTCGTTTTTTGCAGGAAGATTTGACGTTTTTATTGGTACAATTTTTGGGTACATATGGTTTTTTTTATCACTCATTATTACACTTTATGGGGCAAGGTGACCAAAAAATTTATTGTTTTGGCGCAGTTTTTATTTATTTATTTTTACAGCATTTACCTGAGGGATTAGGTCATGTGACTTTTTTATAGAGAAGATCGTTATGGACGTGGCAATACCTAATATGTCTACTTTTTCTTATTTATTTAAGTTTTACACAATAATAGCATTTTTGAAACCGAAATAATCATATTTTAGTGTATCCATAGTCTGAGAGCCATAGCTTTTTTTATTTTTTGACCAATTGTTTTAGGTGAGGACTAATTTTTTGCAGGATGAGGTGACGGTTTGATTGGTACTATTTTGGGGGTATATGCCTTTTTGATCGCTTGGTGTTGCAATTTTTGTGATGTAAGTTTTTTTTCTTCTTACACATTTATTTTTATTTTTATGGTGTTCACCTGAGGGGTTAGATTATGTGATATTTTTATAGAGCTGGTTGTTACGGACAGGGCGATACCTAATATGTATATATATTTTTTTATGTATTTCACTTTAGCACAATAATAGCAGTTTTGAAACAAAAAAATTATGTTTTAGTGCAGGGCTGGCCAACCTGCGGCTCTCCAGCTGTTGTAAAACTACAACTCCCACCATTCCCTGCTGTAGGCTGATAGCTGTAGGCAGACTGGGCATGCTGGGAGTTGTAGTTTTGCAACAGCTGGAGAGCCGCAGGTTGGCCAGCCCTGTTTTAGTGTCTCCATGTACTGAGACTTATAGTTTTTTAGATTTTTTGGGTGATTGTCTTAGGTAGGGGATAATTTTTTGCGGTATGAGGTGACAGTTTTATAGATACCATTTTGTGGGACATAAGCCTTTTTGATCGCTTGGTGTTGCACTTTTTGGGATGTAAGGTGACAAAAATTCCTTTTTTTTACAGTTTTTTTTATTTTTTATGGTGTTTATTGGACAGGGTGGATCATGTGATATATTTATAGAGCTGGTCATTACGAACGCGGCGATACCTAATATGTGTTTTTTTTTTCTGTTTTAATTATAAAATAAGGGGAAAGGGGCATTTTTTTCATTTTTTTACTTTATTAATTTTATTACTATAATTTTATCAAAAACACTTTTTTTAAACTTTTTTCGTTACTTTATTTCTGATGTTAACTTTTGGGGGTCTCATCCCCTCTGCAATGCATTACAATACATCTGTATTGTAATGCATTGCCTGTTCGGGGACTCGATGCGCTCCCTCACACGACACAAACCCCTTCTATGTTGAAGTCAGCGCGGACTACGGCATAGAAGGGGTTAATCCGCTGGCATTGGCTTTTACAGCGATGCCGGCGGATACAGCAAGGGCCCGGCTACCAGGGACTGCCGGGCCCCTGCAATGATCGCGCGCGCGCACCGCTCCGGTGCCTGCCCGATCACCATGACGTACTATTTTGTCAAATTCCGGGAACGCAGTGGCTTCCATGACATAGTAGTACATCATGTTTCGGGAAAGGGTTAAGGTGCATATTTTGTCGCAAAGAGTTTTTTGGGCCAAATCTGTGACTTTTCCCCGTTCACGTCACTTTTCCGAGGTGGCAGAAAAAGGGGGCATGGCGTGGCCGGGGAAGAGGACACGGCCAGTTTGGTGAGCTTGCATAGTTGAAAGCATGTTGCATGGTCAGCGGAACCATGGGGATTAAGACCAGTGCATAAAACGCAGGTCTTAATTAATGACCCCCCTTGTGTCTCAGCACTCGGCAACCCCACTCTGTAACATTACGTGGTCTGCCACTTGATGGCAGAGTTGCTATTGTTCCTAAATGCTTTTACTTTGCAATAAAACCACTCACAGCTGGTTGTGGAATATCTAGGAGGGAAGAAATTTCATGAATTTACTTTCTTTCACAGATGTTTGTAAAGACATACATGGCTAGAGGCTGGATTTGATAAACCTGTGGCAAAGGGACTGAATAAATCCCCTGTAATTAAGAAGTCTGTCCCAATACTTTTGTCCATATAGTGTATCACCAGTCACTGCATGACACTTAAGATGGATTTAGATGGCCCAATATTCGGGCAAATTATCGGGAACAAACATTCCTATGAACACTTTTTCCTGATAATCTGCCCATTTAAAGGTGCCGCAGATCACCCAATGAACTAACAAAATGCTCGTTCATCGGGTGAAATGATCCGAGAATACCTGAATCATCATTCCTGGGAAGCAGATCATGCAATCTAAACAGCACTCTGCTGCCTAGGAGCAATGATTCTTTATGGAGATGAGCGATAGCAGCAGCGATTGCTCCTCCCCATACTGTGGAGGAGATCACTGCATGTAAATGCAGAGCTTAACCTCCACTTGAGCAGCCGACTGTCGGGAAGGAATGCTTCCTTCCCAACAATCTGCTGTTCATCTGATCTTATCTTTACAAGGTCCCAGGTTGTGATGGCAAACGATCAGAACCCCACAATTTTCAATCAGGCCTTCATGGTAGAATATCTGCTGGGAAACCACTGCTAAGGACAGGCAACAAGCAGAAGAGACTTGTTTGGGCTAAAGAACACAAGGAATGGACATTAGACCAGTGGAAATCTGTGCTTTGGTCTGATGAGTCCAAATGTGAGATCTTTGGTTCCAACCACTGTGTCTTTGTGCGACGCAGAAAAGGTGAATGGATGGACTCAACATGCCTGGTTTCCACTGTGAAGCATGGAGGAGGAGGTGTGATGGTGTGGGGGTGCTTTGCTGGTGACACTGTTGGGGATTTATTCAAAATTGAAGGCATACGAAACCAGCATGGTCTACCACAGCATCTCGCAGCGGCATGCTATTGTATCCAGTTTGCGTTTAATTGGACCATCATTTATTTTTCAACAGGACAATGACCCCAAATACACCTCCAGGCTGTGTAAGGGCTATTTGACCATGAAGGAGAGTGATGGGGTGCTGCGCCAGATGACATGGCCTCCACAGTCACCGGACCTGAACCCAATCGAGATGGTTTGGGGTGAGCTGGACCGCAGAGTGAAGGCAAAAGGGCCAACAAGTGCTAAGCATCTCTGGGAACTCCTTCAAGACTGTTGGAAGACCATTTCAGGTGACTACCTCTTGAAGCTCATCAAGAGAATACCAAGAGTGTGCAAAGCAGTAAGGTGGCTACTTTGAAGAACCTAGAATATGACATATTTTCAGGTGTTTCACACTTTTTTGTTATGTATATAATTCCACATGTGTTAATTCATAGTTTTGATGCCTTCAGTGTGAATCTACAATTTTCATAGTCATGAAAATAAAGAAAACTCTTTGAATGAGAAGGTGTGTCCAAACTTTTGGTCTGTACTGTATGTGATTATGCATTAAGGGGTGAAGCCAGCTGATGAAATAGGTGGTGTTCTGCCTCTCCAATCTAAGGATGGAAAGTGTGATCTCTGAAGTTGTGATTAGATAGCAGTAACCATCAATCTTAGTTGAATTGGCTGACAGTGACTCGATCCAAACGACACCTTGTAGATCGTGAAGAAGTTTATTCCAAACTGTGCAGATCATACACCGATGAACAAATGGATAGGTCAAAAAATCATGGTGTGAACAGCAACAGGATACATGTGCCAGAGATGAAGAGTGAAGCCAGAATGCAAGGGAGAGAGGGGAGGAGACTGTACAGAGAGTACAGCAGGAGGGGAAGAGGATAAAAAGGCAAACACATAGGACAAAAAGTCAAACCTTCCATCCGTGCAGCTTCAGCTTCCATCTCTGCTTTCTCTTGGGTGAAGGCTGCCTGGATTTTAGAAGCTTCTGCTTCAGTGCAGGCTTTGATAAGTTGTTGGCTGAGAGTAGAAGATGTTGATCTTAAGGATTTGGAAGATCGTGTGGAGAAGTTGTGGATAGATCGGATCTGGATTCATGGAGATGTGCGATTTTTACATATGTTTCTGTCCTTGTTTGTATTGTTAAATCATCTCTTGCAAGATTGAGCTCATTCAATTCCTTTCATTCTTGTAAGGAATCTTCTGTGTTGTACCGCTTTAAGAGATCAGCATATTTGGTAGACAGTCTTTAAGTGCTGAAAACTGATGAATCATGCTGAGATTTGCTTGCTGGCTGGAGTATGCAGGCTTGCACTGTGCTTTGCTGCTATATTCCAGTGACCATATACATCTCACTGTACATGCATAACTAGCAAGGATCCTTTGAAAGATATTTGGCTGATCTTCTAAGGGTACTTTCACATTAGCGGCAGGCGACTCCGGCAGGCTGTTCCGGTGGTTGAACAACCTGTCGAATCCATCCTGCCGCTAGTTCACATGTGCCCCCAGACTGCCTCTCCGTCCCAATTGACTATAATGGGGGCGGGGGCAGAGTTCCAGCATGGCAGCGCACGGAGAGAAGCAGCCGGACTAAAAGTACTGCATGCAGCCAGAACAGCCTGCCGGAGTCCCCTGCTGCTAGTGTAAAACTAGCCTAAGATCCTTTTACTGATTTTTTGACTGTTCTGCCTCTCCAATCTAAGCATTCAAAGTGTGATCTCTGAAACTTGCAGTTGTGATGCGATAGCGGTAACCATCAATCTTAGTTGAATTGGCTGACAGTGACTCGATCCAAACAACACCTTGTAGATCGTGAAGAAGTTTATTCCAAACTGTGCAGATCATACACCGATAAACAAATGGATAGGTAAAAAAATCATGGTGTGAACAGCAACAGGATACATGTGCCAGAGATGAAGAGTGAAGCCAGAATGCAAGGGAGAGAGGGGAGGAGACCTTACAGAGAGTACAGCAGGAGGGGAAGAGAGAAGGGACACACAGGATAAAAAGGCAAACCATGCATGTGTAACATGATAGGTGGCTTCAGCTTGTATAGCAGCAGTATGTCTGCAGAAAGACAGATGGAGCAAGTGTCAAGTACATGATCCTCTGGTAAAGGTCAAAGTGCAGGCTAGACTTGCTCTTTGTTGAGATGGACATTTGTGATTAGAAAGACAATTTATTAGCACAGATTTATTGAAATCTGTGTTAACAAGCCCCAGAGGTGCTGCTCTACCTCTTCAAACAGTCCCTTGCTTGTCTCTACTTCCAGCTCCTTCTTGACACCCAGGTGATTGCTGCTCTGCCAAGCACTGGCCACAGCGGTGGGCCACCCTCCCTTCACAGCCACAGAGCATGCCCTGAGCACTCTCCTACACAAGTCAGAAAGTCATTTCTAGTCTACAGCTTGTGGCTGCTGTAAAGGAAATCTCGGAACGGCTGCTAACAGAGCAGAGTGGCAGCTCAGGCAAGATGGCTGCACCCATAATCATGTAAGAAAATTCAAGTGAAATCCATCTGCTATCAGAAAATAGAAATGTATTAAAAACAAAGAATATGTATCATTATCTAGTTTTAATTAGTTAAAACAAAATGTAGGTGATACATTATATTTAAACCCTGCAAGTTGTGAGGTAGGATGATGGATTAGACTCCCATATACCTTTGAATTTGTCCATTTTTAATGTAATCCCTGGTATTAAAAAATAGTTTCAACATACAGTATAGAAAGAAGTTGCTCACTCTGGAATAGAACAGAATATGTGGCCTGATAGTATTGCTGACATTTGAGACACAAGGAGGTTTTAATCGCTATCACAACAGGCCTTTAAATCCAAAACCAAGTGTGACATCTGACACTTCTACTCAGTAGTCAGAAGCTTCAGAAGCTGGATGTTCTTCTCAGAATAGGTGGCAGATGAGTATCATATTTTATATCTGTTTGCTGTAACAGTGGTAATAAAACCAACAAATGGCCATCATTATAACTGTTCTGCTGCAGTCATTGTGGAAAGGCCATTTATTCATTCATATGGTACGTTGATTAAAGGCAGCGCCTGACCCTTTGGTTATGATGTTTTTCATCTGTTTCGCATTTCTCGCCTGTGGAGCTCCTGTGAGCTGCCTGGTAATGGGATGAAGATGGGTGTTAGGCTGTCTTTGGCCACAGAGAACAGAGCAGATGGTCAGAAAATGAACTGAAAATAGCATTTCATTAGAGAGTGTCAGAAAAATGACAGCAGAGAAAAGTCAATGAAGACTTCAGAAACAGCTGAACACCGCAGATCTACAGAAGATACCCGTATTCACAAGCTGTGGTGTATTAAAGTGTAAGTGTCATTCTTTTTTTTATTTTTGTAATGTGTAAAGGCAGTGATGCTTACCATTTTTGTAATATACTTTAAATATTGAAATCGTACATTTCTGTTAGAAAAATAGCTCTAAAGTGGCCCATTTTGATCCTTAGCGACGCTCCTCTGAAATGTACGATTTCAGTAATTAAAGTATATTACAAAAATGGTCTGCATCACTGCCCCTACGCATTACACAAATAAAAAAAGAATGGAAGTTACACTTTAACGGAGTATTCAGGAATATTTTTTTACTGACAGGGTGCTTAGATTGTGAGCTCCATTGGGGGAAGCTTGATGCTCACGTCTGTAAAGCTCTGTGGAATATGTCAGTGCCATATACGTGTATAAGTAAATAATAATACATAAATAAAAGAGCTGAGTGCCATGGGTTTACCTGCAGTTTCTCATGAGTGTGTTCAGTGTGGGAAATACTCTTTATGTTGGAGAAGCATTTCCTGGACCATCCGAACTCTGTGCATCATAGTGATTTATGATTCTGTCAGGTCCAGCCCATTTGCAAGTCTACTGTTTCATACTCACATGATGCTAAAGGGGTTGGCCAGTTTACTAGATGCACATATGGTGGTAACAGCACATGCATGCAGCTAGTAATAATTATTAATACACTATCAGCACTGACAGGGGAACTATCACATGCGCAGTCCGCCCCTACTATAAGTGAATGGAGGCTGCTGCTGGATATTCTAGCTCAGAACCGGCCCGCAGGTCAGGGTACCAGCGTGCAAACAAGATTTATTCCTATTAAACGATAGGACACCAGTGCCAATAGTTTAATTATGATCATTACTAGCTGCATGCATGTGCTGTTACCAGCAGCTCCTTTGCAGAGTGATAAGCTGTGCAGTGTGACATAGAAAAGAATGGCAGACGGTGTATGGACAGTAAACCATAACTAATAGGAGCCATAACTTATTCCGCCCACAAGCCTTCTCTCACTGCAGTCGGCTCAGAGACAGTCCCAGAAGGCTCTAGTAGAGGACATCAGCGCTGGCTCCATCCCCTCTTATTGCCATCAAAGAACATGTGATCCTACTTCTGATGAAGGTGGCTGACCAGCTGCTAAATCCACATTGAACTGGTGACTTCATCAAATACATTGACTCATCAGTGACCAGACTGACATTGGGGAGGCAACAGCCAGCCTGTGTAATGCTCAGGACAGCACCTGGGGGCAGAACGTCAGATTGATACCTACTGTATCTGCACAGAGGCAGCGGCGGTCATGTGTGGGCACTGAGCTTAGAGGGGGGATCCCAACTAAAGAGCAGTACTAGGCCAGTCAGTGCTAGGGAGCAAAAGATTATGGGGTTAACATAGTAAGTTTCTTCCAGTTATTGCGCAAGAGTGGGTGGCTTAGTGGGATGGAGAGTGGGCTTAATAGAGAAAGGCGTGACCTAGGGCAGAGATGGATAACCCCTGGCACTCCAGCTGTACTGAAACTACGACTCCCAGCATGCTCCATTCATTTCTATGGAGTTCTGAGAACAGCCAAGCAAGGTGGAATCTTGTAGTTTTACCACAGCTGGAGTGCCAGAGGTTAGCGATCACAGGCCTAGGATGTCCTCCTTTTTTGGAGTTATGAAAGTGGCCACTCTAAGCAGGGCCGGTTCTAGGTGAAATGGGGCCCTGGGGCGAAAAACAATAAGGTTCCCCCCCCCCCCCCTGACATTTGCTGACTTTAACGTCTCGTATTGACTCTGGAGATTTAATTTGTGGACGTTCATACATAAGAAACTGTATATTGTGTGGCACAGTGTATGCTATATGTGTATAACATAAACATATTTCACATGAAAACTTACAGTTACTTGGCTTGGCCCTTTGGGATCTCGGACACCACTTCAACACTTTGGCCGGGGGTTCGGTGGAGCTGATGTGTTTTATCCTAATGAGAAAGATTTCATAATAAGGATTTGGAGAAGGGGCAGAGGGATAGCAGAGCAGGGAGAGGCCGGTGCTGCTACTAGGGGGTCGTACCATGCAGAGTAATAAAGCCCACCATAATGCCCCCCCCAGTAGTAATAATTCTCCTTATAATGTGACAGTGCAAAAAATACCCCCTTGTAATGCCCCCAGTTGAGCTAATGTCCACATAGTGCCCCCATAATGTGCCAGTATAAAATACCCCTATATAGTGCCCCCAGTAAATGCCCCCATAGTGCTCCTCTCCCCCCTCCCTCCTAGTGCCCCCCATAATGTACCAGTATAAAATGCTCCATATATAGTGCCCCAGTAGATGCCCTCAGTGTCCCCCATAATAAGTAAGTATAAAATACCCCTTTTTAATGCCCCCTGTAGATGACCCCATAGTACTCCTCTCCCCCCTTCCCTATAGTACCCACCATAATGTGTCACAGTATAAAATGCTACTGTACAGAGCCCCACATATAAAATACCCGTTCTTTGTGGCTTCAGTAGATGCTCCTATAGAGCCCACCAATAATGTGCCAGTAAAATGTGCCCCAATAGATGCCCCCCAATCATGTGCCAGTAATAAGAGCCCCCCACATCATGTACCAGTAGCCAGAGGCCCCCCAATATCATGTGCCAGTAGGAAGATCCCCATGTGCCAGTATCCAGAGGCCCCCCATCATGTGACAGTAGCCAGAGCCCCCCCTATCATGTGCCAGTAGCCAGAACCCCCCCTATCATGTGCCAGTAGCCAGAGCCCCCCCACCGTGTGCCATTAGCCAGAGGCACCCCTATCATGTGCCAGTAGCCAGAGCCCCCCCTATCATGTGCCAGTAGCCAGAGCCCCCCCATCATGTGCCAGTAGCCAGAGCCCCCCCATATCATGTGCCAGTAGCCAGAGCCCCCCCTATCATGTGCCAGTAGCCAGAACCCCCCCTATCATGTGCCAGTAGCCAGAGCCCCCCCCCACCGTGTGCCATTAGCCATAGCCCCCCCTATCATGTGCCAGTAGCCATAGCCCCCCTATCATGTGCCAGTAGCCATAGCCCCCCCTATCATGTGCCAGTAGCCAGAGCCCCCCCTATCATGTGCCAGTAGCCAGAGCCCCCCCCATATCATGTGCCAGTAGCCAGAGCCCCCCCCATATCATGTGCCAGTAGCCAGAGCCCCCCCATATCATGTGCCAGTAGCCAGAGCCCCCCCATATCATGTGCCAGTAGCCAGAGGCCCCCCCATCATGTGCCAGTAGCCAGAGGCCCCCCCATATCATGTGCCAGTAGCCAGAGCCCCCCATATCATGTGCCAGTAGCCAGAGGGCCCCCCCATCATGTGCAAGTAGCCAGAGCCCCCCTCATATCAGTAGCCACCAGTATTGTACACATATAAAAAAAAAAAAAACAACATACTTACCTCCATGTCAGCGATGTGATGCAGGCCTCTTCCAGCCTGTGTCCCGCGCTGTATGGCTCAGGCGGCGCGATGATGCCATTGTTCCGCCTGCACCGGCCTCTGATAGGCTGCCGGCCTAGTGCCTGCAGCCTATCAGAGGAAGGGAAAGGGACACACTTCTCCTCTGCTCCTTCGCACAGCCATCTGTATTGCTGTCCTGAGGACGGCGATACAGATGACTATGGAGATGAGTGCTTCCACAATGGAAGCGCTCATCTCACTGTGTGACTGTCTGCCGCTGCCCCCACTTGCCGCAACTGCCACGGGGGCCACGAAAATATATTTAGTTGCGGGCCGGTGGGGGCCCCTAAGGACTTGGGGGCCCGGAGGCAATTGCCCCCCTTGCCTTAATGGAAGCGCCTGGCCCTGACTCTAAGTGTAGCCGCTTTTGGTCTGTGAGACGGTCAGCCTCACTAGTATTCACTTTAGTGCAGTGAATACTAATGAAGCTATATGGCCCTTCAGTTAGATATAGCTTGGGGAAAAGGCCCTCCCCCAGTACACAGACAGATGTGTGAAATTGCCCCAATACAGTAAGTAAAGGTTAAACATCCTAATGGTCCTAAAATACCATAGAATATCAATGTTTGGTCCTCAAATATAAATACATGAAAGATAGACAGGGTTATCAGAATGGAAACAGCCTAGGTAGATGTTTTAGTAGAAGTTTGGTGGATCACAGGTAGGGTTCTCTTTTCTACACTATCCAAGAGAGTCATACTGAGGACCCCCTGTTTTGTTTTGTTTTAAATATTTGAGACACGATACATCGTATATAAAAGCGTACAACCATCGTTAAAACATATACAAACATGTCCTGCACATAGAAGAACAATAGAAACCTTCCATGACCAAAGCATTTTGTCTAATTGTTACACACATCTTAATCCAGCGAGGCCTTCCGTGGGTTATGTACCTTTCAGCCTAATAATGGTGTTATGTTAGTGTCGTTGTTTCAGCCTACCTAACGTGCCTTTCAATTGCTCAGTCAAGTACCATTGGGTAAGAGTAAAGGGTCTCATTATTGTTTAAATTTTAGACCTAGAGATGATTTGCACTATGAAGCTGCACCATTTTTTAAAGAACTTTCCTACACTTCCCTCCTTACGCCTTTCTGCTTCTCTACATTCCAGTGACAATAAACCTTTCAGGTTTTACAAGATTGACTCTCTTGAGGGGGATCACGGGCTGCAGCCAATTTTGCAAGAGACATCTCTTAGTCACCAAGCAAATGGCATGAAATAGGACCGGTAGCCTTTGCTCGGTTGGGCCCTCACTGCTTGTTTCATCCCAGTAATGGAAGAGATAGATCATAGGTCTTAGGGGAATTATTGAGGTTCCAGATATCTTTGACTATTTGTGCTACTTGACCCCATAGAGAATAGGTCTGCGGGAGCCCAAAGACTGTGATGCAGATCTGTGTGTGGTGTGAGACATATAAAAGCATAGATAGCATTATGCATTATCCTAAAATGTATGTCTCTCCAGGTTTCATTTAGTATTGATTTTCTCAGTGCCCACCAGCATTTCAGAATCTTGCCCCCCACCTCTTGATCTTCCAAAATCTGGGCCCATGGTCTAAATGACAGTGGGGGAAGCCCATCCCCTAAGGCTTCTACTGACTTGAGAGTAGAGAAAGGATATGGATTGGGGGCTTGTCCCTCTCAGAAAGATCTTGTCAAAGCCATTTTGATTGGTATCTCTCGAGAGATCAGACAATCTGTCAGTGAGAAATTTCCTGACCTGGGCAAACTGGATGCCCTGGAAGGGGTTTACTTTGTATTTGTCTCTTACCTTCTGATATGTCAACCACCTATGCTCTAAATCATGCATCATATGTTGGGCTGTGAGGGTCCCCTTTGCTCTCCATTCTTTAAAGAGACCACCACTCCTACCTTGCTCAAATTCTGGGTGGCCCCCTAACAGTAGGTATTTTGATATCTTTTGACATAAACGGAAATCTTTTCTAAGAGCTCTCCATGCTGCCTAGGTATGTTTGAAAAGGGCTGAATTCTTGAGATACATAGGCAAATCTTTCAGTCCCGTGTGGAGCAGGGTGCAGGGGTCCCAAGGGGAGCAGAGGTTTTTCTCCAGTACATAATCTGAGTTAAAACTCGGGTGCCACACCCAGTCTATAATATGTCTGAGTAGGCAGGACAGGTTATATAATCATGTATTCAGCATATTAATTCCCCTCTTTATTTTGAGGGCCATGAGTTTATTTATACCTATCCGGGGGTGTCTACCTCGCAACAGAAAATGTGTCGTTTCACTGTGCAACTTGGCTATATTCATATGTTTAATCAATAAGGGCAAAGTCTGGAGAGGGTATAAAAGTCTTGAGAAGCTCATCATTTTAATTAAATTTTAATTATAGATTATAGTGGCTCACTCTATTTGACACCACGGTAATGGTGCTCTGCTGCAAGTGATTCACCCAATCTCTTAACAGGTAAGTAAATATAAAATAATCAGCAGGCACTCACCATCTGTATTTCACACATGTATAACACATTTATTAATTAAAAGATATTTAAAATAATAAGACAATAAAATAGATGACAATATGTATGAATTATGCACACAATATAGAATGTTAATAACCATATATTAATATATATATAATAGATAAATATGGTAGAGTCGATTTGTAATGCAATAAAAAATCTCTTAAATAATCGGATAAAAAAATTCGGATAATAGATAGCAGAAAAAAAGTGTCTTTGGAATATTCCTTGTATAATTTCCAGATATTACAAATATATCTTTAAGGATTCGCTATGAGTACTTGTTGTCTTATTCGTATAGACAGTCCAACATATTCCAATATTAAATCGGATGCAAATAAATGTTCGTACTATATTATATTATAGTTACTCTATTTTCAATCAATAATTTCTCCATATATTTCCTTGAGTTGTACCAAAAAGAGATCTGATATTCGCAATAGAATAGTGCAATTATAATTCATCAATGGATGATTTTCGAATAATTAATTTAGTGTAGATAATCTTGTTATAGAATTCGATTATGCTTGCTGTGTAGGCGTCCCTCTCACAGTTAAGCTGACTCACCCAAGTCTAAAGCACTTGTCTCTGCGATATATTAGTTTCATTCAGCTGTCAGTATCTCTTGGTATCAAATGGAAGAAAGTTGAAGTTGTTGGAAATCTTGTATAGTCCTTACTTTTTCGATTCCTTAGTCCTTAATCCTGCAGGATAACTTGGTCTGTAGTTTGGTTCCTTTAATCCGCCAGACGCGTTTCGAGGTGTCCTCACCTCTTCCTCAGTGGCAATAAGAATGATTATTGCCACTGAGGAAGAGGTGAGGACACCTCGAAACGCGTCTGGCGGATTAAAGGAACCAAACTACAGACCAAGTTATCCTGCAGGATTAAGGACTAAGGAATCGAAAAAGTAAGGACTATACAAGATTTCCAACAACTTCAACTTTCTTCCATTTGATACCAAGAGATACTGACAGCTGAATGAAACTAATATATCGCAGAGACAAGTGCTTTAGACTTGGGTGAGTCAGCTTAACTGTGAGAGGGACGCCTACACAGCAAGCATAATCGAATTCTATAACAAGATTATCTACACTAAATTAATTATTCGAAAATCATCCATTGATGAATTATAATTGCACTATTCTATTGCGAATATCAGATCTCTTTTTGGTACAACTCAAGGAAATATATGGAGAAATTATTGATTGAAAATAGAGTAACTATAATATAATATAGTACGAACATTTATTTGCATCCGATTTAATATTGGAATATGTTGGACTGTCTATACGAATAAGACAACAAGTACTCATAGCGAATCCTTAAAGATATATTCGTAATATCTGGAAATTATACAAGGAATATTCCAAAGACACTTTTTTTCTGCTATCTATTATCCGAATTTTTTTATCCGATTATTTAAGAGATTTTTTATTGCATTACAAATCGACTCTACCATATTTATCTATTATATATATATTAATATATGGTTATTAACATTTTATATTGTGTGCATAATTCATACATATTGTCATCTATTTTATTGTCTTATTATTTTAAATATCTTTTAATTAATAAATGTGTTATACATGTGTGAAATACAGATGGTGAGTGCCTGCTGATTATTTTATATTTTTTTATTTTTACATTTTAATTAAATGTTTCCTTCCCAAGAGTGATAGAGGTAGGTTGTGCCATTTACGTAGTTCTTGAACTATCTTATGGATTAGGGGAGTATAATTAAGTTTGTACAGAGAATCCGCCATGCTTCCCACTTTAATCCCCAGATAGGTTATACTGTCTTTCGCTATCGGTATTCCACATAGAGACTCCTGGTTGGCCATGACGTTCCCACTCTGTAACTGTTAGAGTGCGCACTTGGCTGTGTTAACTTTGAATCCTGAGAACTTTCCAAAATCATTGATGCTGTTTAGCACACCTAGCAGCTCCTCCCGGGTCATTCCATGAACAGCAGTACGTCATCTACGAAGAAGGCTACTCTCAGCTCAACATTCCCTATCCTCAAATTCTCCCTGGGTATTCAGATAGCGTACCAAGGGTTCCATTGCCAAGTTGAACAAAAGAGGAGACAGTGGCCAACCCTGCCTGGTGCCTCTATGCAGAACAAAAGGGTCAGACAAGAAGTCCTTGGTGCCTATTCTAGCTTGTGGGTTGGAATAGAGCTGTTTGAGATACATCCTAAAGTAACCCATCATCCCCAGTTTGTCCAGCACCCTCCCTAGCCACTCCCTCTTTTTCAGCATTCAGTGTGACCAGGGCAGGAGCCGAGAGCCCCCTCCTCTCCGACCTACTGCTAGGACTCTGCGGATGTTTGTGACCGCCAATCTCCCTTTCACAAAGCCGACCTGTACTGGGCTGACTTTTGGGAGCAATCTAATGTGGGCCATATTCATCTGCGGTGATAACACCCCCCCTTCCTGCAGAATCGCATTACCCACGCATGACAGGGTAGGTGAGACCTGCACTTTCAATATTTTGTAAAAATCTCCCGAGTATCCATCGGGTCCTGGGGCCTTATCGCCTGGTAGCTGGGTAATTGTAGTTTGCATCTCTTCTGCCGTGATGGGTGCATTGAGATTTACACTCACCTAAAGAATTATTAGGAACACACACCTGTTCTATTTCTCATTAATGTGATTATCTAGTCAACCAATCACATGGCAGTTGCTTCAATGCATGTAGGGTTGTTGTCCTGGTCAAGACAATCTCCTGAACTCCAAACTGAATGTCAGAATGGGAAAGAAAGGTGGGCTACAACAGCAGAAGACCCCACCGGGTACCACTCATCTCCACTACAAATAGGAAAAAGAGGCTACAATTTGCACGAGCTCACCAAAATTGGACTGTTGAAGACTGGAAAAATGTTGCCTGGTCTGATGAGTCTCGATTTCTGTTGAGACATTCAAATGGTAGAGTCCGAATTTGGCATAAACAGAATGAGAACATGTATCCATCATGCCTTGTTACCACTGTGCAGGCTGGTGGTGGTAGTGTAATGGTGTGGGGGATGTTTTCTGGGCACACTTTAGGCCCCTTAGTGCCAATTGGCCATCGTTTAAATGCCATGGGCTACCTGAGCATTGTTTCTGACCATGTCCATCCCTTCATGACCACCATGTACCCATCCTCTGATGGCTACTTCCAACAGGATAATGCACCATGTCACAAAGCTCGAATCATTTCAAATTGGTTTCTTGAACATGACAATGAGTTCACTGTACTAAAATGGCCCCCACAGTCACCAGATCTCAGCCCAATAGAGCATCTTTGGGATGTGGTGGAACGGGAGCTTCGTGCCCTGGATGTGCATTTCTCAAATCTCCATCAACTGCAAGATGCTATCCTATCAATATGGGCCAACATTTCTAAAGAATGCTATCAGCACCTTGTTGAATCAATGCCACGTAGAATTAAGGCAGTTCTGAAGGCAAAAGGGGGTCCAACACCGTATTAGTATGGTGTTCCTAATAATTCTTTAGGTGAGTGTATTTCTCCCCCTCTTTTGCCTTCAGGCTTGCAATACAGGTTTGAATATTAGTCCCTAAAGGTCTTCAGGATTTCCGAGGGGTTTGACTCCAGTGCACCTCCAGGCCTGCGCAGCTGATACAAGGGACGTGATGGGTGACGTCCCCTAGCTACGTTGGCCATCAATCTCCCTGCCTTGTTCTCATATTTATGGAGTTCTAATTCCCATTGGGATTTGTAGAAACCTTCCCTCCTATCTGCCCAGGTTTCGAAATCTCATCTTGCCTCAATCCAGGCTTGTTTATGCTGGGGCGTTTGGGTTTGTATGAACTCTCTATATGCCTTTTGAACCGCCCTGCTAGCTTTAATATATTGGGCATTGGTTGCCTTTTTAAGCCCTGCTATATGTGTAATCAGGCAGCCCCTTATCACTGCCTTACCCGCCTTCCAAAACAGTGCGGGATTGGAGACATGTTCTTGATTTAAAGTATTATACTCTAGCCACCAACCCTACACCAAAATGGCAAAACATTTGTCTTTCGCTTGGAAAGATGGGAACCGCCATACAAACTCTGCTCCCCTCGGGACCGTGTCCGCCAGAGTCAGGATAACAGGTGAATGATCTGAGATCACCAGATCTCCAATAAGTTCCTCCTGCACCCTAGACATCAGCTGGGGATCTGTGAACCAGTAATCGATTCTAGACCATGAGTCTTGTGCGTGGGAGTAATGGGTATATTCCCTGTCGTCAGGATGCAAAATCCTCCACACGTCCAGCAAGGATGTGTCCTCTAGCAAGATGGCCAGAACCCCACCATCCGCGTTCATAGTGGCCTTAGGGTAACCTACCTGTTTGCAATCTTCATTTGGGATTGCTACAGCATTAAGATCACCCCCCACTATCTTTTCTTGTATGGGATCTTGCAGAAGCCTGTCTTTCAATGATTAAAAAAATGGCTTCTGAGCCACATTCAGGGTGTATACATTATAGAGACTGAGTTCTCCACTCAGGTCGGTTATCTTTAAAATTAGCACTCTTCCTTCATCATCTGTGGCCTGAGCCTGCACTTTATGGACTAGGTGTTTGTGTATTAGTGTAAGTGCTTTACTTTGAACTGCTGGAGATCCATAAACCTCCCCCACCCAAACCTTACCTATTCTCTGGAAGTCAGATTCTATTTGGTGTGTTTCCTGCAGAAGGGCGATGTCTGCTCCTAAGCACTTGAGATGACGCAGCACCATCATGCGCTTCTGCAGGGAGCGCAGACCTTTGACGTTCCAGGTGATTATTTTAACCATTATGTAATATAAGACAGCATCTCACCCTCACTGTGCAGACTCATGTTGGCATGGAAGTAATCAGCAGGATCAAAACAATAACTCCAACAGAAAAAGAAAAAGTATCATTGTGAACCAAGCTGTAGTCCCACTGTAAAGAGAAGAAAAGTCGTAGACTTCATTTTTTTCTGGTAGCTCACGACACTCCGTTCCCTCCAAATCTGGACATGTTGGGGTAGAAAAATACCTAATGTGACAGTACCTTCACAGCTCGACGCCACATTAGGGCGTATCTGTGGATCCTAGCAAGAAGTCCTTCAGCACCAATATCGCCTTTGCTCCTTTGCTGCTGGTGTTATGCTTTGTTTGACCCGGTGATGATCTAGGTGAGTTGCGCAACGTGGTTCTTGGTCCGCTTTTTTCTACTCCCTTGCTGCCCTCTCTATCTGATAAATGTGGACCCTGAGCGAAAAAGGCTTCAGCCTCCAAGGCAGATTCAAAAGTCTTGAACGATCCATCTGCACATCTGACGCGCAGCACTGCTGGGTACACTAGTTGGAATTAGATATTGCTTTGAAATAAAGAAGTACAAACACAGCTGAAAGCTGATCTCTTTTTTGTCACTACTGCAGAGTAGTCGTTGAACAGCATCATTTTATGACCTTGGTAAGGTAGGGTTCTTTACGAGCCCGATAGGCTTGTATGATGTCCTCTTTGTCTGTGAAATCTAGGTGCTTCATGATGACCTGCCTCTCTCTCGGGGACCTCTCCATATTCTCTCTAGGTCCATCTGCAGCATTTAAGCTAGGTCCCAGTCTATGTGCTCGTTCCACTTTTCATGGTATTGATAGACCAAGTGCTTTAGGTAGGTCAAACTCACAAATGTGCCACAGCTCCAACCCCGGTACCTCCTCTGGTAGCCCCACCAGGCGTAGTTTACTGCGGCGAGAGCAATTTTCTAAATCATCCACCTTATCCATAACAGCTCCTCAACAGCACACTGCAGCATCGCCACTTTTGCATTGGTGCTTCCTAGGTCTTCTTCCACACACGAGGTCCATTGTTCAAGCTCATCAATGCGATAGCCATGCTGTGTAAATGCTTCTTGCAGTTCTGTGAGAGCTGATTTTACTGTAGCTGACAGTGAGGCCTTGAGATCCAGAGCCAAAAGATTTGCCACCTCAACAGCAAGGCGCTTAAGGTCGTTGACTGGGAATGAGCTGGGCCCAAAGATATCTTCTTCGGAAGGAGCATGCTGTAGGTCTATGGGCACGCTATCAGGTGGGATGGTAGTATTCTCAGACGCAATCTTGGACACGTTGTTGATCTGCCTAGGCCTCTGATCCTCGCCGTCACCCGGTTTCTTCCCACTCCTAAATAAATACCTCTCCCATACACTCTAAGAAGCCTTGCGGGGTATCCCACACAATGGATGGGAAAAATGAGCCCGTAGGCGGTCTGTGGAGGGTGATGCTGCTGGGAAGGGTAGTGGAGCTCCACTAGTCGTGTCACCCCATACCAGTGCCGGAACCGAAAGTCCCCCTGTTTTAATTTGATGAAAAGTATACTACACAGTTAAAAACAACCTCATGAAAGTGACTGATGCCAGAAGGTTGACAGTAAAAGGGCAGGGTTCTGCATGTTAATTGTATGATGATTTTTCTAATTACCTAAGATATCACTTAGATCCAAACTAATAACTTGCTCTTTGCAGTTCAGCAAGAAGAAGGTTGGGCTGCACATAGACAGAACAAATAAGTCCTGACATGAGGGTGCCCTTGGCTGATTGACCATACTTTTTATACTTCATAAGACATGACTCATTTAAACAAAAGACAAATGATTTTCTTTGAAGCATTTCCTAAAACCATGACATGTAGCTCACCGCTCAACTTCATGTGAAAAGAATGCACAGGCATGATCAAAACAAGCTATATTTCATGTATAATGGGAGGAATTAATCATTGTGGCACTAGATGAGATTTGCTGGTTGTGATGATCTGTATACTTAGCAATATTTTACAATATTGTCTTTCTTAAAGTGCTAATGCTATGAATAGTGCTTTCATAAAGGGTTATGACAGGGGGCACCCCGAACACTGGGAAGTACTACTTGTAGAAGAGCTGATTACAGACTAGACATTTATATAAAGTTGGCCCCAGACCAATCCAACTTCTACTCCTTATTTGCGTAGAACTTCAAAACCTGGACTGCTAACAGGTATGTCAGTATGTCAGACATACAGGGGTTCACTGGATGATTTGATCAGAGCGACAGAGAGGTGCAGTGGCGGCCGGGTGGGGATCAGAAGCGACGCGGGTACCAGGGAGCGGGGTAAGTATAATCTATATGAGAGGCCCGGGCATTAGGGGGGTCAATATAGGGATTGGATAACCCCTTTAAAGGCTGTACTAATGAGTGCTCTACAAAGGAAGCGTTCATTAGTACCAGTCCATAAAGGAAAATATCAGCAATTAATATTGCTGGTAGAAAAAGATTACCACCACCAGCAGGGGCACTAAATTACCAGCCAGGCTGGTGAGTTACCGGCCGGGTGGCAATCCTGTTGGGAACATGTAGAAAGGCTTTTAGAGGGACCGTCTGTGATCAAAATAGAAAAAGAAGAAGATTAGCAAGCAGATCCTTCCAAAGGCTCAGAAAAGCATTGGTACTTTCTAGCATGAGAAGACCATAAAAAGCCTGAAAAATACTAAGATAATTTATAGATTTTTACTAATCTTCAGCAGTACCGAAAACTGATTGTAGCACTCATCAGTAATAAACCCCTTAAGGTCGCAGCCTAGCTTAGTACTTAAAGGGGTTCTCACTATACTCTGGCACTTGCATATACTACAAATTGGATTGGTGAGTTTTCAGGTTGGTCAGCCATGATGTGATGTCATGTCATCTTCAGGAGCACATCATTACCTTCTATTGTAGAACAGTGTAGTGCAAGTGGTGGCCACTAGTCCTGCTTACATTCTGGGACAGATTGCCAGCAGTTATTTTAAATCATTTCTGGAAAACCTCTTTTAAGGCTGAGCAACATTTTTTTTTTTATCTCTGCATTTCAAAATCCATCACAATACAATTCGAGCATTATTTTCAGGGTTACATTTTTAGAGTGCTCACTGCATGGTAATAACATTTTAACATTTTATTTGGAGGCGAGGGCCAAAAATCCAGCATTGGGCATTTTTTTTTTATAGCATTCAAAGTGTTAAATAATAGCATATTTTAATAGATTGGACTGTGGCAGATGTAGCAATACCATTTTTTTTTATTTTTTTTTTAAGTATACAATGCATTTGAAAAGTCTTCAGACCCTTTTTTTCACATTTTGTTATGTTGTGACCTTGTGGTAAAATAAAATAATTACCGTAAGTTTTTCCCCATCACTTTGCACTCAGTACCCCATAATGACAAAGTGAAAACAGAATGTTCAAAGTATTTGCTAATTTATTAAAAATGAAAAAGTAAAATCTAGCATTCATCCAAAATCACAGAAAAAGATACAAAATATCCTGCACAATATGATAAATTAATATGCGGATGTGCATGGTTATATTTATAAAAGAAAAATCATAGAAAATAATGCATTAACACAACACAGGCAGACAATATATATATTGACTAAACCCTTACTCTGATATGATAAAATCTAAAAGCCAATATATTTATATCAAAACACATCTTTGTCCGCCTACTGTACCCGCGCCAAGGTGGTCTTAGTCAGACAGGTCCTACTCTAAACCTACCTATGTACCTGCGCCATGGTGGTCTCAGGCAGGCAGGAACCACACTATCTATGCCATTGGGAATCTACATTCAGGAGAGCAGACCCTGCACAAATAGTGTGCTGCTCCTTGTTACCTATATTTTTTTCTATTTTTCTTTGAAGATCCTCTCAAGCTCTGTCAGGTTGGATGGGGACTGCTGGTACTCTAGATGGGCTACTGAAGGACATTTATAGAGTTGTCCCTAAGCCACTCCTGTGTTGTCTTGGCTTAGGGTTATTGTTGCAAGGTAAACTCTCTGAGGTCCAGAACAATCTGGATCATATTTTTATTAAGAATATCTCTGTACTTTGGTTCACTCAGCTTTCCCTCGGCCCTGTCCAATCTCCCTGTCCCAGCTGATGAAAAACACTGCCACAGCATGATGCTGCCACCACAATGCTTCACTGTAGGGATGGTATTGGGCAGGTGATAAGCAGTGCCTGGTTTCCTCCAGACATAGAATTTAGACCAAAAAGTTAAATCAAGGTCTCCTTAGACCAGAGAATCTTGCCTCTCACAGCTTCAGAGTCCTTTAGGAGCTATTTTGCAAAATCCAGGTTTTTATGTGTCTTTTAATGAGAGTCTTCTTTCTGGCCATTCTGCCATAAAGAATGGCCTTAGGCTACTTTTACACTAGCTTTTTAGCTTTCCGTTTCTGAGATCCGTCTCAGAAGCAGTCCAAAACGGATCAGTTTTGCCCTAATGCAGGGATGGCAAACCTGCGGCTCTCCAGCTGCCTACAGCTATTAGCCTACAGCAGGGCATGGTGGGAGTTGTAGTTTTACAACAGCTGGAGAGCCGCAGGTTGGCCAGCCCTGCCCTAATGCATTCTGAATGGAAAAGGATCCGCTCAGAATATATCAGTTTGCCTCCGTTCAGTCACCATTCCGCTCCAGAGGCGGACACCAAAACGCTGCCTGAATGACGGATCCGTCATGGATATAAAATACATAATACAACCGGAGCTGTTCATGACGGATGCATGCGGTTGTATTATTGTAACGGATCCGCAAAAAACGCTAATGTGAAAGTAGCCTTATTTAGACAGGGGCATGTGTCTCCAAATCATGTGCAATCATCTGAATTTACCATAAGTGGACTCCAATCAAGGTCTAGAAATATCTCAAATATCACTCAGAACTAAATTTTAAGGGTCTATTCACACGTCCGTTTTTTCTTTCCTGATCTGTTCCGTTTTTTGCTGAACAGATCTGGACCAGATCTGGACCCATTCATTTTCAATGGGTCCTGAAAAAAAACGGACAGCACAATGTCTGATTTTTTTTCAGGACCCATTGAAAATGAATGGGTCCAGATCTGGTCCAGATCTGTTCAGCAAAAAACGGAACAGATCAGGAAAGAAAAAACGGACGTGTGAATAGACCCTTAGTGTCATAGCAAATGGTCTGAATATTCATGTCCATGCAAAAGTTCAATTTTTCCATTTTAATACATTTCTAAAATACAGTTTTTACTTTCTCATTATGAGTGCAGATTGATGGGGGGAAAAATTGATTTTTGTTTTTTATTTTAGCAAGATAAAATGTGAAAAAGTCTGAAGACTTTCTGAATGCATTGTGTATATGACAAATGGGAAAAGTGTTTCTAAGATTTTTTTTTATATTTTTGCTTTTTTTTAAATATATTTCAAAATCTTTATTGAACTTTTTTTTTACTCTGTTGTCCAATCCATTTAGGGACTTGAACATGCGATCTTTTGATTGCATGTATTACTTTTTGTAACACGTTGTTGTAACATGCCTGTATTACAGTGCAAAGTCATTCTGTAATGCCAATACATCCTGCCGGAGGCCCTTTCACACGCCCTCTGGCTGCCATGCTAAGTGTTCGGCACCCCATGATTGTGTTCACTGGGTGCCATTTAGCGCTAAGGGGCCACTCACTCCCTCTAACCCCTCTGATCCTGTGGTCACTATTGACGGCGGCATTTGATGGTTTAAAGTTATTTCCGATCCCGATGAGAGCAGGGTGCCTAGTGTTTAATACAGCCAACACCTGTAAAAGGTGGAGTGGGCTTAGCTCCTGAACCTATGACATCATTATTACCTTCCACCTCTGTGCTTTTAGTCTGCGCTGTTTCTGGTTCTCAGCGGATTGAAAGTGTGAAGTGCCATCTACATGCATATGACTGCTGTCGGCCAATCAAGGGCTTCAGCAGTGACATGTGCAGGAATGGTACATGACCTCTAGGCTCAGCAGCAATGAGGGCACTAATTGGCCAGCAGCATTGGGAGGCTCAGACAAGGTGAGTAGTGTTTTTTTTTTGAGCCTGAGCCCTGCCACCCCTGAAATTGTTAGATCTCTGACAACCCATTTAAATCAGTGCTGGGGATACCCTCTTCAAGACCTTAGGCAGTAAATCTAGCTAGAAGCATGGTGGAATAAAGAACTGAGTGTTATCTACTGGGGAGTGTCACAATGTTCTTTCTCTACTGCTGAAGCTTTTGGAATGTGCTATGTTCACAGCACACTATCTTTGCTTTGTTGGACTGGGTCCTTGGTTGTAGAGTGTGCCAATGAGTTTAACTTTGGCTGAAATTTTTCTTTAACTGCTTATATATGATTTAAAGAAGGCACAGACAAATTATCTAAACACATTGCACTCTCTTAAATAATCACTGTACTTTCACACAATTAAAAAAAAAATGTAATAGAGAACGATGTAAAAATATGCCTGCATCCATCTGAAAAAAGTTGTAATGTCATGGCCACTAGGGGGTCTCATGTGTACCTAATTTGCAGTCAGGCAAGATCCATCCCTAGTAACAGAGGCACAGAAGCTGGCAGAGAGAAAATGGGAGTGTGCCAGAGCTAGTTGAGATCGTGAGCCTGATGAAACAAGTGCTTCTACACTACTTCTGAATTCACAGGACCATCCTGTGATCTCCCCCTACTTATCTGTTCTGTGAGCTCCGGAGCTAAAATTAAACATACTTGGAAGTAAGGAAAAGGATGTCCCAGCAGTAGAGTGCTTGCAGATTTCACAGAAGGGAGATGCCTCATGCTTCTGAGTGAAATGCATCTAGCTGTGCAGCTGAAACAGGGAATAATGTGGCTGAAAAAACTTTAGGGAAGCCCAAAAAACACTGGTTCCTTCACAGTTATGATTGTAGAAAGAAGCCCAGCCATTATGCAAACTTTTTTTTGAAAACTCAGGTACGTTTTAAAGTTTTCTTTACAGCTGTATTCACAATTCTGCTGCTTGCTTCTTGAAGCTAGTTAACAAGTGATTGATGGATATGCCCCTAACCTGAAAAGCTTAGCAAAGAACCAACAGGTAATGATATGTGCACACCAGCATTATGAGAGATTTAATGTTTTCTACAGTCTGGTCTACTTCTAACATCCACTTACGGTAACTAGCCAATTATTGGTGCTGTTCTATCAACTGTGAATGATTATTAAAAAAAAAAGGCCAATGTGAATAAAAATATTTGTCGCGGTTTGTGATTTTTTAAAAATCAATGTTATTGCTCTAATCAGTAAATGTGTAGTGATATTTACACCAGGCATGAGAATGAACTCCATACAATACAGGCTGTTACTCAGCACTAACGCAGGATAAGTAATGCAATGTACGGTATTTCCAAAGGTACTTAACTGTATGTAGATAAGCAGTGTAAACTGTAAAATGGTGCTCAAAGGTGGATATATTTCTACCAATAAATATTGACATACACTGTAATGCTATATTAATGACTGACTGGCCTACAAATGCAAACATTATGATGATATTAAAGGACAGAAAACTCAAAAAGCACAAAAAAAACAAACCACATGCTAAAGCGAATTACATTGATAGGAAATAAAAAATGTATGTAGGGGCAAACTGTGACAGGAAAATTTAAGAGGCTGTGTAAGAGTATTAATTAAAAAATAATATTGTCATATAGTGCCAACACAACTCCCAGCACATTCAGTACAGATTACTGAGGGGGTGATTGAAACAATGACATAGTTATTAAAACATGTAAATCATGTAAAACAGGAAAAAAGCTATCTAAATATAGTTTAATCTCATTCATTTAGCAGGTGCATGCTATAATCATAGAAGACACAACATGTTATTTATCGCTTACTGGTAATGTTTTGTTAAATTATTATTATTATTTTTTCCTAATTTGAAGACTGAAGCTGAATAGAACTATTGTAGAGAACCCTGGCATTACTAAAGGGAAGGATAAAAAGCTCTGTTTGTGTAATGGAGGAAAACGCCCATCGGAAACAGCAGGATACAACTGATAAATGAATGACTCGCTTTAGGATATACCCCCCAAAAGAGTTAAAATATGAAGCCCCTGCCTTGACATTGCCTTTTTTTCCAGCAGGTTGCACAAATACGTATTACTTTACACTGTAAGATCAGGTATAACAGTTTTCAGTTGATATAAATGCCCTGTCTAGATACTGTATTGCCATTTTATACCATATACATGTTATGGCGATCAACATGGCCATCTCTGCATCAAAACATCTGGCGCCGGGGGTGGGGGGTTGGTGTCGCAATTTCGAACAATAGGACATGTTCTATTTTTGGGTCCACGGAACGGGACTACGGATGCGGAGAGCAAGCGGTGTGCTGTCCGCATCTTTTGCAGCCCCATTGAAATGAATGGGTCCACACCCGTTCCAGGAATTGTGGAACGGATGAAGACTTATTCATACGGTCGTGTTAATGTAGCCTTAACGATAACCGTTCTCTTTACTGGACTAGAAGAGTCAGGTTTGCCTGATGAAGATGGTTATTTGTTTACATCTTGGCAGTTTGCAGTCTGTCCTAGTCTGTGGGAGCAATGCTTTAAAGGGGTTTCCTCTGGATAGGTCATCAGTGTCTGATCGGTGGCGGCCGACACTGTTCATACCCTATACAACAAAGCTGTGGAGCTGCACTCTGCACACTCTATTGTCCTTTAGGAATCCTAGAGGATCTCCTGCCACTTGCACAAAGGTACTTTGATAGAAAAGGAGATTTTTTGTGAAACTCACCTGTAAAATCTTTTTCTCGACTTTTCCATTGGGGGACACAGACCATGGGTATAGCTTAAAGGTATTAGTAGGAGGGACACTATGCAAATACAAAAGAGCTCCTCCTCCTCGGGCTATACCCCCCGACTCCACCAGGAGAACTCAGGCGTTGCAAAAGCAGTAGGAGAAGGAGACAAGAAAAAATAACGGAAGCCATCGGACCAAAGCCCACGAGGCCAACCACAAACATAAAACTGAACTGAAAACCCCTCCTGCAAGAGGCAGAATGGGTGGGAGCTGTGTCCCCCAATGGAAAAGTCGAGAAAAAGATTTTACAGGTGAGTTTCACTAAAAATCTCCTTTTCTCGTACTTTTATCCATTGGGGGGGACACAGACCATGAGACGTCCTAAAGCAGTCCATGGGGTGGGAAAAAAATACCCGCACCGCCAGGAGGAATGTTCAACAGTCAAACAGGAACCACAGCCTGCAAAACCCTGCGGCCAAAGACAGCATCAGCCGCAGCCAGAGAATGCAACTGATAAAACTTTGTAAAGGTATGTAAGGACGACCAAGTGGCCGCCTTACACAGCTGAGACGCAGAGGCACGATTGCACCTTGCCCAGGAAGCCCCCATCGCCCTAGTGGAGTGAGAGGTAATCCGAGCCGGGGGAACCCTACCACGAGCGCGATAAGCCGCGGAAATAGCCGAGCGGATCCATCGCGCCACAGTGACCTTGGAGGCCGCCAGACCCTTACGAGGTCCCTCGGGAATCACAAAGAGGGAATCTGAATGCCGGACGGGAGCGGCAGCCGCAAGATACACCTTCAGGGCCCGTACGACATCCAGGGAATGTAGAGCGTACTCCTTGGAGTTTGCCGGAGAAGGACAAAAGGAGGGCAGGACAAGATCCTCATTAAGGTGGAAGGGAGAGACCACCTTGGGCAAAAAGGAAGGAACCGAACGGAGCACAACCTTATCCTAGTGAAAAACCAGAAAAGGCTCCTGGCAGGAAAGAGCTGCTAGCTCCGACACCCATCTGATGGAAGTTATGGCCACAAGGAAGACCACCTTCCAGGTGAGACACGTCAGGGAGACCTCTCTCAGAGGTTCGAAGAGGGCTGATTGCAGAGCACGCAGGACCAAATTGAGATCCCGAGGAGGCAAAGGGGGAACATACTGAGGAACCGAATGAGCCACCCCCTGAAGAAAAGTCTTCACAGGACCCATAGAAGCAAGAGACCTCTGAAAGAAGACGGCCAGACCTGACCTTTCAGGGAACTCAACGACAGTCCCATCTCAACCCCGGACTGAAGAAACGACAGCACCATCGGGATAGAAAAACGAAGGGGAGGGGACCCCGAGGTCTTGCAAAAAGTCAGGAAGGCCTTCCAGGTACGATAGTAAATCCTTGAGGAAGCCGGCTTCCTCGCACTGATCATGGTTCTAATCACTGAATCCGAGAACCCCCTCCTTTTCAGGATGGCTGTTTCAACAGCCACGCCGTTAAACGAAGAGACCGTAAATTCCAGTGGAAGAGCGGGCCCTGAGACAGTAGATCCTCTCTATCGGGAAGAGGCCATGGGGCGTCCGCCAGCATCCAAGCCACGTCTGAGAACCACGCGCAGCGAGGCCACTCTGGGGCGATGAGAACGGTCGGAATCCCTTCCGCCTCGATCTTGCGCAGGACCTTCAGCAGCAGAGGAAGCGGCGGGAAGACATAGAGGAGACTGAAGTCCTGCCATGGATTCACCAGCGCGTCCCCCCCGCACGCCTTCGGATCCCGGGAGCGAGTCAGGAACACTGGGAGCTTGTTGTTGAGCCTGGACGCCATCAAGTCCACATCCGGGCGGCCCCACCGGTGGCAGATGTCTTCGAATACATCCGGATGCAGAGACCATTCGCCTGGATCCACCTTGTTGCGGCTTAGAAAGTCCACTGTCCAGTTCTCCACTCCTGGAATGTAAACTGCTGACAACACCGGAACGTGCGACTCCGCCCACGTCAGAATTCTCGACACCTCCTGCATCACCATCCGGCTGCGGGTCCCGTCCTGATGGTTGATGTAGGCCACAGCCGTGGCATTGTCCGATTGAATCCTCACCAGGAGACCCGCAAGGAGAGGAGTCCAGTGGGAGAGGGAGTGGAAAATCGCCCTTAGCTCCAGAATGTTGATTGGAAGGCGAGATTCTGCCGCCGACCAAACCCCCTGGACCGTGTGAGACTGGAGAACGCCGCCCCAACCCAGGAGACTGGCATCGGTGGTGTCGATCATCCAGGAGAACGTGAGGAAGGATCTTCCCGACCTCAGGTTCATCGGGGCCAGCCACCAAGGGAGAGCCGCCCGAACCCGCTGAGACCTGCAGATGCGATCTTCCAGACCCCGAGAGGTCTTGTCCCAAAGGGAAAGGATCTCCTGTTGCAACAAGCGAGTGTGAAACTGGGCATATGGAACAGCCTCGAAAGAGGCTACCATAAAACCCAGAACCCGCATGCACTCCCGTATGGAGAGGCACGGAGAGCGCAGCAGATGCGACACTGCCCCCTGGATCTGGGAGGACTTGGAGACTGGCAGGAATACTCTCGCTGTTGAGGTGTCCAAAACCATCCCCAGGAAGGAGAGCTTCTGGGACGGAAGGAGAGAGGATTTTGGGAAATTTATCAGCCAGCCGAACTGTTCCAGAGTCTGAACAGTAATCCGGACTCTGTCCTCGGCCTGCGGTAGAGAGGGGGTCTTTATTAGGATACCGTCCAGATAGGGCAGCAAAGGAATGCCCCTGGTACGAAGAAGCGCCATGAGTGGAGCCAGGATCTTGGTAAAAACCCGAGGGGCGGTGGCTAATCCGAAGGGAAGGGCGACAAACTGATAGTGTCGACCACCTATGGCGAAGCGCAGGAATCGTTGGTGAGATTCTGTGATCGGAACATGCAGATAAGCGTCCTGGATGTCCACGGACGCGAGGAATTCCCCTGGAAGAGGAGAAACAATAACAGAGTGGAGGGATTTCATTCGAAACCTCTCCACCCACAGAAACTTGTTGAGCAGTTTTATATACAGGATCGGACGCACCGACCCTTCCTTCTTTGGGACCACGAACAGGTTTGAATAGAAACCTGTGCCGTGTTCCCTTGGGGGACCTGGGGAAATAACACCCCGGTCCAGAAGAGAGGAAACTGCCGTCAAGAAGTCCGAGGCTCGGGCCGGATCCCCCGAAACGCGAGAAGGGAAAAAACATTCCGGCAGCCTGGACACAAACTCTATCTTGTACCCCGATGTTACAACTTCCAGAGCCCAAGCGTCCTGAATATGAGCCCTCCAAACCTGCTGATAAGAGAGCAGGCGGCCCCCCACCACGAGGGGTGGGGGCGTCCCTTCATGCGGAAGACTGCTTGGGAGCAGCAGGGCGGGCCGACTGCGCCCTCGGGCGCCAGGAAGGCTGGGGCTTGAAGGAGGGCTTCTTGTGGGAGTCCTGTGACCCCCTGGCGGAGGAAGCAGACGACGTCTTGTTGGAATCAAAGCGTCGAAAGGACTGGGGCCGGAAACTGGAAGACCTGGTTCAAAAGGGGCGCTTGGCCCTAGGCTGTGGGAGATGAGTACTCTTGCCCCCAGTAGCGGCAGAGATAAACTCATCAAGTTGAGCCCCAAAAAGTCTGGAACCTTCAAAGGGGAGGTTAGCCAGAGAACGCTTGGAGGAAGCGTCAGCGTCCCAAACCTTCAACCAGACCTCCCTGTGCTGAATGACAGAGAGGGCTGAAATGCGGGCAAAGAGGGAACCCATGTCCATGGAAGCCTCACAGAGGAACGCAGAAGCAGAACCAAATCCAGAGTGTCAGTAGACATACCCTGTTCCGCCAGATCTTGGTGATGGCGCTGCAACCACACCGAAAGAGCTCTTGCCCCCCAAGCGGAGGCAAAGCAGGTCGCAGGGACGTGCCCGCCAGGGAGAAAATGGATTTGGACAGAGAATCTAGGCGCCTGTCCACAGCGTCCTGCAGAGAGGAGCCGTCTAGGAAAGGGAGGGCCGTGTTTTTGGCTAACCTGGCCACCAGGGCACCCACCTTAGGGGGAGAGGACCACTTATCCACACTGCCAGCCGGAAAAGGATAAAGCATATCCATGCGTTTGGTGGCAGAAAACTTTTGGTTAGGGCAGTCCCAGGCCCTGGAGACGACCGCGGAAAATTCCTCATGGACAGGAAACACAGCCGCCTCCAGTTTCTTGGACGGAAAAAGGGCGAATTCCCTCCTAGAGGAAGGAGGAGAATCCCCTTGGAGATTAAAGGTATCAGGAACAGCCGCCACTAAGTCAGCCACCATGGTGGAGAGCTTAGGCGGAGGATTCCGTTCCATGACCTCGTCGGAACCGGACAATTCCCCTTCAGACTTGCGCTCCCTAGGGGGGGGGGGGGGGGGGGAGTCATCTGACAACGCCTCTAGACGAGGGGGGGAAGCGGAGTCATCCGAGGAGGGATGCTGCCGTTTACGCTGCCTCTTGGTAGCCAGGCGTCCTCTGTGGGAACCACTGCGGGGAGACGGAGTGGTGGGTGCCACAGGATTGGGAACTGCCACACAAATAAGGCCAAATCAGCGGCCGCCCTGGACATGGCGGATGCCCAAGCGGGGACCGCAGACTCCGCAGGAACGGGGGGGGCTGGGCTGGCCAAGAACAGTGGGAGATAGGGGCAGGGCTGTCCAGGGGCAGGGCAGGAGGCACAGGTACCATTAATAGAAAGTGGTAAAAGACACTCCAAACAGGACCCCATTGGGGTCTGGGAAGAGGTCTTAGTCGACTTAGGTTTTGGCATGATGGCAACCACAAAAAAAGGAGTACAACAGTTGCAGCAGAAGCTGAAAATCCTACCACCCAGGTACCAGCACCAAGAAGGAGGAGCAGGGAGCAGCCACGCAGTGCTTCACAGCAGGCAGAGGAGGAAGCTGGAGCGAAGCGCTGGGCTCCGCCCCCAGGCGCATCATAGCGGCGCGAAAAAAGCGCGCAATCCAGAGCCCGCGATCATGCAAAACGGCCCCCGGCGCCGAATGCGGCGTAGCGGGGGTTAATGAGAGGTGCGTGGCAACCCCACTTACTCAGTACCCCCTGGTCTCGGAGGCCCCCGAAAGAAGCGGGGGCCAGTTGCTGTGGATGGCAGGCAGCGGCGCCACACAGGCGCCGCTCTGAATTACATGCCGCAATTAGGATAAAACAGAGGGCCGGTCCAAGCAGGGAAGACCCGAATAAAGTGCCTCCAGTGAGAGTCCTCCTGCCCCAGAACCCCAGACAGAACACACAACTCCCCAGTTCAGTCACATATACCACCCCATGTAGTAATATGGAGAGGACTGGCCATTAGGTATATATTTTCTTTTTCTTTTTTTTGAGCGAGGGAGGGGAGGGGGGAGGAGGGCAGAGGGGAAGCCATACTTATCTGCTCCTGCAGTCTTCTCCCTCTGTCCAGTACCAGCAGGGCTCACTCTTTAGACTTCTGACTCCAGGAGTGCAGTGCTCTGGAATGGAGGGCAGCATAGGTGACCCAAGGGCTGGTGGGATGCCGGAGCTAACAGGTCGAGCCCGGATCCAAAAAAACAAAAGGGAGAAGTCAAAACGGAGTGTCATCCTCCTTCATCAGACACTAAGCAAAGACTGAGTTCTCCTGGTGGAGTCAGGGGGTATAGCCCGAGGAGGAGGAGCTTGTTTGTATTTGCATAGTGTCCCTCCTACTAATACCTCTAAGCTATCTATACCCATGGTCTGTGTCCCCCAATGGATAAAAGTACGAGAAATACCTGATTATTCAGCTACTCAAACTTAGTATTGGTCAGTCATATTTTTTCCTCTTTATTGCGTTTTTGGTGTGGTCAGTTTTGACCGATTTTACTATTGAGAGACATTATTTGATTTGGGGGAAGGATTATTAGGAAATTAACCCATCCTGTATCAAAGTTTGTATAGGCACCATGCTTTGAATTTATAGATGCTCCTGGGTTATATATTTTAAAACAAATATGCTGGCCCTACACAGTAGAATTGGGGTGCTGCATAACAATTTTATATATTTGTTAAGTGCAATATAGTGGCATTTGTGTATTGTTTGTATTCCCTACTTGCATACTTTTTTCTTTTTTTTAATGATGTACTAATAAAAACTGATTAATTATTAAGGAACTTTATTGACTCCTTTTTCATATTGAAGTATATTATAATTGTGGAGTGTTCCAGTGAAGGTATTATCTTACCTAAGTGTAGGATCCATAAGGTTGATTAACTTTATCCCATAAAGCAGAGTGGAGATAGCCTAACTCTATTACACTGAATGCATTTTTAATAGGACAAGATAAATGCGGCAGGGAGTATTAGTAATAGGCATCCCGGGAGACATCAGCAATATAGAGACGCCTTTCATTTTATCACAAGAACGCAGATTGTTTTCAATCTACGTCTCCACTTGTGGTTTAGATATTGTTGTCCGTCTAGCAGAATACATCCATGGACAAGTAATTGCAGTTAATAATTTAAGACCCGTATCAGCTAAATTACCTACTTTGGCTTCAAACCAGTTGTGATGTCTTCACACAGGAAACCTTGTATGAGCTCACAAATGGTTATTATTCTCATGCCTCAGAAATGATGACACCAGATATATAACACATTTTTACTTATTTACAATACTGTGTGCAGTATTACTTTACATAATATATGCTTCTTGTTATAGATGCAGAACTTCCTTGGGAAGCAGTGAAGGAGGCGAACATCTTCCCATTCTCAAATCTCTAGCAAGAAATGCTCGTTGGGTATTTGGAAGGAATGGCTGGTGATTAAAGAGGATCTGTCACCTCTCCTGACATGTCTGTTTTGGTAACTACTTGCATTTCCCATGTAATAACAATTCTGGAACATCTATTCTTATGACTCTATGGTTGTGCCATTCCTTTATTATTTGTACTAGAAGTTATGAATGAATTGCTAGCAGCTTTCAGTAAAGGTACAGATGGGTGTTACCAGTTGGGAGGGGGGACTGTCTCTGTACAGTCTGACACCAGCAGCACTGATTGGACAGAGTCAGACACACCCACTGCAGGTACCCTTTACTGCAGACTGCTGGCAATTTATTTGCAAACTTCTAGCAGGAATAATACTATAATAATAATAATAATAATAATAATAATTGTTATTACATGGGGCATGCAAGTTACCAAAATGGACATGTCATGAGAGGTGACAGAGGGCCCCTTTAAAGAGGGGCCCTCTTTAAAGGGGTTTTCCAAATTGGTGGGGGGTCTGACTCCAAGCTCTCCTGCACAGCCAAATAAAGGAGATACAGCGTTCCCCTTTAAGTTTACCAGCTACAGCTTTGTTTGGTAGCGACTGTGCATGGTATTGCATCTCACTCGTATTCACTTGAATAGGACTAAGCTGCAGAATCAGGCACAGAAGCTAGAAAATTCAATCACATTAATAACGTCACTGAATATCCAATACATACAAGTTTTTGACAAGTTATCTCCAGACGATATTTTCAATGCCTTTTTATAAGAGCTAGACGTTTTCTCTTTGGGTCCCCCAAAAAGCTGCAGGTCTTGAAAGCCCATGATTGTTTTTAGTAAAGAGGTGTTCAAGGGGGAGAAAGTTCATATTAAAAATGGCCATAATGGGTTAAAAATAAAAAAAGAGGCATTACTCACCCTCACTGATCCCCGCCCATTTCCGATGCTGCTCCTCTTCTGGCTAGACCCTGAAATGGCTGGAAATGCCTGCACAGCCAATCACCACTGAGGAGGATCACCAGTTTGGCCAGTGGGCATTTGCAGCCATTTCCTGAGGGTCAAGCTAGGAAAGCAGAAGCATTGGAATGGCAGCAATAGTGACTTATTTTTACTGATTCTGACCCTTTTTAGAGAAAGTTTTATCTTTCAGAATTCTATATAATGGAGGAGCATAGGAAGGAATCCAAAATATGTTGGCCAGCAGAAAAGTAATCTCTGCCTACAGAGAAATACAAATGTCATGTATTCTGGTCTACTTTTCAAAATGTAAACAATGAGTAATGCCCACGAATATATGATAAACATTCATAATTCAGGAAATATCATCTAAATTATGTATTATACTTTTCTCATCAGATTTCCTCCATTTACTAACAGAAGTCAACTGATAACTTTATAGTCTAAACTAAAGCCTACTCAGGCTAAGAGATTTTTTCTTTGGTCAAAAATGATGACTGCTTGTGGATTTCAGGAGCAACTTCATCAAAAAACTGTATATCTGTTCACTGATTGATTGAGGTTGCAACTGTATGCATTTATACAGTACGTGTACTTTCTGTGCCACACATTGCTGTTAGAGATCCCCATTAGTCACAATGAACTCCATTGGTGTCAATGCTACCCAGAGTACAAGCTGTTCCATATATGTTCTCCTGGAACAATCGTTGTTGAGACATACTACTGTAAGGGGTGTGTGAAAACTGCCCATTTAGAAACCCAGATTCTGGATCTTAGCAAGTATATTTTGATCAAAGCACATCTGTGCCCACCTACCATTGACAAGGTAACCTCAGTCCAGACTGGACCCTACTCTATTTAATTCCTACCGCTATGCCAGGGGGCATCTACATTCAGGAGAGCTGAATCTGCACATATACTGTGTTGGTACTTGTTACCTCTGTGTGCATTTAAGCAACCAATAATAAGAAGAGCTAGGTCAGCTATATATATCACCTAATTGAAAGCAGCCTGTGGAATAGGTGGGATAATAGGAGTGGATTCAGACTTGAAGGTATCCACATCTCCCATTCGGATGATGGTGTCATCAAATATGTCAATTTTTTTTTCTATTTTGTACAATGATAAATGGCTAGATGAGAGAAACATGTTTTTTTCCCCTCCCCCACGACAGCACCTTAGAGAGATGGCTCCGCCCCAGGACAGGAAACCTGCAGCATAAAAAAGGTGGAGCCGCTCTCCCACCTCAGTGAGGTTTCCTGTCCTGGTACGGGAGCCTGCAGTGTCGTCCTGACCTGGAAGTCCCGGTAGAAGCCGGAGGGTTGGGGCGGCAGTCGGTACCTGCCCGATTGTTCCCCGCAGGCGCGGGGATGAAGTTCCGGAGGCGGCCGTGCGTTCCACTGGGCACAGGGCAGAAGGTGCTGGTCCCTCAGGCGAGGAGGACGGCGCCGGCGGCTGGAAGAGGGCCAGAGGGACTTACTGGCTTTGCAGACTCGCCGAGACGCCGCCGGATGTGGAAGCGGCGTCTGTAACCGGAAGCGCCATGCGTTCCACGGCCGTGCGCTTCCGGTCAGGTGACCGGAAGTTCGGCATCCCGGTAATTTTAAAACCGGCTCCAGGCAGGTATGATGAACCGGGTTGTTCCGGACGCCAATAGCTGATATCCAGAGGCCAGAAAGTGGACCAGAGGGGTTCCAGGGCGATTTTGGCATGGTGGTTCTGCAGGAGCGGTGATCTCTCAGGTGAGAGGAACACTTGGTGGCAGTTTGTAATTGAGGCATTGTTGTATCAGTGCAGGTTGCTGCCCCCACTATGGACAAAGAGAGGAGGTCTGAAAGTGCGGATGTGGAGATCTTGCCACCGGTATTGTGAGTCCTATTCTCGGTTGTTAGAGAGATCTGGACTGTTCCTCAGTGTTGGGTGTGTTCCGTTTTTCTTAGACGGTGCCTAAGAAGGTGGCGGCAAAGAAAAAGAACAAAGAATGCCCTATCTGCAAGTGCCCGTTGTCTTCTTCTTACACTAAAAAGCTCTGTCAGCAGTGCATTGAGAAGACGGTGGCTGAGGAGACTCCAAGTCTTTTGAAAGACCTTAAGTCAATCATGTCTGAAGTTAAAAATTCCCTGAGAAGTAGGAAGAGGAGAAGAGCAGTGAGGCATGAGTCTGACGTGGAATCGGAGGATAGCGACTCTTTCTCCAGGAACGAGGACTCTGATGATTCCCTTTCTTCGGAGGATAATATAAAAGAAGGAAAGTTCCTATTTCCAGCGGAAGATACGGACAAATTGTTAAAAGTTATGCGATCTACCTTGGAGTTAGAAGATACCAGGGAGGATAGGTCGGTAGAGGATGTTGTGTTTGAGGGTCTTAGGGAAAGGAAGCGTAGATGTTTCCCGGTCCATAGGTCTATCTCAGCAGTGATAGAAAAGGAATGGAAAAAACCAGATAAAAAGCTGTTCATTTCTAAAACCTTCAAACGGAAGTATCCATTCGAGGAAGAAGCGTCTACATCTTGGGACAAGGCCCCTAAGCTAGATGTAGCCATTTCCAAGATTTCTAAAAAATCCTCACTGCCCTTTGAGGACATGGGATTCTTAAAGGACCCCTTAGATAAAAGAATTGACTCTTCCCTTAAGAATACGTGGGAGTCTTCTGCGGCTGCTTTCAGACCTAGTATAGCTGCCACGGTTGTTGCAAGGTCTATGTCACTATGGTTGGAGAGGCTAGAAGGGCAGATTAGGGAAAAATGCCCTAGGGAGCAGTTATTGGCTTCAATTCCGACCTTCCAGAAAGCCGCGGATTTTATTGCAGATGCCGCGGTGGACTCGGTGAGGCTGGAAGCAAAGACCGCTTCCCTTTCTAATTCTGCGCGACGTGCTTTGTGGCTTAAGAATTGGAAAGGGGGAGATCTGTCATCCAAGTGGAGGCTTTGTAGCATTCCCTGTGATGGCCAGTTTCTTTTCGGGTCAGAGCTTGACTCTTTACTCGAGAAAGCGGCAGATAGGAAGAAGAAGTTTCCCCAGGAATCCTTTACGCAGTTTAGACAATATAAGCGGCCCTTTCGGAACCCGACAAGGTTCCAGAGTAAGAGGCAGATGGGGGACAAAGAAAAGGGATCTAGGCCTAGATCAGGAAATAAGGGTTTTTTGTTTGGATCTGCCACAGCCCGTACGTCAAAACAGGGTAAGCAATGACGCCATGATCCCAGTAGGAGGAAGGTTAAAGTTCTTTCTTCCTGCTTGGGAAAAGATGGCAGGAAAATGGTTAGTGTGTCTTCTGCGGGAGGGTCTAAGATTGGAGTTCCTGAGTTGCCCCGCAGAAAGATTTGTGGTGTCAAGGTCTTCCCCCGTCATGCTGCAAGAAATAAAAAAGTTGATAAGCAAGAAGGTGTTGATTCCTGTCCCAGAGTCAGAGCTAGGGAAAGGGTTTTATTCCACCCTGTTTTTAGTGAAGAAACCGGATGGGTCATACCGGACCATCATAAATCTCAAATATCTGAACAAGTTCTTAAAGGCCAGAAAATTCAAGATGGAGACCATCAGATCAGCAATATATCTTTTATCTCCAGGGTGTCATATGGCGGTTCTGGATTTAAAAGATGCTTACCATCATATTCCGATCCATCCAGATCACCAGAGATTCCTCCGGGTGGCAGTGAGGACCGAGGTGGGACTTCTTCATTTTCAGTTCCAGGCTCTTCCCTTTGGCCTCTCCATGGCACCTCGGATCTTTACCAAGGTAGTGGCGGAGATGGCTTCCTTCATCAGAAGGGAGGACATCACGTTTTTGCCTTACCTTGGACGACTTTCTGGTGGTAGCCCAGTCCCAGGAGGAGTGTGCCAAGTCTCTGGATCCGGTTATGGAGGTTCTTCGGTCTCTGGGTTGGCTGTTAAACATCCAAAAGTCCAGGTTGGAGCAGTCAACGAGCCAGGTTTTTCTGGGTCTGGTTTTAAATTCCAGGCTGGAGAGAACTTTCCTCACAGACGAGAAGGTAGCTGGGGTTCAGGGAATAGTTCAGAGGGTTCAGTTAGAACGGAACCTGTCTATAAGAAAAGCTATGTCTCTGTTAGGAGTTCTAACTTCCTGCATACCAGCAGTCCAGTGGACTCCGAGACATTCCCGCCAGTTACAGGTAGAGATCTTGGCTGCCACAAAATGGGCGGGGGCATCCCTGGAGTCAGTGATGAGCTTATCAGAGATGACTCTTTCTTCCCTAGATTGGTGGAAGGAGGTAGGAAATCTGAATCAGGGACTTCCCTGGTCCTTTCTGGAACCGGTGGTGGTTACTACAGACGCCAGCCCCTGGGGTTGGGGGGCTCATGTGGAGGATCGGATCTTTCAGGGAGAGTGGTCCCAGGGTCAGAGACGGTTTTCATCGAATCGGAAGGAGCTGAGGGCAGTTTTGCTGGCCTTGAGAGCGGTTCTTCAGATGATCCTGAACAGACATGTGAGAGTGATGTCCGACAATCGGACAGTGGTCTCATATCTCAATCGTCAGGGAGGGGCCAGGTCAGATTCTTTACTGAGGGAGTCGAGATGGATTTTCGAGGAGATAGAAGGGAGAGTGCTTCATCTCTCGGCCATTCATATCAGAGGGGTCGAGAATTCTCGAGCAGACTTCCTGAGTTGCCACAGACTGCGTCAGGGAGAGTGGTCTCTGAATCTAAATTTTTTTTCCCAGATAGTAAGATTATGGGGTTTACCTTCGGTAGATATGTTCGCCACAAGAGAGAACAGAAAGGTACAGGATTTTTTTCTCCCTCAGTCCAGAGGAGTGCCCATCTGGGGTAGACGCCTTTCTCCAGAAATGGGATTTTCCACTAGGCTATGCCTTCCCTCCGCTTCAGCCGATTCCTCTGGTAGTAAGGAAGATCAGGTACGAAGGAGCCAGGGTTATTCTGATAGCCCCCTTCTGGCCGAAGAGGGCATGGTTTTCCCTGTTGAGAGCAATGTCAGTCTCGGATCCATGGATCCTGCCAGAAATTCCAGATCTATTATCTCAGGGTCCTGTGTTCCATCCAGAAGTACATCTTTCGGCATGGAATTTGAGAGGTCATTTTTAGCCAGTCAGGGATTCTCTGAGGAAGTCATTTCCACTTTGATGAAAAGTAGGAAGGAGGTGACAAATGTTATTTATGCACTGAGTATGGAGAAAGTTCCTGTCCTTTATAGGCACAGAAGTGGTTTCCTGGCCGTTAGAATTTTCCGTAGTTCAGGTGTTGGAATTTTTACAGAGGGGATTGTCCCTCGGGTTAGCAAAGAGTACACTAAAGGTGCAGGTGTCAGCCTTATCAGTTCTGGGGAGAAGAAGTTTGGCCATGGACCCTTGGGTGGTTAGGTTTTTTAAGGCAGTGGATAGGATTACGCCAGTAGCAGGCCCTAGGTTTCCTCCCTGGGACCTTAACTTAGAACTTAATGCCCTTACCAGACATCCCTTTGAACCTCTAGCATCTTGCTCGGTTAAAATACTTTCCCTTAAGCTAGTTTTGCTGGTAGCTTTAACTTCAGCCAGAAAAGTTGGGGAGATTCAGGCCCTCTCTATTAACCCCCTTTTATGTCCATCAGAGAGGACAGAGTGGTTCTCAGACCAGATGCTGGGTTTATGCCAAAGGTTCCTTCCAGGGTTAATAGGGCTCAGGAGGTAGTTCTCCCAGCTTTCTTTTCAGAGCCTAAGGATGATAGAGAGAAGGAGTTGCATTCTCTGGATGTCAGGAGGTGCATTTTGCAGTACCTGGAGGTGACTAAAGACTGGAGGAAGTCCTCTGCCTTATTTGTTCTGTTTGTTGGGGCAAGAAAAGGTAATACTGCCTCTAAGGCTTCTATTGCCTGGTGGATTAGAGAAGCTATATCCTTGGCATATTCAGTAGCCGGCGTGTCTCCCCCTATTTCTGTGAGGGCTCACTCCACGAGGGCGGTGTCCACGTCTTGGGCAGAGAGGGCCAGCGTATCTATTAAACAGATCTGTCGGGCGGCCACCTGGTCTTCTCCGTCCACCTTCTATAAGCACTATAGGCTTCAGCTTGATTCTATCTCTGACCTTCTTTTTGGCACTAAGGTTTTGAGTTCTGTCACCCACCCTGAGGATAATCTCTGAAATCTCTCTCTAAGGTGCTGTCGTGGGGGAGGGGAAAAATGATGATTACACTTACTGGTAATAGGATTTTCCTGACCCCACGACAGCACCTCTTTATTCCCTCCCTATTAGTGTAAGTCTGTGTGTTCACGGGTGTTGCAAAAAAAAAAAAATATATATATATATATATATTACAGTATGTAAGTTAAACTAACGTAAGGGGGAGTCCCTCTCATGCTCTGGAAACTCACTGAGGTGGGAGAGCGGCTCCACCTTTTTTATGCTGCAGGTTTCCTGTCCTGGGGCGGAGCCATCTCTCTAAGGTGCTGTCGTGGGGTCAGGAAAATCCGATTACCGGTAAGTGTAATCATCATTTTTTTTCCACTTTATTTTTATAAAAATACTTTTTACACTTTGTGCCCCCATAAGGACATACAAGATCTTTGGGGAACATTTCACATAATTTTTTTTCTATTGCTAATTTCATAGTTCATAGTAGCCCCAATTACAGGAGGACTACAGCCCCAGAGAGGTTGTACAGTGCTACTCAGTGTTGTACATCCTCACTACAGAGCTGACAGTGGTCTGATAAGACATATCAACTTATGCAGACTCTTGACCAATGGCGATCACATGAATGCTGGGTCCGGAAAAGGAAGCAGCATAGCATAGGAATTAGAACTGATGATACTGGGGGAGAATTATGACATAGTAGAGATATGAGACATTTCTGGGTGATAGCTATGACTGGCCCATTAATTTGCAGGATACAGTCTGTATAGAAACGATTGTATAAATAAGAAAGGAGTTTGCTTATATGTAAAATTGTCCTAAAAAGTTCATGTTCTGTGATTAAATCTGTGAGGAAAATTAATTTGTAATAAACCACTGATAAGGGTTTGCTGTAAGTCTCCAAGTATAGTGGAAGTAGCGGAAGATCTACTAATAAAGAAAATAGATGAGGCAGCAAAGGATAGCAAAGTAACTATTGTGGGGGACTTCAATTATCCTGATATAAATTGGGAAGGAGAAACCTGCAGGTCTGACAAAGTTAATAGCAGGGGTCAAGTCCTGGGAAAAAAAGTGTGGGAACTCACCCAAGATCCACTGCAACCCCCCCCCCCCCCCTCCAAAAAATAAAAAAGCACAGAAAATCTAGCATGCTGTAGTTTGTGTCGCTGCGGACTAAAAAATAAATTAAAAAAATAGCACTTTTAGAAAAGTTTGTCCTGGGATTCGATCTCATGACCTCTACACAGCAGAAGCAAGGCATATGCCCTCACAGCTATGAAAGCTGTCTAGCTTGCTACTTAAAAAAAAATATATATAAGACTTCTACTGTAGGTAACTTTGCCCACTGTGTATGGATGTAGCAGAGCTGGATGTGTTGGGGCAGCTGTCATGTGTATGGTTGTACACTAGGTATCAGTACACAAGGTATCAGTAGAAGTATCAGAAAAAGAAAAAAAAACACTTTTAGAAAAGTTTGTCCTGGGATTCGAACTCATGACCTCTACACATTACAGGCAAGGCATTTACCCTCACAGCCATAAAAGCTGTTGAGGTAGTTGCTTAAAAAAAAAAACTAAGACTTCTACTTATACCTAGTGTACTGATACCTAGTGTACAACCATACACATGACAGCTGCCCCAACACACCCAGCTCTGCTACATCCATACACAGTGGGCAGCTGTCATGTGTATGGTTGTACACTTGGTATCAGTAAACTAGGTATCAGTAGAAGTCTTATAAAAAAAAAAAACACTTTTAGAAAAGTTTGTCCTGGGATTCGAACTCATGACCTCTACACATTACAGGCAAGGCATTTACCCTCACAGCCATAAAAGCTGTTGAGGTAGTTGCTTAAAAAAAAAAAAACTAAGACTTCTACTTATACCTAGTGTACTGATACCTAGTGTACAACCATACACATGACAGCTGCCCCAACACACCCAGCCCTGCTACATCCATACACAGTGGGCAGCTGTCATGTGTATGGTTGTACACTTGGTATCAGTAAACTAGGTATCAGTAAAAGTCTTATAAAAAAAAAAAAAACACTTTTAGAAAAGTTTGTCCTGGGATTCGAACTCATGACCTCTACACATCAGAGGCAAGGCATTTACCCTCACAGCCATAAAAGCTGTCAAGGTAGCTGTTTAAAAAAAAAAATATAAGACTTCTACTTATACCTAGTGTACTGATACCTAGTGTACAACCATACACATGACAGCTGCCCCAACACACCCAGCTCTGCTACATCCATACACAGTGGGCAGCTGTCATGTGTATGGTTGTACACTTGGTATCAGTAAACTAGGTATCAGTAAAAGTCTTATAAAAAAAAAAAAAAACACTTTTAGAAAAGTTTGTCCTGGGATTCGAACTCATGACCTCTACACATCAGAGGCAAGGCATTTACCCTCACAGCCATAAAAGCTGTCAAGGTAGCTGCTTAAAAAAAAAAATATAAGACTTCTACTTATACCTAGTGTACTGATACCTAGTGTACAACCATACACATGACAGCTGCCCCAACACACCCAGCTCTGCTACATCCATACACAGTGGGCAGCTGTCATGTGTATGGTTGTACACTAGATATCAGTACACTAGGTATAATTAGAAGTCTTATATTTTTTTTTTTAAACAACTACCTAGACGGCTTTCATGGCTGTGAGGGTAAATGCCTTCCTCTGATGTGTAGAGGTCGTGAGTTCGAATCCCAGGACAAACTTTTCTAAAAGACATTCTAAATGATCTCGTAGTGAAGGAGATGAGGTCATTAGGGGGCGGGGCGCCATGAGAGGAGGCAGTTGCAGGCAGCGGCACCGCACAGACAGCTTCCTCTCAACTGAAGCCGCCCCTCCTCCCTTAACCTGCCCTGCACAGTGCGCTCCGTCTCCCCCTGTGAATCTGATTCAGCCGTGTTCTCCTGGCTTGAGGCTGAAAGGGAACGGCGTTCCTGCCATGAAAAAAGTGCAGGAACCCCGTTCCCATGCGTTCCCCCTCCACTCGACCCCTGGTTAATAGGTATTTGTCAATAATAATAAACAATTACCTTTCACAACTGGGGCAGGAACCAACAATATGCAGGCACCTCTAGCCCTAATTCAAACCAATATGCCAGACAGAATATCAAAAGTACAGGTTGGGGTGCACCTTGGTGCAAAACAATTACTTACACATAATTTTTTAAGTGTACTTAAAGAGCTTCTGTTCACATGATCAGCCTTATTGAACCAGGCATACTGCCTGCTAGAGTTGATCATGCTAAGTTAAATGATCTATTAGTAGTTCAAAACTGTGGCCCAATTATAGAGATTATATGCACTTTATTGAATATGCTAATAAGGTGTTCATAGCCTTTCCCCCTTATTCACAATTCTGCCTCATCCCCTGAATGACAGGTCCAGTCATCTACACAGGGATTTTCTAGTGTGCTTCAGATTATTGTCCTTCAACATGTCCCAGTTTCGGCCAAGATTTAGCGGTTGTGTAGATGGTCTCACAATTGACTAGAATACTGACTCAATGACTTGAAGGTGCCCAGGTTCTGTAGCTGCAAAACAAGCAAAAAATCATCACCTCTACACCACCATGCTTGGCATGTGGCATTTGTGCAGATGCCGTATGTTTGGTTTTCGCTGTGCCTTATCGCCAAATATCTCCACTTTGAACATTTTTCCTGAAGTCTTTGATTTGTTCAAATGCAACTTTGAAAAGCAGAGGCTTTCTCCTGGCAACCATTCCAAAAAAGCCATATCTGTTAATTCTTTACTTAATATCATGAATTTGTACATTTTACATGCTAACTGTGGCCTGTAGCTCTTGAATTTTTTGCAATTTGGGTGAGAATTGCAGTCCGACCTTGAGGTGAATTTGCTGGGATGTCCGTTCATGGGAAGATTGTCAGCAGTCCTGAATGTTTTCCACTTGTGAATAATCTTTCTCAATGTCAAAAATCTTTGTCAAAATTTGTCAATGATAAACTTGAAATTGTTCTGAAGTGGCCTTATAACCCCTCTGAGATTGATGGGCAGCATCAATTGCTGATGTATTTCCTCCTTTCCATTGTGATAACACACTTATGAATGCTCCAGACCAGCAAACTGCCAAAATGTCTTTTATAGAGGTGGTTACACTTTCTGATGATCAATTAATCAAAGGCATTTTGATTGGCAGCACCTGGCTGCTACTTACCCTCTTAACTCCTATGGAAACAGTAAAGGTGCACTTAAAGGGAACCTGCTCAGCTTCTCTTGTTCAGTAACATGCTGCCTGCAGCTCAGTAACCATCTTTAACCTGACAGATTGCAAGGAGGATTCCAGGCTCCTGATATTGATGACTTAATGTCAGGATAGGTCATTAATGATCAGTGAGGGTCTGACACTCTGCAACCCCACCGATCAGCTGTTCCCTGCAGACTTGCACAGAGCTGTTCAATTTGTAGTGGCCATGCTGGATTTCCGCAGCTTACCTCCATTCACTTCAATGGGAGATGGGCTGCTGTACCCAGCATAAACACTATGGGGGGAATTTATGATGGTGAGAATGTTTGTTTTTCCTGTGAATTCAGGAAAAACGGATTCTTCACCACGAAGTATGAGAAAATTCGGCTTCGCAGCGAATCAAATTTTTCCAGAAATTCGGATCAAAGTCAATTTGTTTGACTTCGATTTGCTCATCACTAGTGGTGTCCATAACTCCTTGCTCACAGTTCGCCAGTGAGTTCCGTGAGGTGTGGCATGTTGCCCCATCTAGTTTGAAAAAAGGAGAACATTTTTTCTTCTACAGCATCACTGTTGAAGAGCTGCAAGCAGTATCAGCCAACATGCCCAAAGAGGCATAGATGTGAACGGGGACCACTTTCAGCATCTTGTGTGACTTGTGGGTAATTGGAATAAACAATCCACTTGCTCGTTCATCTGGTCATACTATTGCTAGAGGCAAACTACTTTTTCGTGGGCCACCCTGCATATATTTACTCTAGTGGAAAACCTGGAAAATTTTAAGGGAACTTGCCATGTTGAACATGGTGTCTGAGCTGCAGGCAGCATGTTATAGAGCAGGAGGAGCTGAGCAGATTGAGTAAAACCCGATTTTGGGTTTTGACATCAAGAAGGTAGTCCTATCGGTGATTGACAGCCATCTCTGTATACACAGTTATAGAGGGAAGGCTGTCAATCACCGATAGGACCTCCTCCTTGACTTCAAAGCCCAGAATAAGCAGGGATTTTAACAAATATAATACAACTAATACCTCATTCACACGTCAGTGTTTTGGTCAGTGATTTCCATCTGTGATTTTTGGCCAAAACCAGGTGCGGCTCTAAACACAGAACAGGAGTAGATCTTTCCACTATACCTTATGTCTATGGAAGCTCCAATCTGGTTTTGGCTCACAATCACTGATGGAAATCACTGACCAAACACTTATGTATGAATGAGGCTTCATGCCGAATCTTTTACCATAAAACTATATATATATATTTGCTCAGCTTCTCCAGATCTATAACATGCTCCTTGTCCCTTAAGTTGCCTTTTTATGGCGACAGGTTCCCTTTAATGTTATTGAGCTGCAATTGACAAAGGAAACTCTGTTAAGGGCCCTTTAAATGGGCTGGGAATTCGCCAGATAATCACTAACGAGCGTTCATAGGAAAGCGATTATCTGGAGGTGTATAGGTGCCACAAATTAAATGATGAACGAGCGAAACGCTCATTCATAGGGTAATGGATCATTTGTGTGGACACAAAAACTATCATTTGCCAGCAGCAGATCATTCTGTGTAAACACGCTCTGCTGCCAGCAAACAACGAGTCAGTAGGAGGGATGAGCAATGACATTAGTGATCACTCCTCCCCATATTGTGGCGGCGATTGCTGCAAATATATCGGTCTTCTTCACTGACAGGTGACTGTTGGTAAGGAACGCTTCCTTACCGACAGCCCCTATGCTGTATTGTCCTGTCTAAAGGGATCTTTATTGGCGCTTAGTCAAAGATCATACAACCAAGGTGGTGCATCCTTTTTTGGGGCGGTTCTGGGTGTATTTTAGGTACAGTGGCATATCCACTCTGAAAAAAAAAAAAAAAAAAAGAACATTTCATGCAGTAAAGGTGTGAGTGAGTACACTGGACAACTGTACAAAAACATCTTTATTTTGAAAGGTTAGAAATAATCTGCATATCAGTGTAGTTGCATTCAACGTAGAATACATTTCTATAATATACGCAAATGCTTTATAAGTTGGTCTCCAAAATGTATACTATACAATAACATATGATATCTATTTGATAATGTTACAAATATACTTTCTATTCTTTTTTTATTCGGGTTAAACACAATTAAGGCATTGTTATGGTAACCAATAGAATACATGAGACTCCTTAAAGAAAAATTGACGTTAAATGGGTCCTCCGGGAGTGTATTAAAATGGCCCCTGGAAACCCATCCTACAATATGACTAGGATGGTTGCCTTCACTTCTACAGCTGCTTGGAGTGGTGAGGAGGAGGGGGCCTCGCTATAGTGCACTCCAGTGGGGGGCTGAAGTCGCTGCACAGTGAGCTGTGCTGTCAGGTTGCTAGGCCTGCCAACATATCTCACGTAGGACTGCTTCAGTACTATCCATTGTAAAGCAGGAACTCTGCTCTAAAATAGATATTAATGATGCAAGCCTGAGCAGCCCGACAGCAACAGGAAGCAGGATCACATCGCTCTTTGCTGATGCACAGTATACTGAGGTCCCACCCCTCACCCTCTCTAAGCAGCCATAGAAGTTGAGACAACTCATCCTAGTCACATTTTTGGATAAGTTGCTGTAGGCCATTTTGATACATTCCTGGAGAATCCCTTTAAGAGGGTATTTGGTTTATGCATTCCCAGCTCTACCTAATGACTGCACTGTGTTCCTGACTTTATTACAGTCCGGACCTGAATTCACAATTTAACTGGCTGTGAATGGCAGACAGATCAACTCCTTGAATGTGGTAGAAGTTGTACCCTTTTCCGTCAGAATACTGCCCAGTGCTTATAGTGAAGGCTACATTCCAAGGATGAAAAGCAGCAAGCAAGCAATAGTGTGGATTCGAATAGAAGCTTAATGGTAGGATCAGTACAATATTGACAAAGTATAACTTGTATTTTATTAACTTAAATTCCTTTTCATTTTGGGCTTTGAAGTCAAGGTGGCAGTCCTATCAGTGATTGACAGCTTTCCCTACAAAGATAACTGTCAATCACTGATAGGACCGACTCCTTGACTTCAAAGCCCAGAATGGGCAGGAATTTAACTGAATAAATTATGAGTTTTACTAAATCTTTTCCTACAAACCTATATATCAATCTGCTCAACTCCTCCTGTTCCATAGGGCAGCAAAGACACCACATTCAGCCTGACAGGTTCGCTTTAAGTGTTAAAAGTGAACTGCCCCTTTAAGTATGATTCCCATACATATAATGTGAGTTATAAAAACGGCAAACATTAATTTTCACACATATCATAGCAATCTATATCGATTATGCAAAAGTAATAGCTCAGCCCGGCCTGAGACCGACATATGTTCATACTCAACAAGAGAATGTCAAATATTATTTTTATTATGCATTTTACTATTCTTTAGAACATTTTATTATTCATTAGACCCTAATAAAAACTCCAGAGGTCTTAACACAAACAGACAAATAATTTAGAAATGAACAAATTATAGAAAACATGTTTTAAATAACAAATACCAAAAATGGAAGAAAACAAGAGCAATTAAAAGCAGGTGGAAATGAACTGAATTTGATTTCTTTTGAGGGTAAAGACAAAGCATGTTCCCGGCCTTGGTAATAAAACACTAGTGCGTGTATCAGTGACACCAGAAGACTCATGTCTTAGCTTTAATAGGACAGCATGAACACACCAACAAAAATACGTAATAAATTATGGCTCTGTTGCTTTCATCAAGAGACACAAATACATACCTCATGTGTATGCAGTATGGGTGAATACATATGGATTCCCATATTGCATGCAGACAGAAAATCATCTGTGTTAAAAGCAAACAAACAAACAAAAGAAACCGGCTTTGCAGCGGAATGGCTAAACGTGATGCAGACAGCAACAGCAAAAAGGTGTAGATGAGGATCCTGAGATATTTATTCTTCATCATTGTCTGCGGAAATAAAAGTGCATAAATAAACAGTCAAGAAAACTAACTAATGGAGCTTATAATGTGGCTTAATAAATATGAAGAACACATACAAAGCTTTTCGGACCTTAAAAAACACCTACTACATATACAGGGTGAGTCAAAAGCTACAGGGAGTGCAGAATTATTAGGCAAATGAGTATTTTGACCACATCATCCTCTTTATGCATGTTGTCTTACTCCAAGCTGTATAGGCTCGAAAGCCTACTACCAATTAAGCATATTAGGTGATGTGCATCTCTGTAATGAGAAGGGGTGTGGCCTAATGACATCAACACCCTATATCAGGTGTGCATAATTATTAGGCAACTTCCTTTCCTTTGGCAAAATGGGTCAAAAGAAGGACTTGACAGGCTGAGAAAAGTCAAAAATAGTGAGATATCTTGCAGAGGGATGCAGCACTCTTAAAATTGCAAAGCTTCTGAAGCGTGATCATCGAACAATCAAGCGTTTCATTCAAAATAGTCAACAGGGTCGCAAGAAGCGTGTGGAAAAACCAAGGCGCAAAATAACTGCCCATGAACTGAGAAAAGTCAAGCGTGCAGCTGCCAAGATGCCACTTGCCACCAGTTTGGCCATATTTCAGAGCTGCAACATCACTGGAGTGCCCAAAAGCACAAGGTGTGCAATACTCAGAGACATGGCCAAGGTAAGAAAGGCTGAAAGACGACCACCACTGAACAAGACACACAAGCTGAAACGTCAAGACTGGGCCAAGAAATATCTCAAGACTGATTTTTCTAAGGTTTTATGGACTGATGAAATGAGAGTGAGTCTTGATGGGCCAGATGGATGGGCCCGTGGCTGGATTGATAAAGGGCAGAGAGCTCCAGTCCGACTCAGACGCCAGCAAGGTGGAGGTGGAGTACTGGTTTGGGCTGGTATCATCAAAGATGAGCTTGTGGGGCCTTTTCGGGTTGAGGATGGAGTCAAGCTCAACTCCCAGTCCTACTGCCAGTTTCTGGAAGACACCTTCTTCAAGCAGTGGTACAGGAAGAAGTCTGCATCCTTCAAGAAAAACATGATTTTCATGCAGGACAATGCTCCATCACACGCGTCCAAGTACTCCACAGCGTGGCTGGCAAGAAAGGGTATAAAAGAAGAAAATCTAATGACATGGCCTCCTTGTTCACCTGATCTGAACCCCATTGAGAACCTGTGGTCCATCATCAAATGTGAGATTTACAAGGAGGGAAAACAGTACACCTCTCTGAACAGTGTCTGGGAGGCTGTGGTTGCTGCTGCACGCAATGTTGATGGTGAACAGATCAAAACACTGACAGAATCCATGGATGGCAGGCTTTTGAGTGTCCTTGCAAAGAAAGGTGGCTATATTGGTCACTGATTTGTTTTTGTTTTTGAATGTCAGAAATGTATATTTGTGAATGTTGAGATGTTATATTGGTTTCACTGGTAAAAATAAATAATTGAAATGGGTATATATTTGTTTTTTGTTAAGTTGCCTAATAATTATGCACAGTAATAGTCACCTGCACACACAGATATCCCCCTAAAATAGCTAAAACTAAAAACTACTTCCAAAAATATTCAGCTTTGATATTATTGAGTTTTTTTGGGTTCATTGAGAACATGGTTGTTGTTCAATAATAAAATTAATCCTCAAAAATACAACTTGCCTAATAATTCTGCACTCCCTGTATGTCTGGAACATATCCCCCATCTTGAAAGCCTCTGTATTGGTTCAAGGGGGAACAGTTTTCCAATGGCAAGGGGGTCATATAGCATATCAAAGACCAGAATTTTCTGAGAAATCGATTGTTGCAGTCAGATTTGAGCTCTCTTGTGGTTCAAAGTTATCAACATTGAAATTACAACAACAACTGAGAACTTTCTCTGTGATGCACAGCTATTTGACATGTTCAATGTGTTGTCCCTGGTGCTGAACACAGAACTTTGAAGTTTCTGTGTTATTAACTTTTGAACCAGACAAGATACTGCAAATCTGTTTGTGGCAATCGATTTCTGAGAAAAGTCCAGGCTTCTTTCATATGCTACATGACCCCCCTTCCATTGAAAAATGTTTTCAAAAATTGGACACCCCCTTTAAGCTGCTATAGATGACGGCCAAAAGTTTGGCTTACAGCTATCTCTCCCAACTACCCCATACACATACAGACTTGACCAAGAATGTAAGTGTTTTCAACGAGGAGAAAGACGCTTCCAGACCCTTCAGGTGGCGACTCATCTCTCAGGAGAACAAGAGGACATTTAATGTCCCGATCCTATTCCCCAACATCATCCATAGGGGTAGAGTCGGCAGCCTCCCACATACATTAGATTGTCGGCTAGTCCCACTGAATATTTGGCCGATTGTCTAATTCGTATGGGGGCTTTTATATGTTAGTCAGTATTTTTTAGGGGGCTGAAAAACACTTTCAATTGAACATTTTGCTTGTAACTGTGGCACCAAACCAATTAATGATAAATGATCTTTCAGCTCTCCTGACATATTAATAAATACTTAAATTCTCCATAAAAACAAGATTTTTGTGGACTCACCTCACAAGCAGTAGGAGGAAAAGAAAATCAGAAATGAAATAACATAACAATAACCAGTGGGTCCGAAACAAAAACGGAGGACCCTACCAGTTAATCAACTGCAGTCACCTGCGGCAAAACTAGAAACAAAAACAATGCGTGGTAGCTGTGTCCCCCAATGAACTCAGCGAGAAAGATTTTACAGGCGAGTCCACAAAAATCTTGTTTTCTCGCTCGTATCATTGGGGGACACAGGACCATGGGACGTCCCAAAGCAGTCCACGGGGAGGGAGAAACCACACTCCCATGGAAGTCACAGCTGCGGGAGTCTAAGACACCGCAGCCCGCAAGACCTTGCGGCCCAGAGCAGCGTCTGATGCAAAGGTATGCACCTGGTAGAACTTGGTGAACGTGTGCAAGGAAAACCAGGTTGCCGCTTTATACAAAAGTAAAGCTGAAGCCTGGTGGAAACGGGCCCAAGAAGCGCCCACTGCCCTGGTCAAATGAGCCATGATAGAGAGATGCGCCTCGGCAATGGCCAACCAAATCCACCTGGCAATCGTTCCTTTGGAAGCTGCCAAACCCTTGGGAGGACCCTCAGGAATAACGAACAGTGAGTCGGTAAGCCGAAACGACTCTAAAGCGGATATATAATTCCGCAGGGCACGAACCACGTCCAGCTGGTGGAGGGCCTTTCCCTAGGATGTGAAGGCAAGGGACAAAATGAGGGTAGAACGATGTCCTTGTTGACATGTAAGGCGGAGACTACCTTCGGAAGAAAGGAAGGCACAGGGCGAAGCGCCACCTTATCTTGGTGCAGAATAACAAAGGGCTCCGTACAGGAGAGCGCTGCCAATTCCGACACGAGTCTGATGGAGGTTGCCTCAACCAGAAAGGTCACTTTCCAGGAAAGAAGGTGGAGAGAAACCGTGTCAGGAGGCTCGAAGGGAGATGATTGCAAGCACAAGGAGTACTGGAGACCATATCTCCAGAAGGATATTGATACTTTGGAGAGAGTTCAGAGAAGAGCTACTAAACTGGTACATGGATTGCAGGATAAAATTTACCAGGAAAGATTAAAAAGAACTTAACATGTATAGCTTGGAAGAAAGACGAGACAGAGGGGATATGATAGAAACTTTTAAATACCTAAAGGGAATCAACAAGGTAAAAGAGGAGAGAATATTTAAAAAGAAGAAAAACTGCTACAAGAGGACATAGTTTTAAATTAGAGGGGCAAAGGTTTAAAAGTAATATCAGGAAGTATTACTTTACTGAGAGAGTAGTGGATGCATGGAATAGCCTTCCTGCAGAAGTGGTAGCTGCAAATACAGTGAAGGAGTTTAAGCATGCATGGGATAGGCATAAGGCCATCCTTCATATAAGATAGGGCCAGGGGCTATTCATAGTATTCAATATATTGTACATACTAGATGGGCCAAATGGTTCTTATCTGCCGACACATTCTATGTTTCTATAAGGTTCAAATCACAAGAGGGTTAGGCTGCTTTCACACTAGCGTTCGCTGGTCCGCTCGTGAGCTCCGTTTGAAGGAGCTCACGAGCGGACCCGAACGCAGCCGTCCAGCCCTGATGCAGTCTGAATGGAGCGGATCCGCTCAGACTGCATCAGTCTGGCGGCGTTCAGCCTCCGCTCCGCTCGCCTCCGCACGGACAGGCGGACAGCTGAACGCTGCTTGCAGCGTTCGGGTGTCCGCCTGGCCGTGCGGAGGCGTGCGGATCCGTCCAGACTTTCAATGTAAGTCAATGGGGACGGATCCGTTTGAAGATGCCACAATGTGGCTCAATCTTCAAGCGGATCCGTCCCCCATTGACTTTACATTGAAAGTCTGGACGGATCCGTACTAGGCTATTTTCACACTTAGCTGTTCTATGCTAAAAATAATGCAGACGGATCCGTTCTGAACGGAGCCTCCGTCTGCATTATTATGAGCGGATCCGTTCAGAACGGATCCGCCCGAACGCTAGTGTGAAAGTAGCCTAAAGGGGGGCGATAGAGGGACAGTGTGAGCCACCCCTTGGGAAAAGTTCTTAACCGGGGCCTTTTGCGCCAGAGGTCGCTGGAAAAAGATTGCAAGCCCCAACACCTGCCCCTTTAAGGAACTAAGACTAAGACCCAAATCCAGCCCCATCTGCAAAAAGGAGAGGATTGTGGGAAGGGAGAAACGGAGCGGAGGGAGGCGACTGTCCACACAGAAGCGCAGGAAAGACTTCCAAGTCCTGTGATATACTGCATCTTGGACGACGTCGACTTCCTGGCCTTAATCATGGTCGAACGACTCCATCAGAGAATTCCCGCAGCTTCAGAATGGCTGTTTCAATAGCCACGCTGTCAAAAGTAGCGATTCTAAATGCTGGTGGAAGACGGGTCCCTGAGAGAGAAGGTTGCCCTTGAGTGGAAGTGGCTACGGAGCGTCTCCTAGAAGGATGAGATTGGTGTACCAGGCTCGGTTCGGTCAATTCGGGGCAATGAGAATCGTGTGGATGCCCTCACTCTTGATCCTGCGATAGACCCAGGGTAGGAGAGGGAGAAAGATGTACACAGGGAGTCCGACTGGCCGCGAGGAAACTTGAGCTTGCATTTTACGCACGCGTAGTGGGTGGGGCTGGTGGCGGGCGGGCGTTAGACATGGGTTCGGACATGGCTCTAAGAGCTGGAGGTATCCAAGCTGCAGATTGAACCAGGTCCTAAAGTCCCCCAGTGAATCTTCCTGATGACCAAGGTGCAGAGGGAGAGGAATGCCGAAACGGGGGGGAGCGGAGGCTGCCCAGAGGAGAAGGCATACGCCGGAGACCGCACAGAGGAGAATAAAAGGGCTCGAGGCATGCGGGGCCAGGATGGCCGCAAACTGGGGTAGGCTGCAAAGGAAGCCGGGGCCTAAATTAGTTGCGGCGGCCGGACGAAAACCAAAGGCGGCACGGGAGGAGAGGGGGCTGCCCGCAAGAGAGGGCGCACACTAGAGACCAGCCAGGGGAGAAGGTAAAAGGGGCCGAGGCGCGCAGGGACTGGGAAGGCAGCCAACCGAGGTAGGCCTAAATAGGGACTGGGGCCTAAATTAGAGGGGCAGGCGGCTGGAACCCCCCTGAGCCAGGTAATCCCAAGGGAGCCCCTTTGGGCCCCAAGGAGGGAAGAAGGCAAGGAGGGGAGCGGGCAGTGGGGAATAAGGGGAACACTCACCCCAGCCTACTCACCCCATCTTCCTCCTTATTTGTTCACCCACCCATGACAGGTCTAGCAGGGTCACCTCCTCAGCTGCTGGCATCAAAGTGGCAGGAAGCTGACAAGGAGGGAGGGCCGGATCCAGGTGACCCCTTGGCTGGCGGGAAGCGAGGCTGCCCTGGTCCTCTTTTTCTTCTTGGGGGAGCTGGACTGGGAGAAAAGCCCACCCGGGCCTTGATTCCCGGGAGAACGGGGAGGCCAGGCAGCCCTGTTCCCCCAACCTGAAAAGGGAATAAAATAAAAAATATATATAGCAGAATTGACCCTGCAGAGCAGGGAGGTCTGCCTTCTACGACACCAAGCTAAAAACTGATATGTTCTCTCCAGCCGGTGAAAGGAGCCAACAATTTTTAGCCTAGTGTCGCCTCCTAGCGGCAGCAGCTATACCCGCGGTCCTACGTCCCCGAATGATACGAGCGAGTAATAGCAATTCTTAAAACGGTGTTGTATCTATCCTCTGTTATTCCGTCTAGAAATATATGAATAAATTGACATTAGGGTGCTAACAGCAGGGTGGTGTGTGCCAACATTCTGACACTGTCTAATCAGTACTGACAGATTCAGACACATTTATTTGATAAGGTGAATGGGAACAAAAAGCCATGATTTCTGCTAGCCTTATAAATGGAGAAGACCGTTTACTGAAAAGTAGAGTCATTATGAAAAGGGGTTTACATACATAATACAAAGCAAAAAATAAAAAATAATAATTTAATAAACGTGAACTGAGTGAGAGACTGGTACAGAAGGGGAGAGGACCCTACCAACAAGGGATTACAATCAACAAGGGAAGGGTGAAGGGGACAGCGGGAGAGACAGAAGTGGTTTATATGGCTGTGTAGTGGCAGCAGGGTTATTGTACGTTTTTCTGAAGAGGTGGGTTTTCAGGTTCCTTTTCAAAGTTTCGATGGTGGGGGACAATCTGATGTGCTGGGGTACTAAGTTCCAAAGTATGAGGGATACATTGGAGATATCCTGGGAGCAAACGTGTGAGGAGCAGTCGGTCACAAATATAAAAGGATAACAAACTGTGGACAGCTTTGTATGTTTAGTTATTTTAGTCATATTAGTATTTTAAAAGGAGTTCTCCGGGCTTTTAGTATTGATGGCCGACAGTGGCGTCGCCAGGGGGGGGGTCAGAGGGGGCCACGGCCCCCCCTACATCATGCTGTGCCCCCCCACCCCCCAAGTGAGTCGCCGCGGCCGGGCACAGGGAGATGAGCGCTTTCATTGCGCTCATCTCCATTGTAATCTACCTGTGCTGCGGCGGTGCAGGGGAGGGAGAGGTGTGTCCCTTCCCCTCCCTCTGATAGGCTGCCGGCGCACTAGGCCGGCAGCCTATCAGAGGCCGGCGCAGGCGGCGCGATGACGTCATCACGCCGCCTGAGCCTTACAGCGCGGGACACAGGCCAGAAGAGGCCTGCATCGCATCGCTGACACTGAGGTAAGTATAAGTGTTTATTTTTTTTCTATTACAATACTGGCACATGATGATGATCGGGGGACGACGACTTTATACTGGCACATGATGATGATCGGGGGACGACGACTTTATACTGGCACATGATGATGATGGGGGGGGACTTAATACTGGCACATGATGATGATGGGGGGGGACGACTTAATACTGGCACATGATGATGATGATGGGGGGGACTTAATACTGGCACATGATGATGATGATGGGGGGACTTAATACTGGCACATGATGATGGGGGACGACGACTTAATACTGGCACATGATGATGATGGGGGGGACTTAATACTGGCACATGATGATGATGATGGGGGGACTTAATACTGGCACATGATGATGATGGGGGGACTTAATACTGGCACATGATGATGATGGGGGGGACTTAAAACTGGCACATGATGATGATGGGGGACTTAATACTGGCACATGATGATGATGGGGGGGACTTAATACTGGCACATGATGATGATGGGGGGGACTTAATACTGGCACATGATGATGATGGGGGGGACTTAATACTGGCACATGATGATGATGGGGGGACTTAATACTGGCACATGATGATGATGGGGGGGACTTAATACTGGCACATGATGATGATGGGGGGGACTTAATACTGGCACATGATGATGGGGGGGACTTAATACTGGCACATGATGATTGTTTGTCTCATAAAATGCTTTGAAAATCTCAATAAAAATAATCTGATTAAAAAAAAATACTTGCAAATTATGGGGGACACTGAGGGCATCTACTGGGGCACGATATATGGGGCATTTTATACTGGTACATTATGGGGGGCACTAGTAGGAAGGGGGGAGAGGAGCACTATGGAGGCATTCACTGGGGGCACTATACAGGGGTATTTTATACTGGCACATTATGGGGGACATTAGCTCAACTGGGGGCATAAGGGGGTATTTTTTGCACTGTCACATTATAAGGAGAATTATTTCTACTGGGGGGCATTATGGTGGGTTTTATTACTCCCCCATGGTATGACCCCCTGGTAGCAACACCAGCCTCTCTCTGCTCTACTATCCCTCTGCCCCTTCTCCAAATCCTTATTATGAAATCTTTCTCATTAGGATAAAACACAACATCAGCTCCGTCGAGCCCCCGGCCAAGTGTTGAAGTGGTGTCCGAGATCCCCAAGGGCCAAGCCAAGTAACTGTAAGTGTTCATGTGAAATAGGTTTGTTATACATGTACACTCCTGTGAGAGGCGGGGAGGGAGATCTGTGGATGACACTGTTATGGAGGGGGAAATGGGGATGACACTGTCATGGGGTGGATCTGTGGATGACACATATAGCATAAGATGCTATATACGGTATGTGGCATCCACAGATCCCCCCCATAGCAGTGTCATCCACAGATCCCCCTCTCTATAAAAGTGTCATCCACAGACAGCTGGACTTTTCTTCCCGGTTGCGGTTTTAGGTATTGGGTAAAGTATCGCAGAATTTCTAAGCGTACTTGCGTAAATATATCGTTGTTATAGCTGCCCCCCCTTCTTTTGTCCTGGCCCCCAGTGTGTCCCCCCAAAATTTGAAAGCTAGAGACGCCACTGATGACCGATTCCCAGGATAGGTCATTTGCTCAGGATAGGTCATCAATATCAGATTGGTGTGGGTCCGAAACCCGGCAGCCCCGCGGATCAGCTGTATGAAGGGAAGGCATGCGGAGTGTGCACGTGCCATCTCCCATCTCTCTTCCTGCTCGCTGCTGCTTCGCCATGGACATAGCAGCAGACGCCTTCCCTTCATACAGCTGATCTGCGGGGGTGTCGGGTGTCATACCCCCGCTAATCTGATATTGATGACCTATCCAGAGGACCCGGAGAACCCCTTTAAACTAAATTAGATGGGCAATGGGAAGCCAATGATAGGATTGGCAGAGTTGACTATGTATTGGATGGATGCAAGCGTGTTAAATGGAGGACACAGAGGAGGATGTTGCAGTAGTCTTGGGAGATGATGAGGGCATTCACTAGTATTGTTGCTGACACAGGGTTGATGAAGGAGTGGATGAGAGAACTTTGTTTGAGTTGGAGGCACAGGAGGTGGTAATCGCTTGATTACTAGTGTGGTTTAGCGGAAAGGGCAGAATTGAATTTATTCCAAGACAGCGGACCTGTGAGATTGGGGAAAACATGGAGCAGTTAACTGTAGTTGAAAGATTTGGTGGAGAGGATGATTCACATGGGGGAAAGTTTAAGTTCTAGAAAGCAGGAGGGGGATGTAGCCGATTGACATGCTGGGATTCTGGATAGCAGGAAGTTTTTCTTTATGTAAGAGTATTTATGTTACAGTAGCCACTTATAAGTGTGGTAGGAGTAGGCAATAGAACCAACCTTCTTGATAGGCTCCATCAGCCATGACTAGGCGGAGTATCATGGGATATAAATACAGCTCTTCACTGCCTAAGATTTTTTCCATAACTATTGAACATGTGTCAATATTTTCATCTTCATCTTCGTGTATGGCCTGAAAACAAACAATTAAAAAGAATAAGTCAATTTCTACTAAAAGTACACAAATGAATACAATTTTATACCTTATTAGAATCAATTGGTTTACACAATCACAAGTAAAATTACAAAGACATTAAGGGCGCATTCAGACAAATGTGGTTTGGTTCTGCATCCGAGCCGCATTTTTTGTGGCTCGGATGTTGACCCATTCACTCCAATAGGGCCGCAAAAGATGCGGACAGCATTCCGTGTACTGTCCGTATACGTTGCTCCGCAAAAACTATAGATCATGTCCTATTCTTGTCCATTTTTCTATAATGGGCTGTCTGTTCCGTTCTGCAAATTGCTGAAAGCACACGGGCGGCATTTTGTGTGCATGATCCAAAGGTTGTGCGGAAAAATAAATAAATATTTTCAATTTAAGGACGATAATTCATTTTTCTTTATTATTTATTTTTCTAACTATACCGCAACGTATTTTTTGGCCAATGTAGCCATATAAGAGCTTGTTTTTTGCAAGATGAATTGTCTTTTTTAGCGGCACTATTTTAGGGTACATATCTATTAAAGGGGTTTTGCCAATACTTTTTATCCTGTGGATAGGTCACAGTGTTATTACTATTGTGTTATTTTTTTTATCATCAATACGATTACTGCAATACCAAATATGAAATTTTTTGTTTATATTTTTGCACAATAATAGCACATTTCATGCAAAAACAATATATATATATATTTTTTATGTTGCCACTTTCCAAGAGCACACTTCATTTTTCCACCAACGTAGCCTTAAATGTGCTTGTTTTTTTAATGGGACAAGAAGTAATCTTCATTGGTAGCATTGTGGAGTACATGGGACTTACTCATTACCATTTTTTTTTTTTTGCAGAGGGATAGCAAAATAATTTTTTATGTTGTTCACGAGACAGTTTAAATAATGTTATCTTTATTATAGGGGTTGTGGTGAACATGGTGGTAATGTTCATGTGTGCATGTGTATTTTCTAACACTTTTACAAAATAAAACCACTTTTGAACCCCTTAATGACCTTCTCCGTACATGTATGGCGGAAGTTGTCAGTTTATAGATTGTACAGGATCAAAAGTCTAGCAGGTGCCATAGCTGCCAGGTTTCTGCTGTTTCAAATAGCAGAGGCCAGGGTCAAATGTGACCACGGCATCTGAGTGGTGAAGATGCGGGAGCCGCATGCTCAATGCCCGAAACAGCCTCCCCTGGCTGAGTACCTATCACTGGTACAATACAGGCCCTGCAGGTGGCAGCACTGTATTTGAATATAGCTAATGGTGTGTTCTGTGATGGATTGCTGGTGTAATGAGTGCTGGTTATAGTCATTTAGGGGGAGTTAAAGATAGGGGGGAAAAAAATTTTATTTTTTTTTTAAAAATAAATATAAAAATTGAAATCCCTCCTTTCCCAAAATGAAAATAGACAATTAAAAAAAAGAAAAAAAAAAAAAGAAAAACTTTAAAACCTAAGAATATTTATCCTACACTGCAAATGGCGTAACGGAAAATCCTTTTTTTCTCACTTCACCAAAAGTTGAATAAACAGTAATCAAAAAGTGACACCCACCCCAAAATGCTATCACTGAAAAGGACAGATTGTCCCTCACACAGCTTCATAGACAGAAATATAAAGTTAGAGGTTAGAATATGACAATAAAAAGAAAAAAGAATCAAAAAATATGTATATTTCTTTTCCAGTATTAAAACACAAGAAAAACTATACAAGTGTTGTATTGTTGTAATCATACTGAACTGGAGAATGAAGGTAAATTTTAATGCATAAGGAATGCCGTAAAAAAACAAAACAAAACAAAACAAAAAAAAAAAAACAACAACATGAAACTGTGGTGGAATTGCATTTCTTTTTTCAAATTCCACCCATTTGGATTTTTCTACATCATATGAAATATTAAATGGTGCCATTAGAAAGTACAACTTGTCCCACAAAAAACAAGCGCTCATAAGGCTATGTGAATAATAAAAAATAAAAATAAACAACGCTATGGCTCTGGGAAAGCGGAGAGTGAAAAACAAAAATGCAAAAACAGGAAATTGCAGGATCCTCTAGGGGTTAAGGGAATAGTTTTATTAATCTACAGTAAGTTTATTTACTTATTTATTTGCTTTAAGAATATTTTTTTTTTTGTCCTGCTAGGTAACACCAATGCATTACCACTTTTATTATACACTTGTATACCAATGGATTAGAATATATCACTGTTAGGCTACTTTCACACTAGCGTTCAGAGCGGATCCGTCTCAGACGGATCTGCTCATATAATGCAGACGGTGTGAAAATAGCCTCAGACGGATCCGTCCAGACTTTCAATGTACAGTCAATGGGGGACGGATCTGTTTGAAGATTGAGCCATATTGTGTCATCTTCAAACGGATCCGTCCCCATTGACTTACATTGTAAGTCTGGACAGATCCGCACGCCTCCGCACGGCCAGGCGGACACCCGAACGCTGCAAGCAGCGTTCAAGTGTCCACCTGCTGAGCGGAGCGGAGGCTGAACGCTGCCAGACTGATGCATTCTGAGCGGATCCGCGTCCACTCAGAATGCATTGGTGCTGGACGGATGCGTTCGGGTCCGCTCGTGAGCCCCTTCAAACGGAGTTCACAAGCGGACACCCGAACGCTAGTGTGAAAGTAGCCTAATAGTGACAGGCAGTCTGTTACAGTAGGTTGTGACACAGTGTAACAGACATACCGACCATGGCAGGCACAGGGGCCTTCAGTTGTAATGGCAGCGCATCAGCACCCTGTGATTGTGTCTGCAGGGGGCCAATGGTGACAGGGAGCTCCTTACTTTACTGCCTAGATGCCGCAGTCGCTATTCAGGAGTTTCACGGCCAGGATTGGAGCTCTGGTCGTTACAGAGGAAGCTACAGTCAGTGATCTGGAGCTCTGTATCAGCGCAGCCAGCAGGGACTAAACACTGATTCCGCATGCAATACATAAAAACTGGGTTATTAAATTAAAAAAACAACAACATTGTGGGGCTCTAAAAGGGCAAATTAACCGAATTAATCTGACTAATTGCCCAGCCCTAAAAGACATTATTTTATTTTCATAAAGCAGACTATTTATATAAAATGCAAAGAAATTATAGCATCTCAATGCAAAGTTAACATTACAATGACTTGTGCAACAGTATCTTAACCGAGACTGGAATTAAAGGAGTTGTACAGAATTAGAAAAAAAAAATATAGGATCTGCTTTTTTTCTCCCCTAGAAACAGTTCCACATCTGTTCATGGACCATGTCTGGTACTAATGATCAGCCCCATTCAAGTTTATGGGAAAAAACTGCAAAGCTGAACAACCCCTTTGACTGATAATTTATTGCAGCCATTGTGTGCACTAATAGGGACTGTCCCTTCGTCTTCCAGAGGGAATTAGGAAGTGGTCAGCAGTCATGTCAAATAAATGCATAGGACAAGAATGGTATGAACGCACAGAACAATAAAACTTTGACGACCTTTTTCTTAACAACACATCAGTCATTTGAAACGTCTATTACATCAATCCATACTTTCCCAGGACAGTATCACATTATATTTCATTTCAACGAACATAAATGTTACCTTTATTTTATTGTAAACCTCAATGAACCTTTCAAACCCAATCTCTTGCTCTAATTTCAGCCTCATTTCCTCCAGGTGACCAAAGACGCTGTCACCGTCATCATTTTCATTCTCAAAATCCTCACTGCTATCATCTGCAGAGAAGCAATACAGGTTTTCATTTTTCAAAAATAAAACATCACATACATTGTTTTTTTATGTCATCCAGTGCTATTAGATGATTTTGTATGATTTCTGAACATCATTGTGCGGCTAGATAATTCTACAGAAGTAAGACGTTACATGTCGGCATTATGGGAAATGTACCTGAGTGCCATTCTTCATTGATCTCACTTTCACTGCTTGGCGGATTCTCCTCGTCTTCCACCACTTCAGGCTCCACATCATTATTTTGCTCTTCACTCATTTTATTTTTATCTTCACTTCCGGTATCTTCTGGCCCACAGTAATCTTCATTTGACTCCTCCCTTAGTAACTGCTCCATTGAAGCCCGGAGTTCCTGAAGATCTTGGTCTGTTTCGCCAAACATACTGCAAGCCGTCAAAAAGAAGTGTGGAAACGATCAGTTGCCGACACTCGCTCTGTTCAATGTGACAGTGACAAAAACCACTCTTTACAAAGATCACATTAAAGTGTATCTGTCACTGCAGGCAGCATACATCTGTAAGAGACAACCTTATGGCGGCGTTCACATGTTTTCTTACAGGACTTTTCATAAAATCACTGTTTATTAGGTGCAGCACAAACCGAATTTTGTGTGAGCCAGGAGTCCCAGTATTTATAGGGCGTTGGGCTTACCCTTCCATACTGTGGCAGATGGACAGCTTTCTCCCCAATACCGTGCATAATGAGAAAGCTGTCAATCAGTGGCGAGTGGGAAGGAGGCAGCACTAATGAATACTGAGGAATCCATGGGGGACACTTATTACAGAATGGACTCTAGCAGTGTGTCTGATAAATGGTAAATTTATGAAAATTACTGGAAAAAAAAACAAGTAAATGACACAGTTCAGGGTCTCTGTCACTACTTTATGCTACTCACACATAGGGAAGCATAAACCTGGTGACAGATTCCCTTTGAATGACTTATGTAACTAAAATTCTGTACTGTTATACTCTTCTAGTAACTTACACGGCAGCGACTATTAATATTATAAATGCACTTCATGAATATTCATTAATTATCCTGGCTCCCTCACGAAATGCTAATCACTTGTCCTGATACAGCTACATGGTTTCTGGCCAGCAGGGTGCTGTTTAGACCACACAATCTGCTGCCCAGAAATGATGATTTGGGTGTCGGCGCCAACAAGGGTTTCGCTCATTCACTGGGTGATCTGCGGCACCTTTAGAAGGGCAGATTATCAGGAACGAGCATTTCTATGAACGTTGGTTCCGGATAATCTGCCTGACAATTGGGTAGTCTGAATGAGGCATTAGAATTAGGGATGAGCGAATTGACTTCGGATGAAACATCCAAAGTCGATTCGCTTAAAACTTCGGTCCAATACTGGACAGTAAAAAAAACTGGAACCGAACCTGCGTTCACGAAATGTTTTTTTTTTTACAGTAAAAATTAATCTATGAAGTTATAACGCAACAGCTCATCTAAGTCAATACATTCTAATACTTTACGGAACTCCTGCTCCGTACAGTATTAAAACCAATTTTTTTTGCAAATCGACTTCGGATGTTTCATCCCAAGTCGATTCGCTCATCCCTAATAATCTCCACAAGAAAATAAATCTATCATAAAAGAAAACAGATTATCCCATAATTTGGTGACATAGACATGAAATTGTGTGGGGAAAATTCACAGTGTTTACCATAGCAGGGAAGTAGATGAGATTCAAACAAATCTCTTGCACATGCTGCATGACTATTCCACAACAATACCTGCACAGAACTTGACATGTAGTGAAGATTTTATATCCGCAGCATGTCAATCTATGTTGTGGAAATCTACCATGGATGTCACCCTTTGCAATGCATAGGGTGAAATCTGTGGCAAACCAGCAGGATGTTAAGTCGTCTGCCTGTGCCCACCGTGGTCTGGCTTTCCTGGGCGGGCACGGGCACCACACCATTCACCTTGCTGCTTCTGCGGTCCAGACTCGATGACCCTTCCCTGCCCACCAGCAGCAAGCCCTATCCCAGGAGTCCCATGTTCTGTCTCCACTACAGGCCACGGTCTATGCTTGCTGGCTAGGCCTCTATAGCCGTTCATAGGGTGCATACGTTCTTTAAGGCCCAGCGAGCACCCTAATTTTCACCAGACAATAGCTAGCAACCCTGGGTACTTAAGGCACCTTCCCCTGTGGGAAAGCGCCTGAGCAATAGGTTTATCTAGCTAAGGTGTGCGGTTCCATTTGTCCAACTGTTTACTTAACTCTGCCAAATTCCTGATTCTCTGCTGCCTGGCCCAACTTGTGCTTGACTATCGTATTGATCCTTCACTGCCTGGGCTGAGTTTTGCTTGTCCCCTTGGTGGGTCAGCAATCAACTACAAAGAGACTACTCCAAAAGGTAGCGGCCTGGTGCATTCCCTGCAGTGAAGTCCAGATCTTTGTATAGGGGTTAAAGGGTGAAAACCAGGGAAACTCTAGGAAACGGCCTTAGGTTTAGCCCCAAGTCAAATATCTGTTGGTTGGCACAGTGGATTCACATCCATAACACAGGATATCCACAATTATGTTCGCAACTAAATCCTCACCATCTGACAGATTCTACTCCTGTAAATACCAGCAGATTTGCCGTCACAAGGTGCGAATATACCCTGAACAAATTGTTGCAGTGTGCCATTACATATGGAAACTGGCTACATTCAAGAAACTGCATCATTCACATATGCATCATTTGTGCCCTGTCCTGAAATATACATGTCTTGCTCTTGCACTCGGCTGTTTCCCTAACTCCCATACAGTGGTATGGCGTGCCAGTGCATATGCTCGACCACCGCTGTTAAAGTTCTCTCTGGTGATCCCAGCAATGAGGCCATTTGTAAATGTATGGTAAGTGAATATAAATGAAATGTTCATAGAGTCTTACTAGCTAACATGATCTAAAAAGTTGGAAAATACTAAAAAACGTATGGGACAATATTTAGTCATCTGTGCAATCTAATTGTTTTGTTTAAAGTTTTTTTTTGGGACTACTGTTGTTTTTAACATCTGCTCATGTAGTTGCTTACCTCATGTACATCTTCATCATGCTTTTTTTTTTCCAGTTTGGACTTTCCTGACCCGTTTTTACTATGTAACCTGATCACTGTGGTTTGTTACTTCCTGTATGTAGCACTTCCTGTAGCTGTAGCCAACCAAATCCATGATGCACTCATCCTTTCTCTGCCACACCTCCAGCACCACCCACCTAGTATATAGCTCCTCCCACCCAGCTAGTTCCATAGACACTCCCCTGTCACTGCTTTGACACACCCATGGATAAAACATCACAAGAAATAAGGAAGAGCTGCATGGAAATGGTCATGTGACCACAGCCCAGAAGATAGGATCAATAAAGTTAAATGAAATACATTACAATATTACAGCTAACTTCATAAAATTATTATTTTAACAGATGTTAATGCAAAATGGAAAACCCCTTTAAGGGTCAGGAACCATCTACGTGACAATATCTGAAATACATTTTAATTTCACGGGAAATATTAGGCAACATCCCAGACATAAATAAATCACTGTTACGCCAGTGCAGAATCCTGAATATAGTCTATTGTACAGCTGGAAGACAGCAAACTTGGAAAGAAAAAGGTTAATTTTGCCAAAAGATGGCACCATACTTACGTGTCTTCAGAATCTGAATGATCAACATCACGTTCAGGCTCATCTTCAATGTCCTCTATTTCTAGATGCTCCTCACCCTGCAAATCAGCCACGCTAGGTACATCCACCAAGGTCTTAAACAACTTGGACAGATCAGGCAACGAGCAGGTCCTCAGCATCTATCAACAAATTTTGTTAAAATTTGACATATTTTTCTATATAAAAGCTAATTTTGAAGCATGAATGATAACGTTGATGGCTTTCTAAACTTCTTCATAGACTGACACTTTGTAGCATGGCTAGACCTGCATGCAGAGGAGGTGTGTGGAAAAGATTGTCTACACACGGCCCCACATTACATAAAATACAGCCAGGACAATGGAAGTGAGCAGAGGTTTCCCGTAATGTTAAATGCAGACATAAAGAAAATATGGAAGTAATTAGAGGACAGTTGTACAGGAAGATTTTCATCTTTCAGTTAAAAAGAAAGCGTATTATATGTTTAGGCATCTAGAAAGCTGTGAAATCTCACACCCGTTTTCTCACACTTAATCCTGCTCCATTGTAAAACCACTTCCAGACACTGACTTTAGGAAGAAGAAAAAAATAAATCTGTTCTAAGTTCAGTTTCCATCTGAAAAAAAAAAAAAAAAAAAGGAAAAAATTCCCACCAGAAAGAATAGGCATGTCAAATCCTGAAATAACATTTGCTTTGGAGACATCATATCGATTCCATCTACCGACCCATGACCCTTCCAAAGCTCACCGATTAAGTCCCGGCACGTGAATACATATTTGGGTATTCTGTAAGTGCTTTAGTCTTGTATTTATTCCCATTTACTTATAGTGTCACCAACATGACTCCTCCATGGCTGTAGGTCCTGTACTGTACTTTGCATCCTTATGATCGCGATTGCTGTACTCAACATTTGGCTATGCTCTTTCAGTGCGCCACATTTCTTATCTAGTTTAAATGGGTTTTGGCATAAAATATGCACAAAAATTTCCCATTTGATGATGTGTGACATTGTAGCGGCAACATTTGCAACTTCTATCGTTACTTGCTAAATATGGAAAGCGACAAGAAATGTGGATGTGGATAGTTTATGCCAGATTTCTGTGAAAAAAGAGGAAATGGCACATATTTTTGGCATAAATCTACCCCTGCTCCTGAAAAACGCAGAATATAGATCATGCTGCGATTTTCACGCAAAGCAGAACTGATGCGTGAAAAACAACGCTCATGTGCACAGACCCATATAAATGAATGGGTCAAGATTCAGTGCGGGTGCAATGCGTTCACGTTGCGCATTGCACCCGCGCGGAAAACTCGCTCGTGTAAAAGGGGCCTAAATGATGTTCTGAGTTTTGCTTCATTCATCTAAATATGTTTTTTTTATTTTAGCTTATTGGCAATTTTATCCTTGTTTTTGTGTCTTCAGTTATTTGTTATATGTATGCTTATACGTTATGTTTATGTTTTTCAGCTCATCATTCTTTTTGGCATATTACGTGGTTCCCTCTTGGCAATATCGATTCCATGATGGATTTATAGGAGATGATATAAGAGATGAACTACTTTGACAAACAAAAAGTTCTTCTTTCAGAATATTGATTTCAATTCTTTTCTATTTTATTTTTTTATATTTTTACTTTTTATTTATTGTTTATATTTAATAAATTAATTGTATTTCATTTATTATTTAGTTAGTTACATCGTATTTGTTATTTTATTCATATTTTACTTCATATGATGAAGTGTTTTTTTTAATTATTCACCATAGTTAACTTTTTTACACATTTAAATATTTTTAATAGACTTTATTTCACTTTGTACAATTATGTGATTTATATATATATATATATATATATATATATATATTTTAACATTGGATGTTATTTTTTATTTCTCTATTATTTTTGTAATCATGATTACTTTGTTATTCTGTGATTCTTTTTATAATTAAGCAACTTTTTGAGTAATTATGTGTTCTTTTTCTTCTTTTTTACACTTATATATTTTCCACAATCATGTCACCATTTATAATGTTCATTTTTCATTGCACATGTTTTTTTACACTGATTAATTGCGCTAGCACTTTATTCATTTATTTTTATACATCTGCAGTTAGTCATATATCAATTTTTTATCTCTGATTCCATCTATGTATCGCTAGTTAGGTTTTCCACTCTTGACTCCATTTGTACATACTATTGCCCCCATTATGTTCATTGTCCGGTCTGGATCTATATGCTGTATCTATTATGTGACCGCTACACATCGCGGGGATTTAATTATGGGCGCGTTTATGCAGATGGTCACCTGACGATGACGCGAGCGGTCACGTGACTGGCCATCATGTGTCCGCCACGCATCATAGCGGCCCGGTCACGCGAGTGATCACCTGACTGGCCATCGGGTGCTTGGCATGTGTTCCGGTCGCATATGGTTGGCGTCTGCTTACACAGGTGTATATGGATACATACACATTTTTGATTATGCACAGGCAGATCTATTAATGCTAATTAGTTTTTCCATTACCGATTGGTGGGCTGAGCATTTAAATGAGCACATTTTCATGGTGAACCGTGCCCCCAGATGAAGGTGTTTCCGAAACGCGTGTCGAGGTGCAAGATTCTCCTGAGGTGATTTCCCTGTTGATGGGTATGTGATGGTCTGATGTTATACTTTGAGTTATTTTTCCCTGTGGATTATTCTATATATATCTTTTACATATGGATTATTTATTAATCTGTGAATAAGGGATGTTTATACTTTTATACCGATTATATACTAATTACATACTATTTGTCCCTTTACTTTTGGATAAGGGATGCGTATTACCTCTTCCTTCCTTCCCCTCTTTATGATAGTTGTAATAAAGTTAAACACCTCAGGTGTATTCCGCACCTTTTGTCTTGAGGTTTTTCTGTCTCTAATGCTTTTTATATTTTATACATATTTAATAAAGATCATTATTTATTTTACGCCTGTTTAGACTCAGCTTTTTTTTTGTATAGGTATATCTGTTCCATGTTGAGTGGGCTTTTTGAGGGGCTGTGATGTGGCTCATCATTGGTTTGGGCTTCTATGTAATTTTATCGCAAGTAACCTGTGTTTATTAATCATGTGGCCAATGAACATGTTGTCACTTGGCCTAGGGAAAGCTGAGAGAAGGCCGCGGCGCTACTGTGAGTGCCACTGCATTCTCAAACAGCTAATCAGTGGGTCCTAGGTGTCAGACTCCCGAGATCAGATATTGATGACCTATCCGGAGTATAGGTCATCAATATTTAAGTCTCGGAAAACCCCTTTAATGCCAGATGGCTATTAGATCATTATTAGCAGTGGTCTGCATACAGAAAAATGGTGGGACAACGCAATTGGAGGCTTGTGAGTTCATCATAATGGCCAGGCTTTCTGCACTGGGGTCCCAGTGTTATATAAAATACTTAGTGTGAGCACCATATTATACATTTTTTTGTGACGGGGGGCTTATGATTTCCGTATTAGTATAGCAGGATGGGGCTGACACAAGTTGACAATGCTCCAAACGTGGATGGTGGTGGCTGTGTAACACAGGTGAAACCCGGCCACAATGACCGGGACATGTTCTATATTTTTGCGGTGCGGACGGCTACTGGGCCCATTCAAGTTGTATGGGTCTGGATCCGTTGCGGCAGCTGCACGGATGGTGCCGGCGCATTGGAGACTGCAAATTGTGGCCCCCAATGCACGGAACGGCTGAACAACCGCCGTGTGAATGAGCCCTTGGAGATAGGACAGAATGATTATTAAGACAAGAAACTAAAGAGTGAGCGACAAAAAGAATATTATCAAGAACCCACTGCTACATACAGGTGAAACTCATTAGAATATTGTGCAAAAGTTCATTTATTTCAGTAATGCAACTTAAAAGGTGAAACTAACATATGAGAGACTCATTACATGCAAGGCGAGATATTTCAAGCCTTTATTTGTTATAATTTGGATGATTATGGCTTACAGCTTATGAAACCCCAAATTCACAATCTCAGGTACCCTTTGCTCAGGGGGTATAGACTAATTAGCTGACTAGAGTGTGACACTTTGAGCCTAGAATATTGAACCTTTTCACAAAATTCTAATTTTAAGTTGCATTACTGAAATAAATGAACTTTTGCACGATATTCTAATTTTTCGAGTTTCACCTGTATACAGTGAGCTGAACGAGCTTCATCAAAAGAAAGAGAAGTCTGTCACCTACTTTGACCCACCATTAATATAGTACCTGTATTGTGTCTGTCAAATTATGCTAATTAAGTCTCAAAAGTGCCCAGGGGCAGCGTTATGGCAAGTGCCCAGGCCCCTCACCTATGTGCCCAGATAACCACATGCGACCTCAGAGCTGGAAGAGGATGACAAATTAGGAGGGCAGGGTGGGCCAGAGGACTGAAGGTGGAGCGGTTATCTTGGCACATTGGCAAGGGGCCTTGGCATTTGCAGCCATAACACCACCCCGGGGCACTTGCTAGACCTAATTAGCATAACTTTATAAAGTCATTTTTTCATGATCTCTAGGTGGGAAAGACACAATATAGGTACTATTTTAATGGACGGCTCCATTGCTGGCCTGGATTAAATTCATTTTCTATGGCAATATCAGGCATAGAAAATGATGAATCAGACGGGCCTGCCCTCTTTCCCGCCCACACCACGTCCCCTTTGCGACGCAATCTGCGACAAAATAATCAATGACCCCCTAAATGTATAACGATTAAGATACTCTAAAGCCGATTACATGCACAGAATGTGCTAAATCAAGAAATACAAGTTACTTATCTTTATGTGGATAGCATTTAGTAAGTAAAATCACAAACTAGCTTAAAGAAGCACCTTCCATCATTTTTTTTCTCTAAACCTAAAAAGATATGTCTACAAGTATGTTAGAACTGTTCTTACTGCTGCTTCCTCCCTGCTACAGGATGGTCTGCCATCCTTATCTGCCTTTTCTCCTTACTACATTCTCCTGACGCTATTTCATAATCCCTTCCCATGTTGCTGCAGTCTTGCCTATGGAATACTGCTGACGGGGAGAGTGTAAATGAGGGTGGGCGTTACCGCCATAATTCCCACCCACTGATCCTCCTCCTGGCAGTCTGTATGATGTCACTCAGTCATGTGACCCCTGTTTTCAGACCTCCAAACATCAAAACACTTATTTGATTAAAATGTTTAACTTCCTAATAAAAAGGGGCTTATACAATTTTCCTGCTAAGTGTAACTAGGGTTGCCATGCGGCTGGTATATCACCAGCAAGGCCAGTATTTTAGTGGCCCTGTCAGTGCCGGTAATTTTATTCTACTGGCAATATTAATTGCTGGTATTTTTATTTTTTATTTTTTACAAGGACTGCTACTAATGAATGCTTCCATTGCGAAGCGCTCATTAGTGCAGCCTTTACCTTTCTCCCCACACTTGTGTTCATAAAAAATAAAAAAAAAGCACTCCCCTCCTCCATTTGCTCGCTCTGCTCACTGGACGCTCAGGACAGGACTTGAGAGACATCATCACGCTGGAGCGCAGGTCCTGTCCTTCCAGTTAGCAGTGAGCGTTCACCGCGGCGCGAGCAAATGGAGGAGGTGGGTGCTTTTTTTTTTTTTGCAGGGAAGGGTGGACTAATGGGGGCATTATTCTTCCTGGGGGCACAAATGGGGCATTATTTTTCCTGGGGGCACAAATGGGGGGGAATTATTCTGGCTGGGGGGCATTATTCTTACTGGGGAAGACTTATGGGGCATAGATCTTACTGGGGGGCACTAATGGGGGCATTATTCTTACTGGGGGACACTAATGGGGCATTACTCTTATTGGGGGCACTAATGGTGGCAGAATTAATTCTGGGGGGCGTTAATAGGGGCATTACTATTACTGGGAGAATTATTAATGCTGGGAGGCACTAATGGCGGCATTATTAATTCTGGGGGTGCTAATAGGGGCAATATTAATTCTGGGGGGTGCTAATAGGGGCAATATTAATTCTGGGGGGTGCTAATAGGGGCAATATTAATTCTGGGGGGTGCTAATGGGGGCAATATTAATTCTGGGGGGCACTAATGGGGCCATTATTATTTCTGGGCGGCACTAATTGGGTCATTATTATTATTGAGAGCCACAGTATGACAGTGACTTAACAACCCGTGACAATCCTCCTTCAGACTCTGTCTGTAGTTTTAATCTGCACAGTAAGGGGAGAAAGTGGCTTCCTAGGGAAGACATACGTATACAAACTGAAAGGTTTGTCCTTTCTAAGTCACATCATGCAGTAACTGAAAATGAAGATGTGAATTTTAAGTATAAGATGAGCATCTAAAAATGTAAATTTATTAATCAAGGAGGTTTTAGATCTATATGAAATACAAGTCTGAAAAAAAAAAACTGGAAGTGGTTCTTTAATGCTAAAAAGGTAGAGACAGTGGTGATCTAGAGCTACAAAACACTGCATATTGGCAGTTCATAAAAAATACAGGCAAGCACTAGAATAAAACATCAAACTAGCCACACCGAGCAGCTGATTCTATGAAAACGCTCGGCATGCACAGGATGAGAGTTGAAACATTAATGAACCTACGCAAGGTTCTTGTAGGCCTCAATTATACGAATCCCTAGAGATTCCAATGTTTCAAGGTCACCAGGAATGGACTACCTACAGAAGACGTCAGACTGTGATCCTTTGCATCTACCTCGGGTTTTGAAGATGCAATTCAGAGAATAGTTTGATGTTTTACTCCGCTGTCGTCACTTAGGGAATATGCAGTGTGGCTCTGTGTTTCTGAGTCAGTGACTGCTCAAGGGTTTTAATATGCACTTCGTGATAATCTTCCCAGAGAATCTGTCTCATTTACATCACAGTGATTTCTATTAAACATGCTGGGAAGGCGATTAGTTATCCCTTTGTAGAGCGATCATTGACTTTGATCACAACATGACGCCACCCAATCACTTAGTATGAACTTCAAGTAGCTACGTACACCCATTTAATATAATAGATTGAGGATTAATCACTTCATATAAGGACATAATTGCCTTCTTTCAAAACATTAATTGTAAGTAGTTTATGTGACAGACTCCTAAGGAAGCCGTTATCACCACTCAGCGGCCATTACTACGGCTGACCAGAAGAGTTGAAAGCAACACATATTTCCATATGCCTAGACATGCATGCTGAGAAAATACATGGGAGCCTCACAATCAGAAACAGAGCACACACATAAAAGGGGATTTAGGGGCATCTGTCAGCAGATTTGTACCTATTGTTCATATGCGGGCACATATGATCACGGGACCAACTCCGATGCCTCCAGCTGCCAAGCGCACATGTAACAAGTCAGCCAGTCTCAGATGCAAATCTGCGGACAGATGCCCATTAAAGGGTTGTTTCAAGAGTTGAATACGAAAGGCCTATTCTAAGGATAGATCATTAAAACCTGATTGGGAAGGTTAGGGGGTCCTCACAGAACAGTGGTATACATTTTACAGTGCTTGGGATTGCAGCCCAGACCTGTTCACTTGAATGGGGCTGAGCTGCACTTAGGCCATGTGATTGATGAAAGTGATGTCACAGGAAGCTCGCCAGAGCCCCGCTGCCTCTTCAATCCTAAGGATAGGTCATCAATATCAAACTCCTGGAACCCATTTAGGGGAACATCCATTGAGGAGCCTTGAAAACTGATCTGCTGCAGAATCCACATATGTGCAGATTTTGCTGCTAATTTTTCTGCTGATTTGCCACGGATCTCACTCTATGCGTTGCAAAAGTGGAAATAGTGTATGGCGTGTGCCACATGAATTGTGTTTTACCCAATTATTTTTTATTTTTTTAACTTTCTTAACCTTTTTTAAAATGGTCTAGAAAACAGATGAATGGATAAGAGATTGACAAATTCCTTAAATTGTTGGTGCAAAATCCTGATGTAAAGTACATCTTTGGCTGCATCATGTCTGCATTCACTGTTATTTGCGTTTAAAGGGGCTGTCTAGTCAGCTGACCAATTACACTCTATTTTCAACTTCTGCTGCGACCCCCTCCCCCATGTTCCCATCTGCCGATAAGATCCCCTTTCTGGTTTGCCCCTCCCCCTGAGAGTCACGCCATCTGAATAAACTGCCTGCAGATGCCCTGTATTAGCCTGTTAGCAGGAAGTCTGTCCAAATGACTGGTACACTCTGGGCGGGGCAAGCCAGAGGGGCGATCACATGATCAGCAAACAGGACGCTATGTGACTGTTGGGGAAAGTTATAGCCAAAACTGAAACGTAATTGCCAACTTTCTTGAATAAACAAATATTGGACAAATAAATTGCTTTATTTTTTATTACACTACACAAATCCTTTAAGTACAAATAGCACAATTTTGAAAGCTGTGTGTACGGCCTCATGAAAAATGTAGATTCTCTTGGCGAGAATCCAACTGGTAAGGAGTTTCTAGTGCTCCCTGGCACTAGAAAAATACATTTCTTTCTCCTGGGAGAAAGCTATTTTGACGAGGGGGATTATTAGAACTTGCACGCTGTATAAGAACCAAGCAGTGCCCACCGTATTGATAAGTGTGGTCTGGCTAAAAACAGCAATTTAAGTAGAAACAAAGTAAAAAACATTAATAAAGGAGTCAATGCTCAACACACAAAGTCTGTGTGTTACATGAGTCCATTTTGTTTGCGACACTTCAGGACTATTGAGTCATATCCAGCCTTAAAAAGATACAGATATCTAAAAATCAAACACGTCATCGGTAACCGTGTGTGAAATGTTATACGTGCTTCACAGTTTGTGTTTCCAAGAGGATAAAGACTTATCTGCCTGGGACCTTTGTGGATATGTATGAGTCACCCTGCTAGGTGTACAGTAACGTTTGCACATCATACATAATAGAGCTGTACAAAGGCTAGGCCCTAAGTATTTAAAGGTCGGTTTTGTTAAGAAAATGCCTTGCTGGAATTGAGCAGCACATTTTTTCGGTTCCATTGTTGCCAGACATAGAAACAGTATCCTGCACTTTACAGATCCTCAGTGTTGTGTAAAGCAGTCAATAATATCTAGAAATCAAGCCGTAATAATCCTAAACATGCTAGATCCACGTTCAGGACAAAGTACAAAATATAGTAGAATATTTGGCTGTTAATACTTTATAGAATTGCATAGCCTGTATAGCATGTCTATGCTCTATATATGAAAAAAAAAGGAATTTCAGCTCACCCTCCGTCCTCCTTCGCCGTGCATGGACCCTGGACCAGGAATCAATCAGAACAGTAGAAAAAATCCAACAGTGGGCTCAGGATAAAATCCAATTTCTTTATTTCTTCATTATAAAATCCATAGGCTGACCAGACAGGCAAGGTCTGCGCGTTTAGACTGAACGTCTTAAACATGACCACCATGATTAAGACGTACAGGTCATGATTAAGACGTACAGTTGAAACGCGCAGACCTTGCCTGTCTGGTCAGCCTATGGATTTTATAATGAAGAAATAAAGAAAATGGATTTTATCCTGAGCCCGCTGCTGGATTTTTTCTACTGTTTTCATGTCTACTCTCTGTAACAGCTGCACATTTTGTGGCCGAAATTTCCGTAACTGAAAATCAGTTCTATTCACCTGAAACGCTGCGGAAACATCTGCAACATGTGAAGGCACTCTAATTATTGAATAGCCCCTAATGCACAGCAATAAAGGGTAGTGGAGGGGAGAGAAAGAAAAGCAGAGGAGGGGAAAAAAGTGAGGGCGGAGGGGAGCAGAGAGAGGGAGGAGGTGGCAAAAAAGGGAGAGGGGATAAAGGGAGGAAGAGGAGGGGAGAGAAAGAAAAGCAGAAGAGGGGGAAAAAGGGAGGGCGGAGGGGAGAGATTGAAAGAGCAGAGAGAGGGAGGAGGTGGCAAAAAAAATAAGGGAGAGCGGATAAAGGGAGGAATAGAAGGGGAGAGAAAGCAAGAGAGAGAAGGGGATGAGGTGGCAAATAAAGAAGGGAGGGGGATAAAGGGAGGAACAGGAGGGGAAAGAGAGCAAGAGAGGAAGAGAAAGAGAGAGAAAGTGGCAAAGAAAGAAGTGAGAGGGGATAACAGGAGGGGAGAGAAATTAAAGCAGAGGAGGGGAGAGAAAGCAAAAGAGGAAGAGAGAGGGAGGAGGTGGCAAAGAAAGAAGACAGGGGGGTAAAGGGAAGAGGAGGGATAAAGGGAGGAAGTGGAGGGGAAAGAAAGGGAGAGGGTTAGCAGAAGAAAAAGAATGGTTTGTATGATAATTTTCCAGTAGTCTCAGTATACTACTGGTGAATAACAATCAAAAGTCAGGCAATACATCATATATAAAGTGCTGAAAATGACATTTGTTCTGCAGATGTAAATAGCAAAATCAATGTGGGCAGGAGGAATTCACACTGGCTAAACATACCTTTGGATTATTTGCATCAAACAGACCAGTTGAGAGTCCAATCAACAATGCTGCCTTGCCTTTTGTCTTGTCTGGAGATGCAGAGCGAGAACGCGGTGGCAGGGAGTCATCAAATGAAGACTGTGCAGACAGATTTGGCGTGACAACATTGTGGGGTAAGGGAACTTTATGAAATAGTGCTTTGGGTGCATCTCCTACACAATGTTCTGTAAAGAAATAGAGGCCATGACTACAAAGAAACCGCATTCACCTCCTTTACTTATACCGTTCATTACAATTGCTGACATATCCTTTGGATACACTTTTAATTGGGTCATACTTTGTAAATTAGCATAGAAGGGTTATATACTTACAACCCACGTCGGCTTCCATACTTTTATAGATCACGCATAAGTAAGGGCGGGGACGACGACTAAATGTTGTGGTAGGGCGAGGAGGCTGGAAAGACCAAGGCACTTGAGCATGTGCAGTGTGCCCTTCATTGTTTGCCAGGCACAGCTCCATACTTTTAGTAGCAGCTGTGCAGGTATTGTGATTTACTAGAGCTTTGTCACATTCAAGTGATTGGGACTGCGCTGAAATACCAGACACAGCCATCCATCGTAAAAAAAACAAAAACAAAAAACCCCAACACAAACAAAAGATACCGACCTCTACCTTCTTCATTCCCTGAGCATTCTGTATCAGTATTAGTGTCCTCCCTTTGAGAGTCATGCTCGTGTACAGGATGCTCTTCTTCCTCACTGAAATTTAGATATGAAACTGACTGAAAATATTGATTAACATGTGGAAAAAATGTAATAAAAAAAACATACAAAAAAAAAGTAACAAGTAACAAATAAAAGTGCAAGGAAAATAAAAAGTATTTAACCCTTTAGTTGTATGCTGTCAAATTGCCACATGCTCTCTAGGGAATTTCTACCTATATTTAACGTCATTGTCTGCATGTATTTTCTTTGGCAGTTTTTCTATGTATAGTCATAACACTGATGCATCCTGCAGAAGGCCTGCCACGTCTAAATAAGTAGCTTCACCATAGCACTACCTGGTTTTCATATTTCACTCTATTATACAGTGGTGCTTGAAAGTTTTTGAACCCTTCAGAATTTTATATTTCTGCATAAATTTGACCTAAAAGTACAGATTTTCACACAAGTCCTAAAAGTTGATAAAGGTAACCAAATGTAAGTGGAAAAAGTATGTGAACCTTTAGGATTAGAAGATAATTTGATGGTGAAATTAGAGTCTGGTGATTTAAATCAATGGGAGGACAATCAGGTGTGAGTGGGTGACCTGCTTTATTTAAAGGAGTTATCCCATGACTAATGTAAAAAAAAAAAAAAAAATCAAGTCAGACATCATATAGTACATAATCTCTTTCTCACAAAGCAAGAACCAGCCCTAACGCATGTTAGTGGAGGAGTCTTGTGGCACAAACAAAGGACATTTGAATAAATTTACAAGAAAAGCTAATTTAAATATCTTTCACAGAAACCCAGTGGGGCATCGCCTGGTCTACAATGCTGCGCACACGTACTCCGTGTACCAGGCTCATTGCTGTCCTACAATACTGCACACATGTACTTGGCATAGTAGGGACATCATCTGGCCTACAATACTGCGTACACAACATACTATGGGCTCTCCATAAAGAGAAAGAGTACCACTTAGACAACGCATACGGTACTGAATCCAAACTTTTTGAGAAGTTCGGACCGAATCCTGAACCAATAGAACCAGTTTGCTCATCCTTAGGGTCTATTCACACGTCCGTTGTTTCTTTCCTGATCTGTTCCGTTTTTTGCGGAACAGATCTGTACCCATTCATTTTCAATGGGTCCTGAAAAAAATCGGACAGCACAATGTCTGATTTTTTTTCGGGACCCATTGAAAATGAATGGGTACAGATCTGTTCCGCAAAAAACGGAACAGATCAGGAAAGAAACAACGGACGTGTGAATGGACCCTTATACAAATTCATCTCTAAAGCGTTTGGACTGCACCAATCCACAGACAGATTGTGTACAAATAAAGGAAAATCAAGAACATTATTAGCCTCCCCAGGTGAAGTTGACAAATATCATGCCAAGACCAAGGCATTTAATAATCCACAAGGTCACAAAGGAATGCATGGTAACCTCTAAGCAACTAGAGGTCTTTCCCACATTATCCATACCTCCCAACCGTCCCAGAGGTGACGGGAAAGCCCCACATTTTGGCAGCTGTCCTGCGGCCCCAAGAGGGCTAAGATTTGTCCTACTTTCAAGTGTCCTTTCAACAATTACCAAAACATCTTGTTGCAGCTATGACTGTACAAGAGTAACACCAGATACTCAAAGCAAAGGTTCACATACTTTTGCCACTCACAGACACGTGATACTGGATAATTTTTCTGAATAAATAACCAAGTCTAATATTTCTGACTATTTTTTTTATTTGGTTATCTTAATCTACTTTTAGGACTAGTGTGAGAATCTGATGTAGTTTTAGGTCAATTTTATGCAAAAATGTAGAAATTCTGAAGTGTTCACAAACTTCCAAGCACAGTACCTTCAAAAAGTATTCAAACCCTGGAACTTTTCCACATTTTTTCATGATACACCCACAAACTTTAATGTATTTTTTGGGGATTTTATGTGATAGACTAACACAAAGTAGCAAGTGAAAAGAAAACGATACATGGTTTTAAATTATTTTTTTTATAAAAAATCTGGAAATTGCCATCAGAAGTCACCTAATTAGTGCAATTGTGTGCAATTAATTCTAAGTATAACTACCTCTGTTCTGTAATGGCCTCAGAGGTTTGTTAGTGAACATTAGTGATCAAACAGCATCATGAAAACCGAGGAACACACTAGACAGGTGAGGGATAAAGTTGCGGAGAAGTGTAAAGCAGAGTTAGGTTATAAAAAATATCCCAAATTCTGAACATCTCAAGGAGCACTGTTCAATCCATCATCTGAAAATGGAAGGAGTATGGCACAACTGCAAACCTACCACCACCTAAACTGACAGCCCAGGTAAGGAGAGCACCAATTAGGCTCCATTCACACGTCCGCAAATGGGTCTGCATCCGTTCCGCAATTTTGCGAAATTGGTGCAGACCCATTCATTCTCTATGGGGACGAAATGTATGCGGAGAGCACACTATGTGCTCTCCACATGCGCATTTCCGGAGCACGCCCCCGATCTTCCGGTCCGCAGCTCCGGAAAAAAAATAGAACATGTCCTATTCTTGTCCGCAATTGTGGACAAGAATAGGCATTCCTATGGGGGTGCCGGCCGGGTGTATTGCGGATCCACAATGCATTATGGACGTGTGAATGGACCCTTAGAGAAGCAGCCAAGAGGCTCATGGTCACTCTGGAGGAGCTGCAGAGATCCACAGCTCAGGTGTAAGAATCTGTCTACAGGACAACTATTAGTCATGTACTCCACAAACCTGGCCTTTATGGAAGAGTGGCACAATTTTTGAAAGCAAGATATAAGTAGTCCAGTTTGCAGTTTGTCACAAGCCATGTAGGGGACACAGCAAACATGTGGATGAATGTGCTGTGGTCAGATGAGTCCAAAGTTGAACTTTTTGGCCTAAATGCAAAGCGTTATGTGTGGTTGAAAACTAACACTGCACATAGCCCTGAACACACCATCCCTGCAGTGAAACATGGTGGTAGCAGCATCATGCTGTGGGGATGCTTTTCTTCAGCAGGGACAGGGAAGCTGGCCAGAGTTGATGGGAAGATGGATAGAGCTAAATACAGGGCAATCCTAGAGGAAAACCTGGAAGAGGCTGCAAAAGACTTGAGACTGGGGCAGAAGTTCCCCTTCCTGTAGGACAATGATCTTAAACATACAGCCAGTGCTACAATGGAATGGTTTAGATTGCGGATGCTCAACCTGCGTCCCTCCAGCTGGTGCAAAACTACAACTCCCAGCATGCCCTAATAGCTGTAGGCTGTCCAGGCATGCTATGAATTTTAGTTTTGCAACAGCTGGAAGGCTGCAGGTTGGGCACCCCTGGTTTAGATCAAAGCATATTCACGTGTTAGAATTACGCAGCCAAAGTATAGACCTAAATCCCATGGAGAATCTGTAAGACTTGAAAATTGTTTTCATCCAATCTGACTGAGCTTGTGCTATTTTGCAAAGAAAAATGGGCAAAACTTTCAGCCCCTAGATGTGCAAAGCTAGTAGAGATACAAAGTATTGACTTGGGGGGGGGGGGGGGGGGGGGCTGAATACAAATGCAGGCCACACTTTCCAGAAGTTTTTGAAATCCACGTATCATTTTTGTTTCACTTCACACATACTTGCTACTTTGTGTTGATCTATCACATAAAATAAAAATAAAATACACCTAAGTTCAGGTGGGTATAACGTGAAAAAATTTAAGGGGTATGAATACTTTTTCAAGACACTGTAGATGTACCACAATGTGCTCAGGATGTGTGAGCCAAATGTAATTTTACAAATAAAACCTTATTGCCTCTTACATTCCCTGTAATGAAATTTCAAAAGGCAATATATTAGTAGATCAGAAGGAGCAGAGGAGAAAGTCTGGACACTTTTATAGATACATATTAATTGGTTCCAGGACAACCATTGTATGTTGAAACCATTGTAAGTTGAGTAATCGGTTCCAAAGCCCCAAAATGTCATCCAAGATAAGAGAAAATAAAGAAAGATTTACGAAAAATAAGCAGATAACCAAGACAGATGAAACAACTCCTTATATATAACAGTCAGGAATAGCTGCTAACTAGGAACTAGTACTGCTATTTTACCAGAGAAGGGGACTTGATTGGTTGGATCTGGGTCTGAGGCCTTGTATGCTGAGTCTAGTTTTAACTTACGATGGGTCAGAAAAGACCATTGTATGTTGAAAGTATTATATCCTCAGACCACTGTATCTTGAGGGTACCACTGTACATAGATATATTGGTTAATAACTCTGATGGTAAAATGTCACCAATATATGGGATGCTGATAAAATGACTGGTTTAAATGTGACAACCAATATGGCTGTACTTCCCATTGTCACATCACCTAACTTGTACTGCATTACCCGGATATGGCCATTTCTACATTTTTTTTTTGGTAATCATGATTACATAATTACTGAGATATTTCATCGTTATGGAAACTCTTTAGACATTATCACATCTCCTATAGCCTTTTCTGACATTTTAATCAGGGTAAACACTGCTGGTTTTCTGAGAGATGCTATCCAGTATTCTGTTCTAGAATAGGAATAGCACAGCATATAGCGTACCAGAATTGCTGGATCCGGCATATACCCTACACCGCCAGTGCCAGACGAATCCCAAAACACGGCCTATGCAGCAACACAATACCAGAATTAAAATGGTAATGTGCACCTGGCCTTACCCCAAACTCACAGCAACACATATCCCTAGTTGAAGGGGTATTCCAGTTTTGCAATTTTCAGCATCAGTTGACAGGAAACAACACGTTATCTCTTCGTAAAAGTGATGGTCTGTAATGTCCCCTTTTCCTGTACTCCATCGCAGTCACGTGACATTTTCTACTGTGTTGGTTCCCTATTCCCATAACATCATATCTACATCTGAGGCGTGTAAGGCTCTGTCCTGTCGACACAACATCACCAATGGCCTTGCCTCTTGTTCTCCTCATTCTCCTAGACCCCGCCCTGTAGACGTGATGTCAGCAATGATGCGGTGTCTTAAGGCGGGGATTTTCCATCAGGGCTTCAAGCAGGCTTGGATCTGTGACATTCAAGCTGGGACGGGAAGGATAAGCAGAGACCCGATGGTAAAGACACTCCTCGCGAGTCTTGCGCAGAGATGTAAACACAGGGTGCGGTTACAGATCGCACTTATGCTGAAGGAGTCAAAATGCACTCAGAACTTCATTATCTGACATAATGCATTACCGGAAAGCCCCTTTAAATCTGCAGTCGGATCAGGACACATACAAGTAGTACGGATGTATAATATGTCCAGCACACGGACGTGTCAACCTGGTCTAAATGGTATATTGTTCGAAAAGAAATGTAAAAAACACAAAACAGATTTGCTTTGATCACCGCCAGGTATGTTACACAGAAGACCGATTTGTTAGTATTACATGATACGCATTTATATAAGAAACCGCGTACTGCATCTGCCATGGAATGAATGGCAAATAGCTGGTGATAATCTGTAAAGCTGATTGATGGACTATGCAAATACTAGACCTTTTTTCCAGGGTTTGCTCATTCCAAACACTTGAAGTTTTGACAGGTCGCTCATCACGTCTATTTGCTTTGGTATCTTCCAATATTTCAGTCTCTATGTCCTCAGGCTCTTCTGTAATGAAAGTGCGTGATGAATGAGGGGAATTAATATGCACTAAAACCAAGCACATACAGAGCATTATCCGTAACACCATCAGAGTATTCTTTTTTTTTTTGCTTTAATATATATATATAGTATTGATTTTTATATATATATATATATATATATATATATATAAAAACCGTAACTTATACAATGACGTATCTCACATACTAACGGCTTTGTTAGAATGCCAGCATTACTTTTCTGAACAGAGTTCTAATACAATGTCATTGACACTAAAGCAATATATCTGATGCTGCGGAGACCGAATGTCCATATCTAAGCCCCCTCTCTGGCCTGCAGCAGATTTATGACAGCCTATATTTGGAGGCAAGGGCAAGCAAGTGCTATTTTCCAGCAGAACAGTAAGATTGATCATAAGGCTTTGGCATTTAAATGAAGCATTTTCACAAATGTCTGAGTTGTGACAGGATTTTAGATTTTAAAATTCCTTATAAAAAAATAAAAATGTCCAGTTTGGAAAAACACTTTTTATTCAGAACTAGCTGAACGGTCCTCCTAGTATCGGGATGATGGCTGCATGTCCTTAAAGGGGTTTTCCGGTTATAAGTGCCCTACCTGCTGAAACAGGAGATTCATACTAACCTGCTGCGCTCTGCCTTTATCCTCCAGTCTTCGCACTGTTTACATGCGGTGGTGCATCGGCATGGTCACATGCACCACTCCAGCCAATGGCCAAATCACCGCTGGAGCCAGTCATTGGCTGGAGAGGTCCATGTGACCTTGCACATGCACAGCTGTAAGAAAACGGCACAGGGACAGGAAGATGGAGACAGTGGAGGGCAGACGACCAAAGCAGCGTGGAGCAAGTAAGTTTGAAACTCCGGTTTAGTCGGCAGGTAGTGGTCACTTGCTTAAAATTTTTTATTACCGGAAACCCCTTTAAAGCAAGCCCATCAGATGATTTATGCTGACCTATCTTACAACAGTGTGTGACAGAGAGGGGAATCATTTGAAGCAGAATTTTTGTGTAAAACACAATGTAGGGCCTCTTGCACACTGCTGTAGCCGTTTTTGCGGTCATATACCGGCTGTGTTGCGGAACACTAAGTCCTGCCCTCTTTAGAGCTGCCTATTCTTGTCCGCAAAACTGATAGGACATGTTTTACTCATTCTGCGGGGCAGCGGAACGGACATACTGATGTGGACATCAGTTTGTGCTGTCCGCATCTTTTGAGGCCCATTTGAAATGAATGGGTCCACATCTGATTCGCAAAAAACGAGGATCGGATGCAGACCAAAACCACGTTGTGTGCATGAGGCCTAAATCCTGACAGGACTCCTAGGACAAAGACAAAAAAACTATGCAACAGCACTCTACAAACACAAACAATATACAATAATGCCATTGTTATAAGAAATATTTTGGTGCTAATGCTATGCTCATTTTATAAATTTGAGATTCTTAGCAAATACATTTTGTACAAAATAATTTGTGCCCGTCCGCCGGCGACAAGGCCCCCTCTCTAGAACCTAACACTAAAAATACTACCAATACAGGGAATGCACAAAGCTCAGCTTCTCTACTTCCATCATATATTACTTGAAACAAACCCTCAGAAATGGCTCATCTGTCTGTGCATTGTGTGTTGTAGCAATCCCCTACTATTTTTTTGTTTAATAAGGTGAAATGCCCATATTTTCTATAGATGGAGATGAAAATAAACACATGGGCAAAGATGTGGTTTCTGATTCTGTGATCACAACTTACGGTATATTAATATAAGGTCTATTGTAGACTAACATAAATATTAGGGTAAATTTGAAACAATCACTATACACAGTTCACAACCATAGATTTCCGTGACGCGAATATTCTGCAATAGTTGAACAAAATGTTTTTTCCTCTGTACAACAACAAATATTTTTTGCGCTTTGACTTTGCAGCAGGATACAAATGGCCATTATCCATAAACATAATTTTCTGAAAATGAGTGTAATGTACATGGCTGGTTTAAGAACGCAGTTTATACAAATGGGATATTTCAGACTCCCCTGTTTTATTGTGTATAAAGAAATAATGCAGGAAACTGATATGGAAATGCCGATTCCCTGCTGGCAGATACTGGCACTCATTAGTAAATGCTTGAACTATGTCAGGTTGTGTATTGTGCTAGACCACTCCTGGACAATTTATCAAAAGTGAAACATCTTAAAATCCAAAAATCAAGTCTCTTTTAGCTATAAAGGAAGTTATTCTCCCAATTGATCACTTGTGATAAACTCCCTAAAGCCCAGTTTGTTTAACCCCTTAGTGACCAGCCTGTTTTGGGCCTTATTGAACAAGTGTTTTTCTTCTTTTTTTTCATTGTCGCCTTCCAAGAGCAATAACTTTTTTATTTTTCCATCTATATAGCTCTATGAGGGCTTGTTTTTTTTTTTACAGGACAAATGGTACCCATAACTTTCTGATTAACTTTTATTACCGGTAACTCTTTCTGTGAGGGAGATGAGAAAAAACAGCAATACTGCCAACTGAGTTTTTATGTTATAAATTTTACAGCATACATTTTTGGGTAAAAATAACAATATCTTTATTCTCTGGGTCGGTACGATTACAGCAATAACAAATACATATAGTTTTTTTTTTACATTTTACTACTTTTGTGCAATAAAACTGCTTTTTTTTTTTTTTTGGGAAGAGAAGAGCCATAACTTTTTTTATTTTTCTTTCTATGGAGTGCAGGGCTTGACTTTTTTGTCACCGTAGGTGATAATTTACATGATATTTGTGCGGTGGGGGTCGTTTGCGATACCAAACATGAGGGGGAGATATTATTTTTGCAATTTATTTCATTTAAAGGCGCATTTTCCATCGAAAAAAAACCCATTTATTTTTTACTGAAATTTTTTGTTTTATAAATGTTTTTTTTTACCACTCAATAGCCCCACAAAGGGACTATAACAAGCAATATTTAGATTGCTTTTAAAATACAATGCACTATCCCCATAGTGCACTGCATTTTAATGTCAGTGCTATACCGAGATTGACCAGCAGGCTGCGCAAGAGGGGCGCAGCCTGCTGGAAAACACTCAAGACTGGCTTGGGGTCTATACCAGGCCCCAGCCAGCCCTTACTTACATCAGCACCCCGCGATCACATTTGCCGGGTGCCGATGGGAGACAGAGGGAGTTTGCTCCCTTTGTAACTGCTTACATGCGGCGCGTGCCAAGGGGCTAAACAGCCCAGATCGGCACTCCTGATGGTCAGAGCTGTGAGAGCTGAGCCCCCGCTCTCACGGGTCCCGCGTGCAGCTCTTAGATAGGGCCACCTCAAAAAGGCAGCGGCCTCGCTTACTGACTGCTTTAAAAAAGCGTATTAGTGGTCACTAAGGGGGTTAACCTATGGGGCAGGTGTACCCCTGGGGGTAAATGCTTTGTCTCCATGAGGCACCTTCACCGTCCTAATACTTATTATTAATATTTTGACCAGCCAATCTTTTTTTTTCTTGCTTTGGATTCACAACAATAGCTTTTAGGTTACGTTCACATGTTCAGGATTTGCAAAGCCAACATGGGTTTTTCAAACAAATAATGCAGATAAGGAGTCCAGATGACTATTTTTTTTCCTACTGTCCCCTGATCCCCTGCTGTCAGTGCTCAGAGCTGTGCTGAAATACACTGTCAGGACTGCTGTGCATGCGCACAAGGAGTCCTCTCCAATATGTTAGAACAGCCCAGTAGTCCGGATTGTGTGTTTCAGTGCAGCTTTGAGGGCTGACAGTGGGGGAACCGGGGCAGTGATCTGGACTCCTTATCTGCAGGACTAAGCATGCATTACTATAGATAACAGTCCAAAATCGGAGTGACAGATTCCCTTTCAAGTAGTCAATTTTATTATGTCCTTATTTCTATTATTTTTTCACTGTGATAACAGTTTTCTAATTGCTACCAAATACGCTTGACAATCCATCTTTTGAATGGATAGATATTTCATTACATATTCTAATTAAGCCAAAAAAGACTGATAAACGTCTATTAGTATTTCTCTCGCCCTCCCTGGCAACAAAGCCTTTCACTACAAGTTTACAAAAACACCTCTCCCCAGAGCAGCAATGGTGCTATGAAAGGAACGCATGCATTGTCCCAGTGGAAGATCACTATCAGCGTCTCTGTGCCATGCCTTCAGATGCCAGCCTATGTTTAAAGTGGCTAATCAATCTAGCTACCCAGTCCCTATAATTAAAATCAGCTTGGGGTATTCAAAGCCTTGAATTAAGCTTGGGCCAAACGTAACAAAAAGCCATTACACAAAAGTTACCCCCCAACACCAGAGTGTTTGATCTAAAAAAGACGGCAATTTGAGTAGTGTTTTTAAAGGTCATTGTCTCTGCTGCCCTGAACCAAGGTGATTACGTCATCGCTGGAACACATCTCATGAGGACGCTCAGCAGGCCCACTTGAGGAGCATCTGGAGAAAATTGGACCTTATCACTTAGAAAAGCACATTGATTCTTCTCTCCTTTGTACAAATGGATAAACAACCCTAACAAGCGACGTTAACCAGGCCTGGCTCATTACTGTCTTAAAAGGAAATTTTCTGATATGAACAGATAAAGATGAAATGGGATGAGAGTTGTAAATCCCTGACGAGAATTAATTTAAGGGTCAAAAAGACACACCAGCACTGGAGCCCATTACCTTGCATTCACTTATCAGCGTAATACTTCCACATGTCCCCCTAAAGCGCTCAGGATAACAGCCGTCAAATCATTGGAAAGAAGGCTGTTATAAACATGCCTGGCACAATACCATAGATCATGGGTAAAAGAGGATTTTTCTTAGCTGAGGACTATTGAATATGACAGAAGCAAATCATACAGTGTGAAGGATTGTGCAAAGAGGCCATTCCATTATGCTTCCTAATGTGGTAGCAATTAACCTGCAGATGGCTGGCTTTGGGATGAATATGAGAAATGACGTCTCTCTAGTCTGGTAATAATAGCTAGTGTTTTCATTCATCTGCAATCCGATTATAAATTTATTTTGTGATGTATTAATCTGTGCAAGTCCTGTAGTGAGAGAGTACAGATCAATGAAGCTAGAAAAACTAATGTGTGTGCCTTCTCCAGGCTGATGACTGGGCCCTCCTGCATGCAGGGCACTGTTCCCAATAAGGGCCCTATAAGATTACACTGGGGATCAGCAACCCCGGCACTCCAGCTGTGGTGAAAATACGACTATCAAGCATGCACACTTGCTAGGCTGCTCTCAGAACTCCCATAGAAGCGAATGGAACATGCTGGGAGTTATACTTCCACAACGTAGCTGGAGTGCTGGAGGATGCTGACACCTGGACTACAAGATAATGGTGCAAGACGAGTGCAGATCAACGCTTGTTTGCATTAGGCCCCATGCACACGGCCGTGTTTCACGGCCGTGTGCGGGCCGTGGAACCGCGGCCTGGATCCCTCCTGAGAGCAGGAGCGCACGGCGTCACTGGTTGCTATGACGCCGTGCGCTCCCTGCTGCCGGCACAGTACAGTAATACACTGGTATAGATCATACCAGTGTATTACTGTATAGCGGCGGCAGCAGGGAGCGCACGGCGTCATAGCAACCAGTGACGCCGTGCGCTCCTGCTCTCAGGAGGGATCCAGGCCGTGGTTCCACGGCCCGCACACGGCCGTGTGCATGGGGCCTTAGCCTATCACACAGGCAGATTCAAAGTAAATTCAGTTCTAATGGTTATCAGAAGCACATCCCAGATTACACAGCATTTCCTGATTTATCAGTGGCACAATTAAAGGGATCAATTATCAGAATAGACTGAGATTGAGCCTCAATACAAGTCTATGGGAATGACTAAGCAGTTTTTCCAGACATAAACAAGTCTTCAGATGTAAATAATGGAGCTAAACTAGAAAATCAGAAGGCCAGTCTGTCTGCTTTTTTTCCCCTCCAAAACTTTGCCGTCTCTTATAATAACTGTGGAAGATTTCTAACTTCTCAGTACATCGAAAGTCCCAAAGTCTCTCAGTATTAGCTGACTGACTCTTTCTGCAGTGCAGTGTAGATAGATATAGTGCAATAACAGTGCAAATAAATAGGATATATTACAATATTATTATTCCCAATAATTGACCAGAAAATCGTCCATCCGGGGTATTTACTGCTTCTCTGTATGCTTCTTTCTGCATCAGTACAGGATGTAGCAGAAAGTGACTCTTCTCTACTGCCACATTAGATAAAAGTTGGCAAATCCCACCACGTAGCCAACAATTTAATGTGTATAGTGCCTCCCAACCTGCCATCAGGGATTGAGGGATTGAGTGTGCTGAACAACATCAACATGCCAAATCCTGACTGGTATAAGAAGGGGGGCAGTGGTTTACTCCCCTTTCTCCACTAAAATATATACCTTATTGGCAGCTTAGTGGAGTTGTGAGAAATAGCTACTGACTGTTATCTCGTGTATAACCAGCAGAAATCTGGCCACACACAACAGTAAAATCCCTGTGCTGCCAATACTGCCAAAACTTTTCAGTTTGGGACCTACTTTTTGTGAAGTCTAAGTTGAGGTGATCTACCATGGGACTGCAGCAATTATTATTATTTTTTTTTTAAATGCTCCTTTTTAGATGCCCCAGGGTCCCCATGACAGTAACAACCATGTTTTCGTCATACAAGAATTCCCCCCTGTGCTACTCCATGCTAGAGTCCATATTAGTTCCCAGGGAGCGTGCAAGATCCATGCCATCTAATGGCAACGGCCAGTCCTTAGGAGTCCCTAGGTGACTCACCACGGGCTAGGAAATGTAGCATACCGTCTCTATATTTGTGTAGAAATGAGCAAGATAACAGCATAGTAACCAAACATCGAGATCTACTGGGTCCATCTGTGATGTGGACTGCTATCTACTATTTGGCAATCTGAAGGGCAGCAACTAAACTGGATTTTACCGTGCCTAAGGCTCCAATCACACGTCCTCAATTCTGTTCCACAATTTGCAGAACGGAATTCATTTCTATGGGGCCACATGATGTGCTGTCCGAATGCGGATCCGCACTACCGTTCAAGAATAAAATAGAACATGTCCTATACTTGTCCGCCATCGCGGACAAGATTAGGCATTTTCTATTACGTGCCGGCGATGTGCGGTCTGCAAAATGCGGAATGCACATTGCCGGTGTCCGTGTTTTGCGGATCCACAAAACACATACGGATGTGTGAATGGCCCCTAATCCAGTGATATCATGCAGTGCCTTATTCCTCTTACCTGATGCCAGTGAACATGCATGGTAGGCAGATCTGATAATTATAGGGGAATGGAGTATGGGAGACATACCTATCTACACAGCTATTTTATGTGTACAGCCAGCAGAAAAGGGGCATCTGTTTGACACAGTGGGGTACATGAAGATAGCTAGTTTCCACATCTGCACCTACGGTATTCACTTTTGGGAAAAGATTTACACTTCTTTTCCTTGCTGAGAAAGGGAAAAAACGTAAATTGAACCCTACATACATAAGTGTGCTTATTTCTTTTTATGGCCCTGGGTAATAATTGCCCTCAACTTATGGCTGGTGTGGATTCCAGAAAACTGGCATAAATAATGATAAATCTGCATGAAGTGGATGACCCAGCCCATGCCATGCTAAAATACAACATTCTACCCAGATACAGAGACATGACGCCATTTTATCATTTCAGTGATGAGAACATTCAGTATTATACAGCCAGTGTGTTCCCAATAATAATTAAGGTTTTCACCATTTTTAACTAATAATTGGTATACTATCGAATTGACCCAATACTCATCGAGTGCCGCAACATGGCTTAACCAACAGCACAAAACCAGGATGTACTATTAAAATCAATCAATAAGCCTCTGCTTTCAAGCTGATCTACGTCAGATTAGTTTTCAGGAAGATAATGCGGAATCCTGAAGAACTAATTGGCTTCATAACTAAAATTAAAAAAAATAGCTTAGATAAAGGAAATGAGAAAATATACAAACAAGTGTTTCTTATTGGCCAGCATTTACAAGGGCTATGACGGAAGACAAGACGAGTCACCAGTATGCACCAAGTGCCTCTTACCGCAGGACTGATCTTCACCCGGGCAAGAATCAAAAACCGTATCCAGCTGTCCCTGCTTGGGGGAAAGAATCTCTTCTGGTTTAGGAGCATTCACTCCCTCCAGCAAGTCCATGTCAGTAGGAAACTCCTTAACCGTCTCATCATCCTGAAAGTGATTTTGTGCTGGATGCTCTTCATCACTGCGGACCTGAGGCTCACCTATACAGAATGCACTATTATTTCATATGTGGTGAAACGATCATTTCAAATACTATTAAACATATAGCAAGGAGATCCTAGACACAGGAGGCAATACATTTTTATGATAAAAGCATAGCACTAGGGATGAGCGCATTTCATATTTTGAAGTTCATGTGTGGGTTCGTTTTGTGGCATTTACTGAATTGCGTTATGGATTCCGTTACCACGGACCATAACGCAATTCTATAACGGAATGGATAATAGAATGCCTTTAGAGGCGCTCCGTTATTCACTACATCATCATAGAAGTTTATGGCCTGCATAACGGATCCGTCCGGTTTACGTTATGCAGGAGAGGACTCGAGCATAATGGAATGGGACGGATCCATTATGCAAGCCATAGACTTCTATTATGACGGAATGAATAACGGATTGCCTCTAAATAAAAATTCTATTATCCATTCCGTCATGGAATCGCGTTATGGTCCATGGTAATGCAATCCATAAGGCAATTCAGTAAATACCACAAAACGAATGAACTTCAAAATATGAAATTCGCTCATCCCTACATAGCACCATTGAATTCTAGGTAGCAAAATACTGTATACGGCAAGTATGGATCTAACAACTATGCAGTGAAGGAGCTCAAAACACAAGTACATGAAATTAAGGAAGATATAATAAAATTAGAATTGATTTTGTTTAGCCATTTTTACACTTACGTTGTAAAGCTCAGTTTTTTTTTGGCTTCTATTGGGAGGTGGACTTTGGGAGAATGCCTCGACGTACACCTCTGACATGTAGCACTGTATAGCCATACAGCAGCACACAACACGCATTGGCTTTCTTTATAACAAAACATATAACTCATGGTAGAACGCTATATAGATCCAACCTGTGGCTTCCAGCCGTTGCAAAAAAAAACTACAACTCCCATTATTCCATGACAGCTGGCTACTATCAGGGTATGGCTGGAGTTGTGGCTTTGGGAGAACACCGATCTAGATAATAGTGGCGGCTTACCAACTGGAGCATCCTGAGCCTTGTAAGAATCAGATGCAATGGTAACATTCACTGAAGACGTGGGCTCCTGAGCCATAGGGACATGCTGTGCATCAGGTGAGATTAAGGAATCCATATCCATACAGGGACCTTTCCATTCTGATTCCTCAAGTGACTGAGCGGTAGTAGTGTCTTCTTCAACTGGACCTGTTTAACAGTGTAGAGAACATGTAATATTAGTAGCTACCACAAAAGAGTCAATTCTCCTTCATCTGGGTCACAGTGGTTCTAGGTCCGCTGGAAATCTCAAACCACTACTGTATGTGGCACCCTGGCTCCATTAGGATTATGCCACCTATGAAATGGATCATGGTAATTGAGCTCAGGGTATAAATTGTTCAGACATTCACTCGCCGTAGGGTAGATTACATGATGCCACTTGCACCGATTTTAAACATCTTGAAGATTTTAAACCAGTCAAACTGAATTTTACTAACGTAAAAACAACCAGCTCTATTAAGGGTGCATTCACACTGCTGTGTACAGATGTAGCAGAGCTAGAAGGAATGATTAACTATCAGCAATGGCCGTCAGAACAATGTATAAGCATTGTGCACATTCCTTAATTCCATCTCCAGGAAATGCACATTTATTCCTTTTGAAAACGGCTCCCAAGTGCTCAGCTGGGCCGTCTTTACTCCTGAAAGTGCCCATGCCCACCAGCCTTCCCCGATTTCTGCTCCCCCCCCTAACCTCCCAAAGGCTTCCTCCCTTCCCCTCATGTCACTGCGATGCAGATCCAAATCTTGCGCAGGAGCCATAAGCTGTGCTTCCGGCGCTTGCGCATTACATTCTCTTCTGTGGAGGATCGCTTTTCAGGAACTGTAGAACAGAAGGGAATGTGACAGGCTCCCTTTGAAGGGGTTGTGCAGCCTGTTTATATTGATGACCTATCCTCAGCACCCAGCCGATCAGCTGTTTAAAGAGGAGGCGGCGCTACGTGTGAGCGCAATTTCCTCTTCATTACACTGCCAGTCGTCTCCTGTGAAGTGGTGGTGTGGTCTAATTACAAGTACTCACTCCAGTCACTTGAACTTAGTACTGAGTACTTGTAATTACACTAGTCTAAAGTAGTCTAATTAAAAAGTTATGACTGCTAGAACACAAAGGGGGAAAATATTATTGGTCCATAAGACTAAAATTAATTATGTCTCTAAGGGGTTAAAATGCAATAGTGTCCCTGAGTTGTGCGCCAACAAGTTTTACTGCAGACACACATTCAAAAGCTACAATAAAAAAGGGACATTTTTGGGAGGGTTTTTCCAATTTTAAAGTGACTGTTAGGGTGGGTTCCCACTAGCGTTAGGTATTCTGTTATGGCTTTTAGTTATAACATGGTATAACGGAAAATAACGGAATCCATAAGATGGAAGGACGGATCCGTTCTTCTGCCCATAGACTTGTATTAAGACGGAATGCAAAACAGAAGCCTTTAAAAGGCATTCCGTTTGCTCTCCGTCGTAATAGAAGTCTATGGGAATCAAAACGGATCCATCTGGGTCCCGTTATGCAAGACGGAAAACAAAGTCCGGTCGACCCAGACGGATCCGTTATGCTTTCCCATAGACTTCTATTAGGATGGAAAACAAACTGAATGCCTTTTAAAGGCTTCCGTTTTACATTCTGTCTGGGCATGCCGTTATTTAACATGGTTATAACGGAAAGCCATAACGGAATCCCTAACGCTGATGTGAACCCGCCCTTCGTTGGTTAAGGCCGTCTAGATCATTGCTTGGTGTTCACACAAATCTCACCGCTGGTGACTCGCAGCAGTTCTGTTTGGAGCTGGAGTTGTGCTTCACCAAGGATCTTCACAACGGAGTCCGCTGGACTCTTCCTCCATTCAGGCCTTTGTCTTTCCTCCAAAGCCAGCTTTATTACACCTCCAACAGTCTTATCTAGGTCAAACAGCAAAGAGTGAATTAATGTATTCATATAAAGCCTTCTTTTCTGTCAATTCAGAGAAGGGTAAGGCTCTATTCACATCTCATTTTTGGCCACTTCATAGCCATCTGTCAGGAATATTGTGTACAGTATAGGCATACGTTGGCCATTGATTCCCATTATACACAATAAGTTAGACTATGGTTTCCTATCCTATACAGATCAAAATTAATGCCGGCACATACCTATGCTGGGTGCATGGGATCCTATGGACATGTCAGAGGTATATATCAGATACTATTCTCAATGTATACCTTTTATATTGCCCCAAACAAGATGTGAACAAAGCCTCTGAGAGCTACTTGATGCACACGGTGCTATATCCTCACAACGGCAGTTATGGGACCTTCTTGATTTTCTCCCTTGACAATAGAAATGTCTTTCAGTGGAATCTTGTATGGTCAGAGTGCAAGGTGCAATGAGACATATGGCTCTAATCTCACCAGAAGTAATGGGAGACAGGGACACAATAATTGCATATTTTGTAATTCTATAGTGTGACACGGTATAAGCACTTGCCCCTAAACGCGTTTCCATAGTTTAGTAATATCAATCTCGGTGACCTCTAAGTAGCTTTTTATGGCTCCAAACTATGGAACCAGACATGGCGAGGAAGGAACAATGGATCGGTGCACATTTCTGGCTCAGAACTTCAGCTAGGGCTTCATTTATGAGCTTCATGAGCTGAACCACCTTGTAGATCTGCTCTCTCAGCAGGAGTTTTCATTCATTTTGGCTGTAGGGACGCTTTAACTTTACAAATCTGCTGCTAATGTGAAACTGGATATTAAGGAAAAGGTGTATAATAGCGCTTTTGCATCATACATCTGTACCAAGGTGTTTTCTACTCAAGATTTTTTTTTATTATTATTATTTTTTTTTTTATATGAGCCCATGTGGTTCTGTTAATCGATTTTCAGCAATGCGGAAACCCCACATGGCAAGGTCACAGAACATTTTTACTATTAGTGAGGATTAGGCTCCTTCCCATACTGTATATAAAATCTGGTAGTGACAATAGGTAGCATAATACACTTTAATGGAACACATTATTCTCTTTACAAGCCTCAAACCCCCCATGCTTTTCCTGCACAGGTGCACTTCAGAAATACAGTACAGAATCTGAACTAGTGCTTCCTCCAATAACATTTTTACAACAGATTAACAAATAGATCCCAGGTATACTGTAGACTAACTACCACCTGTGTATACTCACACATCAGCAGAAATATACCCTGCCTAACGCACGGGCATATATACTGCATACATTTCTACAAGCAACCTGTCGTGTCACTCAAATACAGCAAAATGAATACTCTCCGAAATTTCTAAGCATGATGTTCATTTACACCAAAAAAAGGCACATAATCAAACACAATGATGATCGAAGAATTTATGTACACAGCCTAATAAAAAGAGCAACACAGTAGCCATGTATAGTACACAAAGTGCGCTCCATGTCTATCCTATTTCTGTATTTCTATGGCATTTGCATAGCCATGTGAACAGCACTGTGTCCATACTATGAATGATGCAGATCTCTCACCTTTTCCTAAGCAATGCAAAAAAGTTAAGACCTAAGTTAGACCAGCACCTCCACACAATGTTAAAAAGGGGTGCATGCTACCAAGGCTGCAATGTAAAAGCAACACGGGCTACAAGTAGCAGCACACTGACATGCACAAAGACACAAGCAAACACTGGAAACATGAAGAAATGTAAATTGCATTACTGCTATACTTACTACAGGAAAATTAGAAGCCTTTTGCACACGTTGTTTGATCAAAATTGTGTTGGGCCTATCTACCGGAACGGACGGAACCTACACTTACAAACACTGAACATTTCAGGGAGTCGCTGCCCCCATTTGGACCGTGCACTCCCTGCCCACGGCTTCTAATACAGCTGATCGGTGGGGGTGCTGGGTGTCGAACCCCCACCAATGTGACATTGATGACCTATCCTGAGGATCATCAATATTAAAAGATCAGAGAACCCCTTTTAGTCTGATAGTGTAGGTCCTGTCTGTTGGAAGCCAACTTGTCGCTGGTAGATGGGCCCGACACAATTTTGCAAAGTCCTTGTAATTATCATATATTAAAGTATAGCAGTAATGCGGTTTACATTTATTTATGTTTCTAGTGTCTGCATGTGTAGAGCTTGTTGGCTGTTCCTAAGTAGGAAGTCCCAGCACATATCATGCACTAATAAGTAGCAGAATAATATACATTACAGTCTTGTCTTCTGTGCCACTAAAGTTATGGAAACACTGAGTCGTCATTTTTTCCTGCTGAAGAAGCTTTAGCCATAAAATGAATTCAAGGAACACGTCTGACATAAGAATGGAAATTTTAGCTTATATTGACATGAAATGAGCTTCCAATCATATACAAATATTTGCAGTGCATAATAGTTTAAAAGGAGTTTTCCAGGGCTTTGATTTTCTTAAATATCAGATCAGTGGTGGTCCAACTTCCAGATACCTCACCCATCAGCTCATTAAAAAGGCTATGATGTTCCTCCGAGCATCTTCACAACTCTGTACATTTTGCAATGACTGTGCCTGGAACGGAAGCTCAGTCCCATTGACTTGAACTGGACTGAGCAGCCGAGAGCTTCAATACCAGTGTAGGGAGCTGTGTCTGGTAAACAATGAAGAGGGAGCTCACTAGAACACCATGGTCACTTCAATCAGCTGATCAGTGGGGGTGCTGGGTGTCAAACCCCCAACCAATCTGATATTGATGGCCTAGTGTAAGGAAAACCCCTCTGATATTATGATATGCTAGAGGTATACTGTATGATTCTTCACAATTTAAAGTACTTACTGTCAGCAGCACATATAGTATCCTCTATAAGAGTGAGTTGTGCAAGGGGAATTACTGGATCTTCTGCTTGCCACTTCTTGCGGTCAGAAACATGGTTTTCTTGCTGCTCACCATCACCGTTATCAGCCTTTACTGGGATATCATCATTGGGTAATCCCACGTCTTCCTGAGCTTTAAGATTCTGGTTCAATCTCTTTAGTATTTGTCGTTTCTCATTCTAAAAATAAGAATTTAGAAATTGAGTTTTTTGTATACTACACCGAGTGTTATATCTGGTTACTTCTTTCTCTAACTATAGTGCATAGTACGTGATTGCATACGATACTTGTCAATTCATGTCATAGCCAACTCACACAATTCGGGCTAAGGGCTCATGCAATGTATGGGGCTACAAAAGAAGCGGACGGCACGCCTATGTGCAGATCGCAAAAATGGCTACGGCTGTGCGCATGAGCCCTAAAGGAATGTCTGCCATTAGGAAGTATCCCACATAAAGCATGGGGAGATCGTGTATGGATCCAAGTAACAAAATATGAACAAGCATTTTATAGTTACAGGCGTTAACATTCACAATAAGAAGTGTCTACTAACTTGGAATGGAGTATCGGCTTTTTGGGGGTCTTCTGTGTTGTCCCTGATTTCTGCCACTTCAACCTGCTGCCAGGAGAAGGAGAAACAGAAATAACACACGAGATAAAGGATATGAAATAGTAATCTTTTGTAGTTTACATACTTCATCATCTCCTCCAGTAGTGTTTTCAGCCTCCTATGACGTTCAGGATGCTTACCAAAGTATAAGCACTTGCTTTTGAGATTTTTGGCTTCAGATAAGAAACCCCTATGAATACGATGCTTGTGGCACTGGTAATGGAAGACTTTCTATAGTCTGCTATCATTTCCATGGTCAGTTGAGCAGTTTCCATTGACTCCATTTGCTAATGCAAGCCCAAGAGTACTAATATTAATGACCTCTTGACTTCTCCCAACCCCTGCTGTTGATTGACAGCGCTCTTCTTATTGCAATCAGTGTCAGGGATAGGGGAAGGCTAGTGTCAGGAACTCATTAGTATGAGGACTTCTCAGCGCGTGCTCTGTATTGAGCGGATTCCAGCCCTTGGCCCATAATGGAACTGCTCAATCCAAGAAAGGAACCCTGCGCTTTGTCAGCACATGTAACATAGTAACATAGTAGCATAGTACATAAGGCCGAAAAAAGACATTTGTCCATCCAGTTCGGCCTGTTATCCCGCATGTCACCACTTTATGCTGCCCTCGGATAGGATAGCATACTAACTTGGAATGAAGTATTGGCTTTTTGGGGGTCTGTGTTGGAAAGTGCCTCTCAATAAATTGGGGCATCTCTGGCAATCCATGTGCCAGAAACTGAAGTCTACGCCAGCTGGGGGCAGGCACAGGCTTCAGCTCTAAGTTATGCCAGAAATTGGCTTGGTCATCGTAAATCCGGTGGGCCGTGCGAAGCCCCACCCAGTTTTCTCTCCACTTCAGAAAAGTGGCGAGAAGGTTACAAAGTCGGACATTATGGTGCACATATGGCGTGCGCCATAATGTGCGACTTATTTAAATGCATTGATAAATGCCCCTCATTCTTTTATTTGAGAAGCAATCCCTTTAAAGAGAATTTGTCGCAGTTAAATGCCCAAAGAAAGACATACAGGACCTGCTCTCTAGGGGTGAGGGTAACTAATTCATCTAACCAAAGAGTGTATATTACACCTGCCGATTTTTCGGCAGATGATCGCTAACGAGCGTTCATAGTAACACTTATTAGCGATCATCTGCCGCTGAGTAAACGCTCTTTCATTGGGCAATCCAAATCTTTTGACAGGTTAAAGGGATTCTGTCACCAAGTTTTGGGCTATAGAGATGCGGACATGCATGGCTAGATCGCCGCTAGCATGTCCGCAATATACCTGTCTTATAGGGCTGTGTGCTTTTATTTTCTTTAAAAAAGGATTTTAGAGATATGTAAATTAGTCTTGTAGGAGCCCAGGGGGCTATATGAACCTTCCAGGTGCCCAGCCATGCCCGCCTGTGAAGGAGCCCAGCACCGCCTATGTCCTCCGAATCTCCTCCTTTCATCACTGATAGATTGCCGTAATCTCGCGATGCGCGACCTCGTGCATGCGCAGTTCTTTCCCTGAGGCCGATGCCAGCACAGGGAAGGAACACTATACCGGCACTGCGCATGCGCGAGCATCGCGAGATTACGGCAATCTATCAGTGATGAAAGGAGGAGATTCGGAGGACATAGGCGGTGCTGGGCTCCTTCACAGGTGGGCGTGGCTGGGCACGGCTGGGCACCAGGAAGGTTCGCATAGCCCCTTGGGCACCTACAAGACTAATTTACATATCTCTAAAATCCTTTTTTAAAGAAAATAAAAGCACACAGCCCTATGGGACAGGTATATTGCGGACATGCTAGCAACGATCTAGCCATGCATGTCCGCATCTCTATAGCCCAAAACTTGGTGACAGAATCCCTTTAAAAAAAATCATCTTTTGCGGGCAGCAGATCATGGTGTCTAATCACGATCTGCTGCTGAAAAACAATGATTCAGTATAGGAAAGAGCGATGGTATAACGATCACTCCTCCCTATACTGAGGAGGAGATTGCTGCACGTAATAGCAACGGTCTTCTCTGCTAGCAAACAGACGATTGCCCGGAAGGAACACTTCCCTCCCGACAATCGCCTGTTAAATTGGGTTGTCTAATACATATGAACAAATAAGGCTGGGAATACACGCTGACTTTGGTCATGTCTCATCATCATTAGCTGTGCTACAGGTACAGTACTGTCCAGAAGCTGGTACCACCACTCTCTCTATGCCCTGTGGTTGGTGCTCATCCCTAACAACCTCTCTGCCAACAGGTTGGTGTGTGCAATATCTGCAAGTAATGAGAAAATACTCAGTTGGCTCTTGTGTAACGTTCAACTTTTTTATTAACTTGTAATCCACCAATTAGTGTGACTTACTGGTGGATTACAAGTTAATAAAAAGTCATACATTATGCAGGAACCAATTAAGTACTGTCCGCCTTCTTGAGGATACAGGCGAAACTCGAAAAAATTAGAATATCGTGCAAAGTTCATTTATTTCAGTAATGCAATGTAAAAGGTGAAACTAATATATGAGAGAGACTCATTACATGCAAAGCGAGATATTTCAAGCCTTTATGTGTTATAATTTGGATGATTATGGCTTACAGCTTATGAAACCCCAAGGTCACAATCTCAGGTACCCTTTGCTCAGGGGGTATGGATTAATTAGCTGACTAGAGTGTCACACTTTGAGCCTAGAATATTGAACCTTTTCACAAAAATTCTAATTTTAAGCTGCATTAATGCAATTCCTTTTAATTTGCATTACTGAAATAAATGGACTTTTGCACGATATTCTAATTTTTTGAGTTTCACCTGTATAGTGTGACAGGTACAGCCATGAGATTTTAATTTTGACTCCCATGTCTTTCTAACATCTTAGACTTTATTTCTCGTATTCTGCTGGGCAATATTCTTGAGAAACTTACATAACATAGGAGCCTATGTATTCTTATAGCGTTACCCCATTCTGAGGTTAGGGCTACATGACAATTTACTTTCTTCATGTGACCACTACAACAAAAACAGCATGAAATACCACATATTGGAAACTCCTAGGATAATCATAAGTTGCATGTGATGTTTTTCGCATTATGGAACATCACATTATACAGCGATTTTCATGTGACTCAAATATTAGCATTGCAATTTTTAGGTTTCCAAGATGGGACCAACACAGATGTCTCCAGCTGCCAAGCGCACATGCAACAGGTCAGCGAGTTTCATAGGTACAAATTTGCTGACAGAAGCCCTTTTTTTTTTTTTTACGTTCCTCCCCCACACTGGTTGAAAGTGAACATACAGCTCCAACATTCTTCAGCGCAGAGGTCATCGAGATGGCTGGTGTGCTAGGTTTCAAGGGAGGCTGTCCTTTGACTGGGGAACCCCCAACATCTGCAGGAGATGCATGGCTGGGGGAGGCTGGAGTTGGTCCTGCAGCATTAAAAGGCACATTAGGATTCTTGAAACCCCGGGCAGCCAACTGAAAAAAAGCATAAAGAGGGGGGGAAATATACAGTTAAAGAAAAATCATTTTTTACCTGAAAAATTATAAGAGGTGGGGCACACGTGTATTTAAAAAATCCACGAAGTTCATCAGAGACAGACAATAAAGGCTGCTGATGAGAACAAATTAAACAAAAAAAAAAGAAAATGTCACATCGGAAATTGCCAAGTGGATCTAATCATTAAGTTATGGCCTAGACTCAGGAAAGGGCATCACTAGCTGATCGTCAGGGGTCCGGCAGGGGTCCGACACCTTGCACCCCTGCTGATCATCTGTTCTGGGCATCTCCGAAGTCAGTGCCGCAGCTACAGAGCACAGTTAACATAGTAGACAGGGCTCGTCACTGCAGCACTGGACCCATTAACTTCAATGGGAGCAGTCCTGCAGTGACAAGCGCTGTCCACTGCGATGTTGGCGGTACAGTGTAGTTTCGTCACCAATTTCTAGCGCCAGAGTTGCACAGAACTGAGGATAGGCAAACACATAGAAAAGGCTGGACAACCCCTTTAATGCACATTCCAGATCTAAATCTCTTGGCTGTGTTGTCAAGTATGTGCAACATGATCCAAGCTAATGACCCCAGCACATGTGGTCCTTCATTTAGTGTCAACTGCCTGTTATATAGTTTGGTAATGGTATCAATGTCTGCTATATGTTGGCACTTTTATAGTGTTGGGTGCTTACATATCACAGTACCTAACAGGTAATGTGACTTACAACACCCAAACAATGTCTGTGAACGTTCTCAGTCATCCAGGTCATGGTATATCGGTAGTAATAAGTCAAAGTAACTGGACTTGTATTCTTTCCTAAAGATGTTTCACTAGTCATCCGACTGGCTTTCTAAATTAGAATGGAAACCAGTTAGATGACTAGCTAAGGCCCCTTTCACACGAGCGAGAATTCCGCACGGGTGCAATGTGTGATACAAACGCATTGCGCCTGCACGGAATGCGGACCCATTCATGTAAATGGGTCTGTGTACATGAGCGGTGGCTTTAACGCATCACTTTTGCGGTGCGTGAAAATTGCAGCATGTTCTATAATTTAGCAAATTTCAAGCAAAGCTGGCCCCATATAAGTGAATGGGGCTGTGTGAGCTGTGTTAAAGTCGCATCGCATCCGCAAGCAAGTGCGGATGTGATGCGATTTTCACAGATGGTTGCTAGGAGATGTTGTTTGTAAACATTCAGTTGTTTTTATCATGCGCGTGCAAAACGCAGTAAATCGCATTGCACCCGGGCGATAAAAACTGAACGCGATTGCAAACAAAATTGAATGGCTTCGTTTTCGAAATTGCGCCGTTTTCACTAAACGCATCCGGACACGCTCGTCTGCAAGGGGCCTAAAAGTCTTCAAAAGAAAATACATGTCCACTTGCTGTGACTAACACTGATCGCACCCACACGAGTCATCACCTAGTTTCATTAGAGAGCCTCTCTTACCCTTTATCATTGCACAATTGGGCAGATTTGCCATTCTGAAGTATATAAAAGCTTGGGGACAACCCTTATGGGGGCTGTTTTGCCAAAGGGGTTTTCAACCGGCTTCACAGAAACAAAATAACAGGAAGAACAGAATTCAACATACTTTTATTTTTCACAACAGACATTTTTGGGAAAGAATCAAATTAATATATTAAGGACTATATCGTCAAGCGAGTTTAGGATTTCGAGATTATATCAGGAAAGTTATTGAAAGATGCAGGTCTTCTACAGGTCATACCATCCCAGTTGATCAGGAAATAAAGTTGGCTTTTATGAAGAGCTAGCATTACCTAACTATGCATGATATATATACCCATGGTCAGATTATGTTCTAGAGACAGCCTAACTACCCACCCAGCAAGCATAAAACCAGAGAGTAAACAGGGTCGCTTAATGGCTATATAAGTACTAAAGATAAAATTATGGATCTCCTCAGGGAAAGGCTAGCGCAAGAAAAAGTAATTTCTTCCTGCAGACGCTTTGGGGAGCAGTTTCAGCTCTGATTTGGTGTAAAATTGCTGATATTCCAAATAAAATAGGGCTCAACTTGGATAAGGCTTTATGAGCAGGTATGGAAAATAGTGGCATTATCTGCGCTCACATCTGCTTTCCCATTATGGGCTGCAGAACAATATAAAACGGAATTTGTGTGCTAAAGGTTAAAGAACAAAATCTGTATTCTTCACATTCCACAGACGTGTGATCACTGAATATTGGTTGTGAAATTAATTGTATTTTTGTACATTAGGACATTACCTTGCACTTCCCATAAAGCCCTCTTCCATTAGAGAATGTCTGGCAGTTGGATTGAAAAGTGCACATTAAGTTGAGTTACAAGTGTAAATGATGGGTGTACGTGCAAAGTAGAGACGTTATGTGTTCCTCATCTCTACATGTCAAATAAACAAGGCCTGCACCTGGGAGACCACACAGGAGCGGCTCCCGACACCCTGCCGTGGACACAATTAACCTTTCACCAGGGATGAGAACTGCTGGCTGCAGGTGACAGAAGCTTTTCTAATGGTGACAGGTACAAATGTGGATTTGCCCCGATGACTGACACGGTCCCATCACATGGTGCATACCTGTAATTGGTGACATTCCAAACAATAAAAGGTAAATATCCTTTCACCTGGCTGGTAGATAAAAGATATGGTTGGTCGGAAGGCTTACCAACGTGGAACCTTTGTCACAAGCACAGTCCGCCATATATACCCAATAGCTAAAAACCAAGTAGTTCATACAAGACTGGCTTACAGTGACTGGGTATCAGTAAGATTTAATATGTCTAGTCACACTTTAATACCATGCAGAATTAATAAAAATCAACATGCGATGCATTAAAAAGAATGGTATTAAAAATGATGATAAGAATAAATAGTAATTAATAACTAACAAATTAATAACAGTCACAGTCCTTTAATTAGCCGAATGCGGGCCCTCGCAAAAACAGCTAAAATGATTTAAAAAGTGGCAAATGGACCCACACCTATCTCTAGGAAAGCCCCCAAAGTGAGTGCAGAGCAGCCGCTCCATTCATTTCTATGGGACTGGCGAAAATAGCCAATCCCTGGCTCGGCTATCTCCGGCAGTCCCATAGAAGTGAATGGAGCGGTGGTCTAGCTTGCGTGGTGCGCTTTCCATTCATTTGTATGGGACTTCCAAAAATAACCAAGTTTCGGAGAGCAGATTTTTGAGATCGGTGCGGGTCTCAGAGGTGGGACACACACCTATCAAATTTGAAAAAAATAATTTCTGCCTGAATTCTTGGGCAACTGAAATGACAAATTTGCCCCCATCGGTCAATGAACTGTGTAGAGTAGTGTTGTAATCTCAGGGGAAGTCTCATCGTGCACTTGGGGAAAAGGAACCCTCTATCGGACTATCATATTGGCAGTTGTGTTAGCCAAGACTTCAGAAGAGAAGAATGTAGGGTTCCAGATATCAGACAGCTGCAAAATGAGTGCACAGTGTGGGCAGGCAGCTGGGAAAGCGAGTTAGGTGCTTGGCTATATAACTACAGTAGGAAGAGATAGAAAAGATCCCATTGTATAGAAAGTCAGTGAGACCACATCCGGAATACTGTCCAGTTCTGGAGTCCCACCTACAGACAAATATGGATAAAAGGGAACAGGTGCAAAAGTGAGCTACAAAAATGGTGGAAGGTCTAAAGTTTAAAACATATTAGGAGACACGTAAAGGGGTTGTCCCATGAAAATTATTTTACAGTTTTCAAATCAGCACCTGTATCTGAATACTTTTGTAATTGCATGTAATTAAAAATTGTGTATAACCACTGAGTTATTCAATAAAATGTGTATGTATAGCGCCACCTGCAGTTTTTTCTTTTCTTATTACTTTGTCCTGCTCACTGAGATGGCCGCACATGCTCAGTTTCATCCTTCAAATGCCTTCTGAGCTGTGATAGGGAGAGCAGAGACACACCTCCTGAGCTGATAGGGAGAACATGGACATGCCTCCTGAGCTTCAGCAGTAAAGACACTCCCCTTAGAGCTGTCAGGTTGATATAAATCTAGCAGAGCAATGAGTGGGGAGATCTCTGGATCCATGTGAGGTACAGGGCTGGTTTTAGCTTTGTTAGAAAGAGATTGTCATGTACTATATGATGTCTGATATTAATTTTTTACATTAATCATGGGATAACCCCTTTAATCTGAATAGTTTTGAGGAAAGAAGGGAAAGGGGAAACATGATCGAAACTATTAGATATGTTAAAGGCATAAATAAGGTTCAGGAGGGAAGTGTTTTTAACAAAAAAAAAAAATATAAAAATCCACACAAGAACAAAGGGCACAATCTAAAGTTAGTTGGGTGGAAGATCAGAACCAAAAGCAGGAAGTATTTTTACACCAAAAGAGTAGTTATGGCTTGGAACAAACTACCAGCAGATGTGGTTGGGAAATCGACAGTAAGTAAATTTAAACACGCCTGGGATAAAGACGTATCTACCCTAGGATAAGTAATGATATCAGGGCAGACAAGATGGCCCAGGGGATCTTTTTCTATTGTCAATCGTCTATGTTTCTATCATATAGTAACAGGCGGTAAACAGCTGGAACAGAAGAGGTCCAGACGACATCCCCATAGTTCTTCAGACTACTATCGGTCTGTTCCGCAAAATACAGATACCTTCGATGTGCATTTTTCCGACTCCCATCAATAGAAATTACTATTCTCATCTGCAATATGGACCAGAATAGGACATGTTCTATAATTTGCTGAATGTGCTCATGGATCTGCAAAATTACAGATGTGTGCATGACCCCATAGAAATGAATGGGTCAGTGTACTATACACAAAAATGTGGACATAGGGGGATGATAACCAGTTGTCAATTATGTATACATATTCAGGAGAATAACAGACTGCACAATGCTAGAATATATGCTACATAATTGTTATTTCATGGGGATTCTGGCATTTACTGAATGGACAGGTTCTCTGTAAAGTTACCTAAATTACTTAATCAGCAGATATTATATAATATATTATGATATAATTTATTTGTATACTATGGGTGGTCAACTACTTCAAAGGCCCTTTTACATTTCCCAAAGCAAAGCAGCAAGCGATTGTCGGGAAGGAAGCGTTCAGTGGAGGAGACCGCTATACCGTATTTACATGCAGTGATCACCTCCACTGAATAGGAAGGAGAGATGACTAATGTCGCTTGTCCCCATACAGAATCATTGTTTCTGGCAGCAGAGTGCTCTTTAGACGTCAAGATCTGCTGGCGGTAAAGGATGATTTAGGTGTCTGCACGAACGAACTTATGACTCGCTGAACGAGTGTTCATACGAATGCTCGTCGGTGATAATCCATCAGGCAGTGCAAAGGGCCCTTTAGAAGCCGCAGTACTGGCTAGATGTTACTCGGAGCCTCAAAGCATCAAAGCACCTCCACAGAATGCTTCATCCTATTCTCACCCGAAGATCCAACCTCAAGGCAATCCACGATTCTGGGCCCAAATGCCCAAAGCTGGTTAGAAAACGGATTCCCATGAATTGCACTAAATAACCAAACTCAAAAGACCATCTCCAAAAACAGTTTGATGGTCATAAAAAAAAGAACACTAGAGAAACATAATTCCCAATACAACTTAGCCCATTAAACAGAAGTACTAATAATATTGCTCCAGCAGTGTTCAAAAATATCACAGGCATCACTACTATAACAGTGTCTAGACCTACAGTATGTACCAGCCAGAAATATACAACATACATGCATCTCCATCTGGCTCCGGCAATGCCCTGTACAGCTCTACCAGTAATTCATATGGTATGTAAGCAGCCAGCCAACAGCACCCTGCAGCACTGGAGAAAAACTCTGCAAGTCACATAACAAAGTACTGCAAGCAACTATGGAAGGTGTTGGCGTGGTCCAGGAGCAGACCGGTAAGTGGATTATGCAGCCTGCTACTGCTTTAGGGGGGTGCCCCAAGTGTTGGAAAACCTCTTTGATACAGGGTTTTAGTCATCATGATAAACTAGCAGTACATCGAACATCAAGTTTGCTTAGTAATGACAACGGACAACTCTTAAAGGGGAAATTCACTGTTAAAACAGACACAATACCTTGAAGGGCTAGCTCATCTGAACGTGATGATACCTATCACTTAGCAATCCGTTGCTTCATTTTATAGAATAAGTACTTTTAATCCATATGCAAATGAGCAATTACGTGCACTAAGGGTGGGCCTAAGCCCCTCTTTGCACACTTGCTCCTCCAACTTCCTGTGCCAGCCCCTCCTCTGCCAATCAAGAATGAGAGGGAGGGGCTGGCAGAGGAAGCTGGAGGATCAAGGGTGCACGGAGTGGCTTGGGTGCACTTATTGTCATAATAGCTTTTGCAACATATTTTTACTAAATAAAACCAAAGTTTTTTTACATGATTATGGAGGCAGACACCTTGCCTGTGCTGCTGTTAACAGAGTTCAGAGATATAGACCATAGGATCCTGTATACTGGAGAAGATCCTTTCATTTTTATGGGAGAGTGTTTTAGACACGCCCTGTAAGCTGTGCTTCAGTCATTGCGCAGGGAGAGGTAGTCAGTAAGCTGCGACATCCTATGTTATAAATATATAGGTTTTATCTTTCATTGAAATCTTGTGATGATAATGAGATGACTAATGAAAAGTAAACAGGAAGTGTCAGGGCATTGTAAGACATAGGCTACTTTCACAGTCGCCTTTGGTGCGGATCTGTCATGGATCACAGATGGATCAGTTTAGATAACAAACCGTCTGCATCTGTTCAGAACGGATCAGTTTGTATCATCTTGAACACCATTGAAAGTCAATGGAGGACGGATCTGTTTTCTATTGCGTCATAGAAAACGGATCCGTCCCCATTGACTTACATTGTGTGTCAGAACGGATCCATTTGGCTCAGTTTCGTCAGACGGACACCAAAACGCTGCAAACAGCGGAATGGAGGCTGAACTGATGCATTCTGATCGGATCCTTTTCCATTCAGAATGCATTAGGGTAAAACTGATCAGTTTTGGACCGCCTGTGAGAGCCCTGAACGGATCTCAAACGGAAAGCCAAAACGCCAGTGTGAAAGTAGCCTAAGTGGCCAGTGTGAAAACTAGAATATTTACCAAAAATTCTTCATTATATGCTTAAAGTAAAAAGCGGATGTAAACCATAGGCCATATTCACTTTAATAACTTTCTCTTTTCCATTAGATGTATAATGTTAGTTTTAAAAATTTTGTGCCAACAGAAATTGGTGCTAGTTTAGTTTTTTTTTTTATTATTTTCCTTTTTATTGACATTCACTCGTAAACTTGTTCTTCTGTAACAATCCCTGGACAGGAGGGACACTGTAAGCTGTGCAGAAGGTCAGGACAAATACACAGCTTATAAGGTGTTCTTTATGAAGTGCCTCTTCTGGCCCTTAATTAACGGCTATCTGGAGAGTAATAAAAAACACCAAGACTACTCTTATGTCAATGAGCCTATTGTAGTGTGCAGAAGGAGGAATGTAAGCTGCTGGAGCTGACAGCTTTATTTCGGTCTGCTTTGGGTACATAATATGAAGTCAGAGTGTTAGTGCCCCATACTTTACTGCACACTATAACACAAACACTGCCATACGCATCTCTGGGGAAATCAAAAGGTGGCGATACTGCCGTGCTGGAAAAAACGCCATCAGACACATTTAAGTTGTGTCAGTGCAGCAAATAGAAAAACATTACAACGGTATAAATGTCATCTGCAACCTGCAGTCCTTTGTGGAGTCGTTAAAAAAAAAGGAGAGAACAAAACAGTTTAACCTTTCCATCTACAACCACGTAAAAAATATATCAAGTTTCTGAAGAGAATGAAAGCGTAATTGTCTAGACTATGAAAGTACCTCTCGGCGGGCTGCTTACTGTATTATAATTGCTTTGTACCTTTGTATAATTTAGTAATGTATGTGGCTAATCATGGAGGGTGCAGAAGGTTTACTCATAATTGGCCAACCTTATACATATTTGAATTATTTAATCCTGGACAAACCCTTCTGTTATGGAAGGGGATGTGCATCGGCTGTATCACTGAAAGATTTGACTTTGGGGCTACTCCTTAGGGCATTATTGTGGCAGAACCATGGTCTTTAACCTTTAACCCCTATACCGGAACCTGGACTTCACTGCAGGGTAACGCCAACAGGCCGTTACCTCCTGAACTAGTCTTAATTTGGTGACCACTGATCAATAGGGCCAAGAGACACTGGTGCGGAGAACCAAGGGTTCAGGCAAAATCGTAAACAGGGACAAACCAAGGTCAGGGCGGGCAGAGTTTGGGCAATCCAGTAATTAGTCGAAGGGTCAGGGCAGGCAGTTCAGGGAGAATATGAGGAACAAGAAGATGTTAGGTCATAGTCAAATCTAGAAACAGGCAGACAAACAAGAGTATAGCACACCTTAACAGGACACTAAACAACTAGAACCTATTGCTCAGGCACCCTAAATAGGTGGCCGTCAATGGCTGGAGAAGACTAAGGAGCCTATGGGCCTCAGTCTGCATGGAGGAAAATGAGTAGTGCTACTCCGACAGGAGATGGTAGCAGGTGAGCTATATTGCGTGTTGGTGAAGTGCTGTAAATAAGTATCACCTGCAGTTCTTCAGCATGCACACAGACTGCATTAAATGTTAAAACGTGCATCTGGCAGAATGGTGGACACATAGAATGTAATGTAAACCACTTAAGGAAGTTTTGACCTCGCCTAACTGAAGGGAAACTTCCAGTGTGATTCTGAGTAAATTCTAGCCAAGACTGATATATCCCATGACCCCCCCCCCCCCTTCCCATTGTAAAAACCTGAGCTGAATGCAATATAGCAGATTTCAAAATGGCCACCGAAAAAACATTTACATCACCATATAATGCAACCTCCCTCCCAATTAATACTTTCACACACTGGATGTAAAGTTCCTACAAATTACACCAGTTATAAGGGTGTGTCCAGACTTTTGCCTTACCCTGAATATATATAATAGCATTAATAACATGTATAATCCCGTGTTTGCAGACTGCTGCTGCATTGTTTTTATGTTTGCACTTAAACTGATTGTCCAGAATAAAAAAAATATTTAAAAACATTCAGCGATGTGAAAAAAAATGAAAACTGTTATTCTCACCTCACCGATCTCCCTGTTCTCTGCTTTCTGCTGCTTGTGATGATGACCTGACACAGGGGCCGCTACAGCTAATCACTGGACCCCCAACAATCTAGCATTTAACATCCATCCAGTGTGCAGGACAGGGATCAGCGACTTCTGGCACTCCACATGTTGTGAAACTACAACTCCTAGCATGTGCCATTCACTTTTATGGGAGTTTCGAAAACAGCCAAGGAAGTGTGCTTGCTGGGAGTCGTAGTTTCACCTCTACTGGAGTGCTGAACCTTGCTGATCCTTGGCGTAGGTGATAAAATGATAATAGCAGGAATACCACCTTAAAGATGTTATCCTATGAGTTTTATAAAAAGCGGTTCTTTCTTCTAACCTCTGAAAGAATGACCGTTTAGTTAATAGTTACATGTCCCTTGCTCCACCGATGCTGCCATCCCCGCTCCACTCACACAGACTGCGGGCTCTTCTGCCCGGGTCCCAACTGGATGTGTGTGCTTTTCCTGTTCAGCTGCATTCATTATTATGGTAAAAGCACCGATGCAAACTCCCACGGTCCCAGCCATCGGAGAGGCCAGCGCCTTTTCCTAAAGTGTGCAAGTACGTCCACCACTGCCGCTGTAATGCAAGGTGGTCGTAACCATGGAAACGAGCAGTGTATAATGTGATGAAAAAAATGAATCAAGCCAGCAAAGGAAGCCATATGGACAATCACAATACATTAGTAAGTGTCTTGTATTAACTTTGTCTATATAATAAATGCCATTTGTTGAAGTGAGACAATCCCTTTAAGCTATGGGCAGAATCCAGTAGTAACCTGCCTTACTAGATTAGATTTTAATTTCACACAAAAAAAAAAGAAAAAAAGTATTATGCTGTTGATCACTGGCAAAACGTCAGCTTAAATCTACTGCAATTCAATGTTATTACATAAGAAAACATGAAACAGTCACAAGGGTGGGGGAATAGGTTACAGCTACAGAAAGGATGAAGTCACCAAATATCATTGAGCTGGAATCCTACATTTCCTAGCAGCCAAAGCTAGGAGCAGATCCCAAAATGAGGAAAAGTGTGAATGAAGAGTGATACTTGCCCTCCCCATCTACTCCGGTGTTTGGCTCACCAGAGCCATGTGTCACCACAACATGTTCTGCAGTTTAAGTCACATTTTTATGTTAAACATATTGTTTTTGTTTTAGGTTTTCCATGTCAATAAATAGATTTTTTTTTTTTTACCCTAAGTAATGCACTTTTTGCACGAACCACTAGGCCTAATAATATGTCAAGACTTCCTGTTCTATACAAGTAAATTTACAGTAGCCAACCTGACATCACAGGCAGAGCTACAATGACAAGTAACACCTCTGTTTGGATAACACATGATTCACCATTCACAATAGGTGACATCATAACTTACCTACTCTCTAATGACCTCTGCACAGGTCACGGAGCAATAGACAAATCTCCCATAGTAGTCAGTGAGGTCCTCTCCTGTCCACTGTGTCTATGGCCCATTTGGCTGCACTTCAAAGAACAGGAAGTCGGCACATATTTTAGGCCTAGTTTGAAAATGTAACATATACGTGTAACATGGAAAAAATAAGCATTTACAGTATCATTTAACCCTTTTAGTTTATTTTGGGAAAAGGAAGCTTTTTTTTTTTATACTTGAAACGTTGAATTATTCTTTTAAACTATTTTTTTAACTTCTTTTTGTCCCACTCTGGGACTTCAACTTTTGGGGGTCTGATCTCCTTAACAATGCATTACAATACATCTGTATTGCACTGGTAATACATTTACAGCCAATGCATTACAATACACTTACAGCTTCCTGCCTGTGAGATCCAGGGGGCTGGATCTCACAGGCTCACATGGAAGGTAGCCACAATGCCTAAGGAAGGCATCGGGATGCCTTGCCTGCCATCGGGTCCCCATCATAGCAGCGCGGGGACCCGGTGGCCACCCCGCACCCGGCAGGATACCACATGTGCCGTGGTCAGCGCAGACCGCAGCAGTGCAGGGGTTAATGAGCTGGAATCAATGTTTTCACCGATGCTGGCGCATACAGCAGGGGTCCGGCTATCAGTGGCTATCAGTTACTGTCGGACCCCTGCAGCTGATCTGCGCCTGTCCGATCAGAGCGCTGTGGCTGTACGGCGCTGGGATTTGTTACCCTGATACTAGCGCTAGAATCCTACAGGTTAAGGGGTTAAGGCATCATACTTTCACACAAGTTCATTTCATTTAATAGAGAATAGTGTAAATAGCTAATTTCTAAATCGCTTCATTAAAAAAAAAATAATAATCTACCTGCATCCACCTGTGAAAAAAAAAAATAACATAACGTCATGGCCACCAGGGGTCGCATTTCCACCTAATTTGCAGTCCACTGCCTGGTGTCGGGATGGATTGTCTGTAGGGACGGATTATCCCTAGTACCAGACACACTGAAGACGTCTCATAAGAAATGGGGGCGTATCAGAGATAGCTGAGATAGTGAGTCCGAAAAAAGAACTGCTTCTATACAGCTTTTGAAGATTATAAGAGCCTCTTGTGAGTCTGTAAGTGTAATTTTCCCCCTCCTTATCTGAAAACATACATAGTAGGAAGTACGGGAAAGGATGTCACAGCAGTACAGTGCTCGCAGATTCCACACACGGGAGATGCCCCCTGCTTCTGAGAGAAATGCATATAGCTGTGCAGCTGAAAACGGGAATAATTAGACTGAAAAAGACATTAGGGAAGCCCAAAAAAGACCTTCACAGTTACGACTGTACAATGAAGCAGAGCAATTATGCAAACTTAAAAAAACAACAACTCAGGAACACTTTAAGGTAAAAACTCAATTTAAATAATAGGTTATTTTCTGATGATACGTTGTCTATAAAGAGACAGAGGTACTGTTCATTTTAAATTAATCATTGCTTACATGTTCATCCCAGGCTCTTTTTTCCCTCTCATCCGCTTCTCTTCTCTTACGTTCAAGTTCCTCTTTTAATACAGCCGCTCGAGCATTTGCCTGGGCCTCCAAAGGGAAAAAAAACAAAGGTCAAACAAAGCAGATCATGAACTTCGTCTACATTTAGCTCTTGATGAAAAACACATGCACAAAGACATAATGGGTATAAAAACGCATTGTTAAGTGTTTATGAGAGGGATGGATTGCAAATCTAGACAGGATATGATGCTTCAAATCCATTCATAATCTAGCTGTGCAAGCGCACTACTGCTAATCATATTTCATACATATTGAGCGGGAATGTCAGGAATATGCAACAAGGCCTCAGAAGCAGATGTAATGGATAAGAAGAGGATTACTCGGCTAAGAGGAAATGCTATGTACACCGGGTTCAATTTCAAAAACAGTGAATCACAGTCTATAAGAATTGCAGCTTTAATGAATGAGGAAACATGGAGATGGAGGTCCTAGTAAATCAGACCCTGGAGTTCATGCCCGGACCCCACAATATCCATGGCAGTAGTCCTACACATGGCAGTGCTGGAACAGTGACTGTGCTTCCACCTTACCTTTAAAGCTTCAATTTTCTTTCTTCTTAGCTCAGCTTCTTCATTGCCATCTCTTCGACACTGCTCACCTTCTTCTCCCTGTTGAAGAGGAGTCAGAATACAGTAGTACACGTTAAAAATATACAGACAAGCCGAGAACAAATGAGGGTATTGTCAAGAAGGGTCTGCCTTTTACCCCAAGGAACAGTGCAATTCTTAGCCATGTGTGCTTTCTTCTATACCAGCTCATCCACTAGGATTATCTGTACTTATAAATCACTTAAAAGGGTTGTCTCACTTCATCAAATGACATTTATCATGTAGACTAATGTATTGTGATTGTCCATATTGCCTCCTTTGCTGGCTAGATTCAATTTTCCATCACATTATACATTGCTGATTTCCAGGGGTTACGACCACCCTACAATCCAGCAGTGGTGGCCGTGCTTGCACATTAAAGAGCCAACCTCTCTGGCATTATACACCATTAGTTTTCAGGGGTTACAGCCACCACAGATACAAGGTGGCCGGTCCCGGAGCTGCTGCACATGTGCCTATGCGCGCTCCCATGGTCCTGGCCACCAGTGAGGTTGGAGCTTTTTCATATAGTGTGCAAGCACGGCCACCACTGATGGTCATAACCATGGAAACGAGCAGTGTATACTGTGATGGAAAAATGAATCCAGCCGGAGAAGGAAGCAATATGGACAATCACAATACATTAGTAAGTGGCTTGTATTAACTTTCTCTACATGATAAATGCCACTTACTGAAGTGACACAACCCCTTTGCTTTGCAATTCAGACCCCAGATTACTCTTAAAGGCACCAAGCTTACTTTTAAACAGGGTGGATTTGATTTAAATCACTAGTCAGTAAGGCTTGATTTAAATAATAGTTTTCTACATAAAGACTAATTCTTGTTGGTATAACTTATAATATGCAAGTAGATGAAGATTTTTAGAATCACAACTTTTCATATTAGTTTGATTAGGTTGATTCTGTATTCATAGGTTTGTAAAAGTTAGGATTAAGGTACTTTTCTTAACTCTGTTCATGTTATAACATTTTTGCTGTGAAGAAGAGGCATGTGATCTCGGCTGAGTCAAATTCAGTTTTAAGAACTGCAAAAGTAAACCAAGCATCTGTGATAATATCTTGTAGGCAGAGAAACTGCCCAATAATCTTACAAAAACCTCTGGAAGAGCATGACATTGTGAATGGATTAATGGAATTTATTTACCAAAGAAATTACACATATACAGCCTTATTCTACAGAATAAAATAAAAAAAATCTTTATTTCATGATGAACCTTTAGATGGTAATATATTTTCCTCAAAAAGCATTTTATATAAAAAAAAAAAAAAAAAAAAGATTTAAATCTAAAAAATCTGATTTAAATAAAAAAAATCTGATTTTTTTTTTAAATCATTGATTTTTATCCACCCTGCTTTTAAATGAATTCAGATGTCAGAAGCCTAAATACATTTAAACCCCCCCAGACCAGTTAATTAGTTGAGACTGCAGAAACCTAAAATCATTTAGACCCCTGAAGCAGTCAGCAAACCAGACCCCAAAATCAGCCCCAGACAAAAAAATTAAAAACACAAGTATTTACTTAGTGTTACATGTCCTGATGCCAGCCAATGACAGGACGTTGTAGACGATACAGAACACAATGTCCTGATGCCAGATGTCTTTGCTACTACACACACATACCAATCACTCGTAACATTAAGACCAATGACAGGGGAAGTGAATACCACTGATTATGTCAACACAATGGCACATCTGCCCACAAAACTTGCAATACTCAAGTTCCCTTGTCCGAAGAGCTGATCTGCCTGGGACTCGTCCTGCAAATCCTTACCCCAACGCAGCGCCCAGAGTTGAGTTAAAGCTCTGACCTCTTTATTTCAGTTAGCTACCTCCACACCTAGGATTACTATGTGGCGGGACAGGCAGCTCATGCGCCTCCATTTTATATTATTTAAAACAATTCAGCACAGAAGATTGGGCCAAACCGCCTCTACGGTGATGTAAAAGACTCATTACAAGTTATTGCAAATGTCTGATTGCGGTTGTTACTGTAAAGGGTGGCACAACCAGTCATTAGGTTCAGGGGGCAATAACTTTTATAGAGGGGGCGATATAGGTTTTAGATAAATCTCTTTAATAAAAGGAATAATCATTTGCATTTGCTATCACTCGTGTTGTCTATCTTATATTAAAATTAGTTGGATGATCTGAAACATTTAAATTTGACACATAAAACAAATAGAAGACAAATACTGTACATACACAGCGACACACATACTGCATCTTTGCCTGACTATGGTACTGAATAAGACTTTGCTGTGAACCGTTTTTTATATACATTCCCAAGTGCAGATTGTTCTACACATTTTGACATGAGACCTTTCACTAGTATGTCAATATTTCCCGCAAGAGCTCTTACCTTCCACAACTCCATACATCTTTGGAAAGATGTCCAGTCTGTGCACTCTCATTGTCATCAATCCATATTTTATACCGACGAGAGTTAATCAACCAGAAAAAGCTGTCTGCAGCTTAGATGAATGGCTATCCATCTCTGGTCACGGCTGGGCTGGAAAGCCTCAGCTCTGAACACATGCTAGGCAGTGGAGAATATTAATGCAGTATCCCCATTTTTCTACCCACGTTTCCTACTCTGACCCATAATTATCAGTCGATTGCTAGAAACACATCTCCATCCCACGCGGTATAGAAAAACTCCAATGGTATCAAAAACAATGGAATTATAGAATAAATAGTCTATATAGGTTTATTTAAACTGGAGTATTACAGGTCCACATAGGAGCCATATATATAAGTGCCCTTATCTCCCCTCACCCCAAAATATTTATAACCGAATACAATCCAGAAATAAATGGGTCCGCAATTCCGTTCCGCAAAATGCGGAACAGAATTGCGGACGTGTGAATGGAGCCTAACTGGGGAACAAACAGAACAAGTACCTGGTGGTCTCCTTTCCATCTTTTTGACTGCAGATCCATCAATTCCAAGATGGCTGCTTGAAGCCTAGGGTGCATTTGGTAGAACAGGACACTTCCTGCTGCACTTGAACTGGCCACCACTGCTCACATGAACGGTGCTGGCCAATCCAAGAGCAGAGCTGGGCAAGCACAATGTGTCTTGGGCTATGATATACAGAGAGCATCAAAGAAGTGGTGCGGTCATCTTCATGAAAAGGATGACAGCATGATACGAGATAGTAAATGTTGTATTGTTATTTACAGTGTAACTCTTTCAGTTTATTTGTTTTTAATCTTTTTTTATTTATTTGACCAGAACAGTGTTACACATACACATTGAGTTGTAAAATTTGACAGACAATAAATCCATTTGATATAATCCTGTGCATTGTCAAGTTATTTTATATTAAAAAAAAAAAAATATATATATATATATATATATATATATATATATATATATATATATATATATATATATATATATAAAATTCTAGGGAAAACTACCACCCCTTCCCACCCTCCTTTAACCCTTGCCCCCCCCCCCCCACACTCACTCCGGCCCAGCAGTTTTATTTCTTTACTTCCTTAGAGCTGATTGATTATGAGACAACCAGTCACTCCATAGTTTATCAAACTTTTGTGGACAACCTCTTTTGAGAAATATAATTTTTTCACACAGCAACATATTGTTGACTTTCATCCAAAATTCCTCTACTGTCGGAGGGCTCGCCTGTATCCAGTGCAGGGCTATTAGTTTTCTAGCAACATATAACAATCTTCCCACCGCTACATTTATATACTCATCTGCCCCAACCTTCGAGACATAGCCTAAGATACATATCTTGGGATCTCTGTCTACCCACACTGACATGGTCTGATATATTGTCTCCAATATTCCCGTCCATTACTCATCTAGACTCTGACATTGCCACATCATATGCAGCAAGTCAGCTGGTTCCAGTGCACATCTTGCGTCACTCCCGACACCAATATGATGTGAAAATATTGGTGTTTTGTACACCCTGTGTATAATGAATAGTTGGGATAGTTTCCCCTGTCCACTTAACGACACCAGCGGGGCCGCCTCTAGAATGTCTTCCCATTGATCTTGTATCTCCCCAATATCTCTCTCCATTTTTTCATTTGTGACAATGGATGGGAATTCAAAAACGTATCCAATAGCAAAGAGTACAGGTCCTTCTAAAAAAAATTTGCATATTGTGATAAAGTTCATTATTTTCTGTAATTTACTGATAAACATTAGACTTTCATATATTTTAGATTCATTACACACAACTGAAGTAGTTCAAGCCTTTTATTGTTTTAATATTGATGATTTTGGCATACAGCTCATGAAAACCCAAAACCTATCTCAAAAAAATTAGCATATCATGAAAAGGTTCTCTAAACTAGCTATTAACCTAATCATCTGAATCAACTAATTAACTCTAAACACCTGCAAAAAAGATTCCTGAGGCTTTTAAAAACTCCCAGCCTGGTTGATTACTCAAAACCGCAATCATGGGTAAGACTGCCAACCTGACTGCTGTCCAGAAGGCCATCATTGACACCCTCAAGCAAGAGGGTAAGACACAGAAAGAAATTTCTGAACGAATAGGCTGTTCCCAGAGTGCTGTATCAAGGCACCTCAGTGGGAAGTCTGTGGGAAGGAAAAAGTGTGGCAGAAAACGCTGCACAACGAGAAGAGGTGACTGGACCCTGAGGAAGATTGTGGAGAAGGACCGATTCCAGACTTTGGGGGACCTGCGGAAGCAGTGGACTGAGTCTGGAGTAGAAACATCCAGAGCCACCGTGTACAGGCGTGTGCAAGAAATGGGCTACAGGTGCCGCATTCCCCAGAAACAGCGGCAGAAGCGCCTGACCTGGGCTACAGAGAAGCAGCACTGGACTGTTGCTCAGTGGTCCAAAGTACTTTTTTCGGATGAAAGCAAATTTTGCATGTCATTCGGAAATCAAGGTGCCAGAGTCTGGAGGAAGACTGGGAAGAGGGAAATGCCAAAATGCCTGAAGTCCAGTGTCAAGTACCCACAGTCAGTGATGGTCTGGGGTGCCATGTCAGCTGCTGGTGTTGGTCCACTGTGTTTTATCAAGAGCAGGGTCAATGCAGCTAGCTATCAGGAGATTTTGGAGCACATCATGCTTCCATTTGCTGAAAAGCTTTATGGAGATGAAGATTTCATTTTTCAGCACGACCTGGCACCTGCTCACAGTGCCAAAACCACTGGTAAATGGTTTACTGACCATGGTATTACTGTGCTCAATTGGCCTGCCAACTCTCCTGACCTGAACCCCATAGAGAATCTGTGGGATATTGGGAAGAGAAAGTTGAGAGACGCAAGTCCCAACACTCTGGATGAGCTTAAGGCCGCTATCGAAGCATCCTGGGCCTCCATAACACCTCAGCAGTGCCACAGGCTGATTGCCTCCATGCCACGCCGCATTGAAGCAGTCATTTCTGCAAAAGGATTCCCGACCAAGTATTGAGTGCATAACTGAACATAATTATTTGAAGGTTGACTTTTTTTGTATTAAAAACACTTTTCTTTTATTGGTCGTATGAAATATGCAAATTTTTTGAGATAGGAATTTGGGGTTTTCATGAGCTGTTTGCCAAAATCATCAATATTAAAACAATAAAAGGCTTGAACTACTTCAGTTGGTGTGTAATGAATCTAAAATATATGAAAGTCTAATGTTTATCAGTACATTATAGAAAATAATGAACTTTATCACAATATGCTAATTTTTTTAGAAGGACCTGTATAGCGCAGATATCAGGCCTCTCTTGTCTCCTCTTGAGAGCACCAGTTTTTGGGTTGTCTCTAGTTTAGTATTACCATTACATTTTTTAAGCGTAGTATCATACTCATGGCAGAGTTGAAGATACTGATAGAAACTCTTTCGGGGACCTGGAATTTCTCCTGTATATCCATAAAAGATCTAAAAACTCCATTATCTATCAGGTCACCCATCAGGTCCCTTTAGATTTCCAATCCTGCAGTCCAGACAATAAGAGAAATTCCGGTAAAAGGGGGTTATTACATATTGGTGATAATTCACTAATGCCCCCTATACTTTTCAGCTGTTTAACTTTTGCCCATACTTTTTTCATGAGCACTAATCATGGTAAATTTTCCTCTGAAGTAGGTTTCCCTGCCCCCTCTAATATCCGCATAAGGTCTCTCTCACCTATTTTTTGTTATAGAATCTGGCTAGTCATATCAGTCAACATGTATTCCATCCATCCCTTAAAATGCTGACACTGCGCTGCTAGATAGTAGATCCATGTATTTGGCACAGCCAGTCCCCCTGCCATTTTATCATGCAGTAATGTTTCCAGTTCAATCCTGGGGTGACCCCCCCTCCATATTATATTCATAAATATAGAATTAATTTATTTGATTTCTGCCCAAAGGTAACCAGACTGGGGCGTTATGGAGTATGTATAAAAGTTGTAGCATCATCACCATTTTGAGGAGATTTACTCTTCCCACAACTGAGAGAAACAGCTTACATCAGGCTCTAACCTTCACTCAATTGGACACAGGTTCAGCTCCTCATAGGCCATAATCCTGGGCGAAATTTGTATCCCTAGGTACTTGATCTTCTCAACACACAGTATTTTATTATTGATAACCGTGACAGATACAGCTTGGCCATCTATAGGCATCAATGCCGACTTTTGCCAAATAATAGTGAGGCCCGATAGCCTACCAAACCCATCAATAAAAGACATAGTGGGCGATATAGAAGATGACGTATCTCCCAGAAATAAAAAAGAGTATCATCGGCATATAACACTATTTTATTATGTATCTGGCTCTTTTGAAATCCCTTTATATCTGGAGATTTTCGCACTGCTGCCACCAAAGGCTCAATGGTTATGGCAAATAATAGGGGTGATAGTGGGAAACCTTGTCTAGTTCCCCTAGCTAACTGAATATAGCTAGACACTCCCCCATTCGCCCTATTCCGTGCCTTCGGGTTAAAATACAGTACCTTTACCCATTTAATAAAGCGGTGTCCAAAACCCATACAGCTCAACGTACCCCAGAGATATCCCCACTCCACACTATCAAAAGCCTTAGCGGCATCCAGAGACAGAACAGCTCTATCCGTAGAGACCTGTAAACTAGTGTATATTCTGCGGATATTGATAGCTGTAGACTTCTGGGGCATAAAGCCCGTCTGATCTGGATGTATGATGTTGAGAATGACCCTGGACAGACGTTTTGCCAAAAATTTTGCTAAAAGTTTAACATCCGACCTTAGAAGGGATATCGGCCTGTACAAGTCTGGGAATCTCGGGTCCTTCCCTGGCTTTGGTATCACTACTATAAGGGCCTCCTGCATAGAAGCCGGGACTGAGCCCATCTCCAATGAGTAATTAAAGACTTTTAGTAGTTCCGGCAGTAGTATTCCCTGAAATCTCTTGTATACTTCCACTGGGATACCATCCAACCCTGGGGCTTTGTCATTAGCCATATCTTTTAATGCCTCCTCCAGTTCCTCTAGATTAATAGGCTCATCGAATTGTTCCCTCCTTTCCTCTGCCGATAATGTAGGCAGTTCTGCCTCCCTTAGGAACTTTAATATATCCTCCTCTGAATTAGATGCCTTAGAGGTATACAGGGAAGAATAAAAATCTCTGAGAACCCCAAAATGTCCTCCGTACCCACACAGGAGTTCCCTCGGGAATCCACCAACTCCATTATACAGGTAATCCCCTGCTGGGCATTGGAGATAACCGATAACATATGACCCACTCTTTCTCCTTCTGCAAACACACGTTGCTTATAGAAGGTACGCTTCCTATCAGCAGCTTGAAGTAGGTGGCATCTTAGCTGTTCCTGTGCCTCTCTCAGTACCCTACTGGCTGCCTGTGAGGGCGCCGCCCCAAATGCCTCCTCCGCTTCCGCTACTGCTTTTTGAGCCCTGACATCTGCCTCCCTGGACCTGTTTTTATGTCCACTAATAGACTTAATTATAAGTCCCCTCAAGTAAGCTTTCATAGCGTCCCATACGGCATGGGTGGACGCTGTACCCTCGTTATTAAAGTATTCTTTAAAGGCTTTAGCCATACCAGTCAGGTCGCCCAAAATCTGCAGCCAAAAAGCATTGCATTTCCATCATTTCAGCCCAGGCCTAGTCCCCCCCAAGGTCCAACTCCACCTTTAGCAAGGAGTGGTCCGATAGCGATCTAGGTTGATATTCAGAGGAGTGAACAAGCGGAAACATTGCAACAATAACCAGCGTCAAATCTATTCGGGATAGGGTTTGGTATGTGGATGAGCTACAAGAATATCTATGTTCTAGTGGATGTCTTACTCTCCATACGTCTATTAGCCCCACTTCTTTCATAATGTTTCTCAATGCCGAGCTACCCAGAGACCTCCCAGCTCCCTCCATTCTACATCTATCTAGTTGATCATTCAAAGTACAGTTAAAGTTCCCTATAAGCATCCACGGGCCCCCGGGTACTCTGCTAAAAAATCTAAAAACATTATTAAAGGAGTCAACGCAAACGGCGGGTGGGATGTAAACCGCCACCAGTATCATTTGAGTACCTTCTATGTTACATAATACACAGACGAACCTCCCCTCTACATTTAAAAGTTCCCTAAAACCCTCAAATCTTTAATGCACTAATAGACTTACTCCCCTGGAATGTGAAGATAGGACCGCATGATACGCATATCCCACCCATGGCTTTTTTAGCCATTGTAGTGTATTCTTAGTCAAATGCGTCTCTTGTAAACATATAGCCGGCTGAAACCGCATTAAGTAGCTAAAAATACTATGTTGTTTAGTCGTATCAGCCATGCCCCTCACATTCTAGCTGAGTATTCTAATCATACGTGTCATAATTCAAAATGGAAACAGAAAAGTGAGCTCCACTCAATAAGGTCCTATGGTGCATTAATTCCAAACCTTGGATCGTCCCCGTACCTAAGCCGGTGTGTGAGTGCCCTCCCTCCCCTCCCATATCCCTTACCAAAAATAAAGGCTTTAAAGAGGAACTTTCACCTGAAAATGAAAGTTAAACTAAAGATATAGCCTTACTTACATGCCCCCGGTATTGCTTATTCATTCATTTATTTTTCAATCTGTGCCCCCTTTGTCCTCAACGGAATATTTGACGCCTTGTATGCCAACCCTTTGTCCTCACCGGAATATTTGCCGCCTTGTATGCCAATGAGCCATTTGGCTCAACTGGGCGGGCCTTCAAAAGTTCTCCTGGGCATGTCATTCTTCTCCCTGGCACGGAGCGCATCCAATCAGCGTGCTCCGCTCTTAGCCAGGGAGAAGACGCTCCAGTTCTCGCAAGATGGCGCTGGCTCCAGATGGATGAAATCGCTCCAGTTCACGCGAATCTCGCGAGAACTGGAGCGTCTTCTCCCTGGCTAAGAGCGGAGCGCGCTGATTGGATGCGCTCCGTGCTAGGGAGAAGAATGACACGCCCAGGAGAACTTTTGAAGGCCTGTCCAGTTGAGCTGAATGGCTCATTGGCATACAAGGCGGCAAATATTCCGGGGGGGCAGCGTGGAGAAACGGGGGCACAGATTGAAAAATGAATGAATAAGCAATACCGGGGGCATGTAAGTAACGCTATGTCTTTAGTTTAACTTTCATTTTCAGGTGAAAGGTCCTCTTTAATCCCAAATGAAACACTGCTAATCATCCCATAACTGGGGCACTCACTAACAAACTTGCCCACTGTTGAATGCAGCATATTTAACCCTTCAACTCTCAACCTCCCAAAACACAACCTGCAAACTGTGAACAACACTTCCTGTGCTACTCACACTCCTGCGTCAGAGGAGTTTGGTGATAAAGTGTTAATCAGATTGTCCCATCTGTGGAGCCGCCCTATGACGAGATGTTCTCCTGCACACTAGAATACAAAAAAATAATAATGAGAAAATGGAAAAAAATAAAGATATAGGAGGGGGAAAAAGCAGCTCCATTCATTTGCAATCGTGCGTGCATCTCTTCCTAGGCGCCGGCTTCTCAAGTGTCCTTATTCTGCTCCTTCAGTTGACTTTCATGACGATCCAACCATTGTGCCGTCTCTTCTGGGTCTTCAAAGAACCTGGTAGAGCCTAGATCCACCACTCTTTGTTTTGCTGGGAACAGCATAGAGTATTTGACTTGCAAGTTTCTCAGTCTTCTCTTGACATCCAGAAAGAGTGTCCTCCTCTTCTGGACCTCTGTGGAATAATCCGGGAAAATTGAAACTTTTGCCCCATTTATGACCAGATCTGTATTATCACGTGCTTGCCACAATATAGTATCTCTATCTTTAAAATGCAATATTTTAGCAAGTATTGGTCTTGGCAGTCTACCAGGTTGTAGCGGTCTTGTGGGCACCCGATGAGCCCTTTCCACAGCATACAGTGAAGACAGTCCTTTTCTGCTGAATACATTTTTTTTTTTTTATATAGTCCGTGGCGTTTGCCCCTTCCGTCTTTTCAGGGACCCCCACTATTCTGATATTATTACAGCGTGATCTATTTTCCAAATCATCAACCTTTGCAAACAGGGCAGCAATATCTCTTGCCGCTGACTTAGTCGCCATTTTAACAGGTCTTGCCTCCTCTTCCAGTACTGACACTCTTTTTTTCTACTTCTGAGGTTCTTTCAGCAATTTTATGCATATCATGCCTTATCAGAGATATATCTTCTCTCAGACTGCCCACCTGAATATTGAGGGCTTTGAGGGTAGTGTTACAGCTTGCAACTGCCACCATGATGTCTTTGAGGGTGGGTTCCTCTTCAAGGGGTTTGTGGGGAGCTTCTTTCCCCTGTATGACTTCATTAGAAGCAGGGACCTGGCAGACATTTTCTCCCTCCCCCTCTTCATCTGAGGATCTTTTCTCCCGATCAGAGGACATTATTGCAGTCCCTTTATTTTGAGACCAGTCTCTCACCCCCTCCGACACCCTTGCGAACCTGCTTAAGCACGCTGCCGCGCTCCGGCTCACCACCTCCTGATGTCCTTCCTCTTCTGTGCTGGTGCCATGTTGGTTGAGCTCTGCGCCATCTGTTCTTGCGCGTTCTTCCCCCTCTTCGGCATGTTGGCGCACATATGTGCCTTGCTCCCCTCTCCCAGGCTCTTTTCCAGGCTCTTCTCTTCCACCAGAGATCTGTGATCATCTTGATGTTTCAGAATGCCGGCAGGAGCGCTCCAAAGTGCGTCTCACGCCATGCAGCGGTAAGCCACGCCCCCGTTTCAGTTTATTTTTAATATACTGTAGGGACAGGGATGTAAAAAATTCTTGTTATGTACTTTATTAGGGAAAGATATTACTTTGTACAAGAAAACATGCAGAGGCTTCCAGCCACATCTTGTTGCACACAGGCATCTGTAGTGCTCAGTCTAAAGTCAGATTCTCCTTAGTCACGCTCAATTACAACTGTGATAGAAGACTCTAAACCAAAACAACAGTTGCACTTTAATCTATTGCTTTCTATGCCTCCTAAATTTATATAAAAATATGTTTATGCTATTTCTATCAAGGTATATTTAGAGCCTAAAAACACTTAATAAAGCCCCATAGCTGGCGGAGGATGAAGAGGCGCTGGCCTCTCCATAACTTCGGCGCATCCAGGGCCAGTTCAAAATGTAAGACAGCTTCCGAGCCGTCTTACATTTAGACCATTTTCTACGACTAAAACAGGCGTAGAAAATGTTAAAGGAGATGGGCCTGCCAGCCAGCACCTTTCCCTGCCACGTCGACAATTTTACACCTGCCGTGAGCAGGGCAAAGTCGCACATAGCGGTGCAACTAATTTAGGCATATTTCAGTATAATAAATGACCCTCTTAGTTCAGACCAATGGTAATTTGCCACTTTAGACCAGACACAAGCGTTTTCAATGCAATAAACTCACAGCGTGTGTCAGTGAGAGGCCTGTTCTAGCCTCCACTCCTCGGACAGGATCTCACAGCACTATACTGAGTTATAATGTTGTGTGACCCTGGGGGTCCTGAAATCTATTGTATTACACTGACTGCACTGCATCAGTATATTTAGGTAGATTTCAGAACTCTATGGGTTACACAGCATTATAAATCAGATCAGAGGAGTGGATGTCAGAATGGGACACACACTGCGGGTTTTCGCATTCAACTCTTTCGTGTGTGTCTGGTCTTAGTCAAATAGATCATTGCTTATGCTTCATAATTTTTCTCAGACGTCAAACAGTTCAGGTAACAGTGTTTACTTACTAATGTTCGAGAAAACTGTACGTGGGGAAAAGCAAACATATTTCTCATGACACATAGTTTTGCAATGGAGTAACTTTTCATATTGTGAAACAACTCTGTTAGTGTATATTGATGTCCCAACAAGTGATCTTGAGATATATATATATAGGACATCAGATTGGGAAAAATCTTTTCATCTACAACAAGCTTAAAGAGTGTCTCTGAGAACAGGAACCCCTTTAAAATATTGTCAGGCAGAGTGTAGAAATTAAACAACAAAATGCTCACCTATTAGCGGAGCTCCACTTCCAGCACCGAGCTCCCTTATCCTCTGCTTCCGATCTCACCGTGTGACATGCTGGCTACCGCTGTGGGCAATCAATAGCCTCCGCAGTGGCAGCGGTCTTGTGCTGTGCCTGCACATGTCACCTCTGTGGCCACTGATTGGCCGGCAGTAGTGACCTGCGTGTATATGGCACCTCACCGGTAGTGGAGGAGAAGGGAGCTCAGCAATGGAACCTGCACCCTGCCTGGCAATATTAAAAAGGGGTTACCAGGCTCAGAAAACCCTTTTAAGAACAGGGGTAGAGATAAAGCCTTTTTTAGAAAAACATTATACTGTATCTCTGCAGTCCTTTCCTTGGTAAGACCTTATCTGGCTATTGTGCCACACATTTCCACTTTCTTCCCACTCTACAAAAAAATTTTTTTTTTTAAACAGAATAAATAAAGGAAAGATTTTTTATAAGCTCTTTGGCCTATTATTCTAATACTGGTTTTGTAAAGAAAAAATGGGACCATCAGTCTATATAGAGTCACAATTGTTTTTGATAGAGGTCTCATCCAATATTTGTATTAAGGGATTAACAATAACCACCTATCTGGTCATTTTCCTCTCCATATATCTACCATAATATAAAAGTCATGACAGATTCGGTTTGCACCCATAAACTTGAATGAAGGTCCACTAACCACTGTACACCACAGAAGAGGAGGATAAAAATAAGCATTACCCTCAGGCCTCACCTTACATCTGTTTAAATATATTCTTTTTTTGACTTTCCCTCATCTCCTCCATCACTATTTGGATATGAATGCTCACTTACCCATCATTTAATACTTCCCTCCCTTGAGCTGTGCACCCCCTTTTGACCCAACATCCTTGCAAAAACCAATATCCAATTTTAGTGAGGCTGAAATTCTTTACGACTATTTTTGTTTGACAAAATACGATGCTGAAAACAAAATGATCAGTGTTTAATTCCACAAATTATGTTAAAAAAGGAAACTTATACCAGTCTCTGAAAGCCTAGTGTATTTAAAATATCCTACCTTCTCCCCACGCAATTTAGCTTTGATTTGCTGTCTTTCATTGAAATTCTGGAGCCGAATTTGTCTGAGCCTCGCCAAATATTCCTACAAGACAAATAAATGTTATATGTACCATAATCTTCCAAAATGTTAAAGCCACATACATGGCTGCCTTCATGCATATATCATTTGGACTTCTTTTAATAGTTGAGATAAACACTGGTGAAGCAGTACTAATACAGACAACTAGCAATATTGCCGTTTATGATTCCTTTTGCCTTTCATTCCCAATAACCCTGATTTACCATCATTACATTAGTGGTCTCAGCCCGACAACGTCTTTTAGTAATGCAGCTGGCCACTTTCTAAAACCCCCAGCAATCAGCTGTGATCCCTAGTAAAGTAGTTTTCACTTGTAGCGGCCACTGCAGGGGAAATGTAATAGAATTTTTACACAGCGTATCGTAGAGCTGATAGCTACATTTATCCACGTGTATGTTGATATGTACAGTGCTGACTGAAAGATTCTGAACCCTTCAGAATTTTATACATTTCTACAAACATTTGACCTTAAACTACTTCAGTCCTAAAAGTAAATAAAAGATAACCAATGCAAACAAAGAAAGCAAAAATATTAGGTATTTTTATTATGGAAAATGATCCAATATCACAAGTCTGTTAGCGGCAAAAGTATGTAAACCTTTGCTTTCAGTATCTGGTGTGACCCGCTTCTGCAGCAATAACTGCAACTAAACATCTCCAGTAATGGTTGATTAGTCCTGCACATTGGCATGGAGTAATTTTATCCCATTCCTCCATACTAAACAGAGTTTCCTCCAATGAACTGCTCACTTCAGGTCCTTCCCCAACATTTCTATTGGATTAAGGTCATCACTTTGACTTGGCCACTCCAAAACTTTATTCTTCCTTAACCATTCTTTAGTAGAGTGACTTCCGTGCTTAGGGTCATTGTCTTGCTGCATGACCCGTGTTCTCTTGTGATTCAGCTCACAGACGGATGTCTTGACATTCTACTTCAGAATTTGCTGGTATGATTAAGAATTCATTGTTCCATCATTGATGGTAAGCTGTCCCAAATGCAGCAAAACAGGCCCAAACCATGATATTACCAGCACCGTGTTTCACAGATAGGATGAGGTTTTTATGTTAGAATGCAGCTTTTTCCTTTCTCCAAAAAGTTTTTTTTTATTTTGGTCTCATCTGTTTCCAAAAACATTTTTTCCAATAGACTCATGGCTTGTTTAGGTGATCTTCTGCAAACTGGAAGTAATGTTCTTTTTGCAAAGCAGTAGCTTTCTCCTTACAATCCTGCCATGCACACCATTGCTGTTCAGTGTCCCCCTGATGGTGGCCTCATGAACATTAGCTAATGTAAGAAAGGCCTTTAGTTACTTGTAGGTCACCTTAGGTTGGTTTGTTTGACTACTTCTGGGGTGTGTAATGAAGGTCTTGAATTTGTATAAAATCTGTCTGACTGTGAATTGGTGAAGTCCAAACTCTTTAACAATGGATTTGTAACTTTTTCCAGCCTGATGAGCATCAACAACCCTTCTTCTGAGGTTCTCAGAAATCTCCATTATTTGTGCCAAACATGTGTAGTGAAGATCAGACTTTGATAGGTCCTTGTTCTTTACATAAAAAAGTTGCCCACTCACACTTGATTGTCATCCCATTCATTGAAAATATCTAATTTCATCTTACAATTTTCTGTTAATCCTAAGGTTTACATAAGTTTGGCACTCATAGACATGTGACACTGAATCATTTACGTCAATAAATAATTGACCAAGTGTAATATTTTTACTTATTATTTTGATTTGGTTATCTTCATCTACTTTCAGGACTTGCATGAAAATCTGATCTAGTTTTAGGTGACATTTATGTAGAAGAAATATAGAAAGATCTGAAGGGTTCACAGCCTTACTTTCAATGATTAATACTTGTGAAATACATGTCAAGAAGTGCCATGTTACTTTTTTTTTATATATGGTGTATTTGAAAGAAGCTGAGTAAAAATACATTTCTGTATGAATTATGGTAGATATTGCCCATTGAAATCAATTGGAGGCTGTTTGAGGAAGTTCGGTACAAAATAAGAAAACACATGAAAAAAAAAAACGCTGTGTGAACATAGCCTAACATAATAGATAGAGGTAGGGCTAAAACGATTACTCAATTGAATTGAGTAATTCGACACCAAAAAATCCTTGATGCAAACTTTTTGCATCAAGGATTCATTTGTGTCATATGACCACGGAGCAGGAGTGAAGCGCTTGCTATTACTTAACGCTCCGTGGTCAACCGCTGGCCCGCACCGCACTTTCTTCCTGACATATCGTCAGGTCATAATGCACATAAGCGCACACTATGACCCGACACTGTGTGACGTCAGGACGACAGTGCAGCGCGCAGAGAAGAAGATGGAGGAGCTGTGGAGCGGCGCCCTTACAGGAAAGGCAAGTACTGTCGCTGGGGTCATACCTAGGAGGGGGGCAGTTGGTGGCACTGGGGGGGCAAACTGGGAGCACTGGGGGGGGGCAAACTGGTGGCACTGGGGGGGGGCAAACTGGTGGCACTGAGTTGGAAAGCCGATGGCACGGAGGGGGGCAAGCTGATGGCACTGGGGGGCAGCTGATGGCACTGGGGGGCAGCTGATGGCACTGGGGGGCAGCTGATGGCACTGGGGGGGGGCAGCTGATGGCACTGGGGGGGGGCAGCTGATGGCACTGGGGGGGGCAGCTGATGGCACTGGGGGGGGCAAGCTGGTGGCATTGGGGGGGGCAAGCTGGTGGCATTGGGGGGGGGCAAGCTGGTGGCATTGGGGGGGGCAAGCTGGTGGCATTGGGGGGGGCAAGCTGGTGGCATTGGGGGGGGCAAGCTGGTGGCATTGGGGGGGGGCAAGCTGGTGGCATTGGGGGGGGGCAAGCTGGTGGCAAGCTGGTGGCAGTGGGGGGCAAGCTGGTGGCAGTGGGGTGGGGGAGAGCTGAAGGCATTGGGGGAACAGAGATGATGGCACTGGGGGGGAACAGAGATGATGGCACTGGGGGGGAACTGATGCACTTGGGCGGATTGCACAGGGGGGAACAAAGGGTGTTGGGGACTGATGGCAAGAGATCTGATTAGTTTTTATAAAGGTAAACAGTCTATTAATAATTTTTTTCTTATTAGATTACTTAATTAATCGTAAAAATGTATTGATCGAATACTCGATTTCTAAAATAATCATTTTCTGCAGCCCTACATAGAGGCATTAGGTCTGCAACAGGGGGAGCTGCTCTTAGCAGCCCTCAGCTCTAGCTTATAAAGGGTGTCCCAGAGCTGGGTACCAACCCCCATGACACCACAACCTGTGGTGTCATTACATGTATGGTGAAAGATTATTCTCTTCTTTTATTGTTGCGAGACCGTAATGGACTTCCACAACATAAAATAACCCATCCTATCCTCCTAGAAAGTAGATGAGAATGTAAGAGCAGTTTGTGTAAGATCATAGAGGAGTTCTGTGCCATTGCCCCCCTATTCACTTTCATAAATAATCTTTACTACATGAGTCTTACATAGGTTTATCTACTTTCATAGGTAACACAGCACCTCTTTGTAAATGCTAATGTATTAGGCAAGTGACTTATATAAAATCATCCAAGCAAGGGAAAACATGCACAGGCAGAAATAAAGTGGGTGGCACAGCCCATAATGCCAACTATTGGATAATGTCTGGAAGGGGGAGATGCTAACAAAACATGGGAACATTACAAATATCTGATGGTCTTGTCCAGCCATCCAAACTTTTCTGAGGAAAGCTGTTTAGCCTATACAACACGATAACCCCTACACTGCATCAATTCCTATCGATTAGTTACCAACTTTAACAAAAGTCTGCCAAAACATTTTTTAAATGCAGCAAGACAAGTAAGTGTTCAGCACTGGAAATCCTCGGCCTCTTCTACTCCTGGTCTAACATAACGCTCACAGAACACCTTTTGGCTCATACTGATGAGTTGAATGATAAATTCACATGCACCCGGTACTCATGGATGTTTAAAGTGCAACTGTCATTCTTTTTTTTTTTTTTCTTTTGTAATGTGTAGGGGCAGTGATACTGAACATTTTTGTAATATACTTTAATTACTGAAATTGTACATTTCTATAATAAAAATAGCTCTAAAATTGCCCATTTTGAGCCTTAGCAATGCTCATCTGTTTTCTGTTTAGGGTCCATTCACACGTCCGTTGTTTCTTTCCTGATCTGTTCTGTTTTTTGCTGAACAGATCTGGACCAGATCTGGACCCATTCATTTTCAATTAGTCCTGAAAAAAATCGGACAGCACAATGTCAGATTTTTTTTCAGGACCCATTGAAAATGAATGGGTACAGATCTGGTCCAGATCTGTTCAGCAAAAAACGGAACAGATCAGGAAAGAAACAACGGACGTGTGAATGGACCCTTACAGAGACTTGCTGAACACTGACTGTGTTATGTAAACAGAACACAGAGGAGCGTCACTAAGGCTCAAAATTGGCAATTTTAGAGCAATTTTTGTAATATAAATGTACGATTTCGGTAATTAAAGTATATTACAAAAATGGTCAGTATCACTGCCCCTATATATTACATAAATAAAAAAAAAGAATGACAGTTATACTCTAAGACATTGCAGGGATCTGGGTATTTGGACATTAAAGGGCATCTGTCAGCAGATTTGTACTCCCAGTATGAAACTGGCTGACCTGTTATATGTGTGCTTGGCAGCTGAAGCTGGTCCCATGTTCACTTGTGCCCGCATTGCTGAGAAAAATTACATTTTAACATATGCAAATGAGCCTCTAGGAGCAACAGGGGCGTTGCCGTTACTGCTAGAAGCTCTGCTCTCTCTGCAACTTAGACAGTGGTCAGGCAGTCTAAACATGTAAATCAGAATGGTGAGGAGCGGCAGTTGCAGAGAGAGCAGTGCTCCTAGAGTCTAATTTGCATATTTTAACCCTTTAAATAATTACAGCTAAAAAGGAGTTCTTACAACTGATGAGAACTCTTATCCTGATCAACTAAACAACGCACAAGGAGACCCCCCCGCCCCCCATACTGCTTCTTCTTCCTCCTTCTAGGGATTTTGCATCTAAATTGCTGTGATACTATGACCTTTGTATTACTGCTAGTACAATCCTTTCATATATGTTTATCTATACACATTTACTTTGCATTGTATTTTTTTCCATTATTGCTGACATGCCTGTTTTAGCAAATAATTGTATTCCACATGAAATGACAATACTGGGACATTTCTTCTTTCCACTATGTTTTGTCACTCTTCTTCCATTCTTGCTAACAGGTACAGAAGGGAGTAACCAGTTTGGGGCGTGTCTCTGAATAGTCTAGGATTGTCCCATCCTAGCAGTCAGTGGCAGACTGTGCAGGGACACCCACCCACCTGCTAAAGTGGTTGTCCGAGTTATGAAAAAAAATAATAGCACTGTAAATCTGATGGTCAGCAATATATAACTAAGCTAAGCAAGTTTTAGGCAAAATAAATAAATAAATATTTCCTCATTTCCCTTGTTCTTTTCTGGCCCTTTGTTTAACTGCAATAACAACAATCTCTGCCCCTCCCCCTGCGCTGCAAAGGGAGTGAATAAGTCTGCCCTGAGTGACATGTCTGTCTGCCTGCTAGGAGACTCAGCAGCATGTTGTATGTGTAGGACTACTAGTCCCAGCTCTACAATGACACTGCTGATACACACAGGATCTTCTCCCTACCTGTTCTTGTGCAATGCTCTGTAGAACTCCTCTAGTCTGTCAGCTCCTGCGTCCAGCATTTGTCTCCTCACTGCCTGCAGCTACTCAGTAAAGCTTTCAGCCCTGAGTCTGTGCTGCAGTGCAGGGGGCGGGGCCAGCACAGTGACATCTCATGTACAGACACATATCTTCTCTCTCAGGCTTGTGCACGAAACATCATTAGAGCAGGGAGAGAAGCTGACATCACAGGTCATATGACCCTAAGTGAAATCTGAGAAAGCAGCAACTGTAGATGCAGTAAGTGCATGGTAAAGCCTTTACATTTGATTATTTAAAAAAAAATACAAAGAACCAAAAAATAACTCGGACAACCCCTTTAACACCCATCTGCACCTTTATCCATAAATTTCTAGCAAGAATAATAGAAGAACGGCACAACATAAGAGTGATAAGAAATCATTCTTCAGAATTATTATTGTATGGGGAATGTAAGTAGCTACTAAAACAGACAAAAGAGGTGATAGGTCCTTTTTTAAGTCTAGATTTACCAAAAAGAAGGGCAGAAACTATCTCAGTAGTGGATTATTGTAAGAGTGCCTATATATGGGACAGCATTTTTACAATAATTAACTGGAGCCGAGATGCAAGTGTGTGTCATTCACAAGCAAAGAGTTAATGAAATCAAACATTTAAGAAAAAGGTGCCTGAGTAGAACAGATGAGATGGTTGACAATGGAGAGGATTTACATATGACAAATGAAACACATAAATGAAGTTTTGGTTAGTAGTATTACAGCCAGCATGAAGTGCGGGACCTCAGACAGCTTCAGGTTGGAGCTTCACAATATGTGTTATAGAGAACACGAAGAAACATGCAAAGACAGGAAATGCTAATGGCAGGTGACACAAGGGTGCTGCAAACAGGCTCAGGCATGCGAGAGGCCTACCTGTTCTTCCTTGTGTCGGGCCTTCCCTCCTCCAGCAGAGCTTGGTCTGCCTCCATATATAGCTGCCAGGCTGTACACAGCGTCCTGTTCACCATTTAATGTATGAAGTGTAAGAATGGCAGGGGCTACATCAGAGGGGGTTTAAAAACTTGTTCCTAACTTTCTAGAACTGTCCCACCACTGTCATATTGAGTCGATTTCATTCACTCTTTATATACACCAGTTATAGTTCTTAAAGTGTAACTGAGCATTTAAAAGGGTTTTCCGAGATTATTATTATTATTTTTTTTTTACTGATTACCTTACCTCAAGGTAGGTCATCAGTATCTGATTGGGGAGGGTCCGACACCCAAGCACAACACGGTACATTGTATAGCGGCTGTGCCTAGTATCAAAGCTCAGCCCCATTCACTTCTATGGGGCTGAGCTGCTCCTGGGCCATGTGACCGATGAATGTGTTGTCACTGGCCTAGGGAAAGCTTTGAGAAGACAGCAGCACAGGAGCACCCCTGCCTTCTCAAACAGCTGATTGGCAGGGGTCCCGGGTGTCAGATCCCCACCGATCAGATACTGATGACCTATCCTGAGGATAGGTCTGGTCAATAATATAAAAATCTCGGAAAACCACTTTAACACTATTTCCAAGTCTAAGCAGACATAAAAGTTGAGAAATTTTGCAAATACGTACATCTTTGCTGTTTTAGGGCTGATTTTAGGTCTTAGGTCTTTTTCGCCATATATACTGTATACTAAGATTTTCTAAATTCTGGAGGTTGCCACTGGCAACAGACAGCAGCTTAGCTCCATTCTGCTGTCAGACATTGAACAGTTTAGCTCTAAGGCTCAGTCGCTGATTTTTATCATATATGTTATATAATGCTATTTTTTATTTCAATTGAAACCGTGGCTGAACCATGACTGTTAGGCTACTTTCACACTAGCGTTAATATTTTACGGTATTGAGATTTGTCATAGGGCCTCAATACCGGGGGGGGAAAAAAACACTTCCATTTTGTCCCCATTCATCGTCAATGGGGACAAAACGTAACTGAACAGAAAGGAACGCTCCAAAATGCATTCCGTTCTCATACCGGAGAGCCAACCGCAGCATGCTGCGGTTTGCTTTCCGTCCTGGGATGCGGAGCAAAACCGATCCGTCATGACCCACAATGCAAGTCAATGGGGAGGGATCCGTTTTTCTCTGACACAATAGAAAACAGATCCGTCCCCCCCACTGACTTTCGATAGAGTTCATGACGGATCCAACTTGGCTATGTTAAAGATAAAACAACCGGATCCGTTCATAACGGATGCAGATGGTTGTATTATCAGTAACGGAAGCGTTTTGCCCCTGCCAGATCAGGCAAAAACACAATTGTGAAAGTAGCCTAGGTCGATGGGGTTTGTTGGGCACCACTGGTGTCCGTCGTGTGACAGATCTAGCCAGAATGTTAGAGCCTAACTGTGTACAATACACTGGTCTTTAATACCGGAAAACCAGCAGAGATATGAAACTGTTCAAATTAAAACCGGTGTCACTGCCCAACCAATCACAGCACAGCTTTCATTTTTCAAGATCAAAATACAAAATGACAGCTGTGCTGCGATTGGTTGTTATGGGCAATAAAGACCACCTTTTATGCTGAATAAATGCCGGAATAAATCTGTGAAATTCACAAAGGTTGTCACGTGATCAATGAAATAAGGATTCTGAGGATGAATACAGCATGAAGCACCATGAATGGATGAGTTCAGTTACACTTTGTGTGAAGTATTTATGGCGGTGTAATCTGAATAGAGGCCGTGAGCATGTTAATGGCCGTTAGCGGAGCTTGAGAGTAAGAGATGTACATTTCTGCTCCTACCACACGAAAGATGCAGGAATAACACAAACATTTGTATGACAAACAGTACACTAAAAAACATATACTAATAAAACACTAAAATCATATCTGGCAATAAACTGATCATACAGGCTGAAGTTCGAAAAGCTTTAGATTATTATTTTATTTTTTTAACAATTAACTAAGGATGCCCACAGGTGACATATGTCACAGGGGCACATCTGCCTATACATGGAGTGGTCCCTGAAGAGTAAACACCACCCTTTTCTTTTATATTCTATACTAAGGCCCCCTTACAACCATGGTGATGGATCATGTGATGGACCATGTGATGAGCGTAGTGATGTCATCAAAAGGTCCTATTCCTCACAGAACAAGACAGAAGAGTGCCGGCTGCGCGAACAAGTGGATTAACGAGAGTAAAAATTTTTTTACTTTTTTTTAACCCTTCCAGCCCTATTGTACTATGCATTCTGTATTCAGAATGCTACTATTTTCCCTTATAACCATGTTATAAGGGGAAATAATACAATCTACACTACAACTAACCCAAACCTGAATTTCTGTGAAGAAGTTCGGGTCTGGGTACCACAGTCAGTTTTTTATCACGCGCGTGCAAAACACATTGCACCAGCGCGATAAAAACTGAACATCGGAACACAATCACAGTCAAAAGTGACTGCAATTGCGTTCCTACTCGCGCGGGTTTGCCGCAATGCACCGGGACGCATCCGGACCTAATCCGGACACGCTCGACTGCAAGGGGCCTAAAGGTTCTTTTACACGGATCAATAATCAGGCCAATTATCTGGGATGAGCATTTGTAGAAACGCTTGTTCCCGATAACTGACTTGTGTAAAGGTGCCAGTGATCTCCTGATGAACAGGCAAACATTCATTCCTCGGGTGATTGTGCTGTTCTGCCAGCACCTAGTCATTTCTGGGCAGCAGATCGTGTGGACTAAATAGGAATCTCCTGCTCTGAAACACTGAATTTCTATGGTGACAAGTGATCACTGTAGGGTGATTACAGCAATTATTGGGAACGTTTGGTTTGCTTCCATTAGTCGTCTGAAACATCTGCCTGTGTAAATGACCTTTAGGTTAAGACCAGATGGCACAGCAGGCTGCACGTGGCCTAGCCATGGCTACCTGCAGCAGGTGATGGCTGCATGATTCTGCAGAAAAACAACGGGGCCGCTGGTCACCGGGCTGGGGTTTCAGCCACATGTGATAACAGACTGCTCAGCCTTACCCTTTAATGAAAGAGCTTGTCATCTCCCATCTACACAGCCTGTGGATATGGGATAACTTGAAATTACCAAAATACTCCTTTACACCTGCTAGCATAGGTGATATTGACTACAGACTCGGGGGAGCCCAAGTTTGGAGAGCAGCTCTGGGCCTATGGTCTATGGCAGGGATGGGTAAACCGAGGTTGTCCAGCTGTTGTAAAACTACAAATCCCATCATGCCCACTCTGCCTACAGCTATCAGCAAGGCATGATGGGATTTGTAGTTTTACAACAACTGGAGAGCCACAGTTTGTCCATCCTTGGTCTATGGTCTGCCTGCAGCTGCCTCCCTTAGGGTACTTTCTCACTTGTGTTTATATTTTCCGGTATTGAGATCCATCATAAGATATTGAGATCCATCATAAGATCTCAATACCGGACAAAAACGCTTCTGTTTTGTCCCCATTCATTGTCAATAGGGTCAAAACGTAACTGAACGGAACGCTCCAAAATGCATTCAGTTCCGTTCTCATACTGGAGAGCAAACAGCAGCATGCTGCGGTTTGCTTTCTGTCCTGGGATGCGGAGCAAAAAAAAAATTAATTGGCTAAATTATCAGATTGGGCAACAAACACCACCCCTCTATTAGCCAAATATCATATTATTTCAATCAGGTATATATATATATATATATATGACCTATTTCGAACTACTCAAAATAGGCTCTATCCTGCACCAATGCATTAGTTGTATAAAGAACTACCCAGCAGTGAGCAGGTAATATTCTGGAAAAATGAGAAACAAGGTAATTCCAACACTCTTTATTTGTATAACACCAGTTGTCTTTATTTAATACATTTTAACCCTTAGAGGACCTTGTGATTTTCAGTTTTTTGCATTTTTGTTTTTCACTCCCAGACTTAACTTTTTTTATTTTTCCCCATTCACAGAGTCTTATGAGAGCTTATTTTTGCTGGACAAGTTGTACTTTCTAAATGGCACCATTTAATATTGTATATGATGTAGTGGGGAGCTGGAAAAAAATTCCAAATGGCAACATTTTTTTTTTTTTTTACGGCGTTCCCTACGTGGTAAAATTGACCTGTTACCTTCATTACAAGGATACCAGACTGAAAAATTATTTTTTTCTTTTCATCACCATATTCTGACCCCCCATAACTTTTGTAAGTGCTAAGAGCACGTTAGTTTAGTAGTTCTTCCAGTTAAGTTAGTTCACAAGTCACAGGACAAAGGAGTTCTATTCACTGCATCATCAGACAGTTTTTATTCTGACTGATGGATAGTAATAAATATAGCTGATCCTTTTCAACAAAAAAAGGAGCTGTAAATCCTGTGTAATAGGGCAGATCTGTGCTTCCGATCACTTTTCAGTAGCATCACAGACTATCAGATCAGAATGAACTAATCTCCAATATGAACTAGATTTTCCATCACTATTACCAAAGCCTGCTTCCAGCTATTACTGTAAGGTAACAGGACCCCCGATCTCAGTCGGGGAACACTGTTACAGGCGCGGGAGCGCCTGGCTCCTGCTTCTGGACATCTCAGATGCAGTGGTCACATATAACTGCAGCATCTGAAGTGTTACATGAATGCGATCCGCCGTGGGTCTCTGCTGTTTGAACAGCAGAAACTTGGCGGCTATGCACTCGAGAGCTGGCACCATATTTAAAGTGGCGACTTCCGCTATACATGTACGGCAGAGGTCGCCATGGGGTTAACATCATATCAAGCAGGGTCCACATAGTAACTGCTTATAAAATATGTCCTTACAGCTATTTGTTTGAAATGCATAATCTGCTTCTACATGGACAATGCCTGAGGTGATGTTAAAATTGACTAAATAAAAAACGAGGTGGGGGGAATTTATCATGAGGAGAAAATGTGCAGTCAGTTTTTCTTGAGTCTGTGTTGGAGTACTTTACGCCACATTTCTCAAACGTCTCATGTTACTTGATAAATTTGTCTTATCCTTAGATCTGACACTTTTGTCTAGAGCAGCTACTCCAGTTTTCCTGTTCCATCCTCCTCCTGCAGTGAGATTTTGACTTTTTTTTTTTTTTTTAAGTCTCAATGATAAATGAGAATGTGAAACTCATTAACATAGCTAACCACACCACTTTTCCACCCACATTACAAAACTGGAGTGCATGGTGTAAAAATGCAAACAGTTGCAAAATTTTGCGCAAGCTAAGGCTACTTTCACACTTGCTTTCGGAGCGGATCCGTCTGGTGTCTGCACAGATGGATCCGCTCCTATAATGCAGACAATGGGATCCGTTCAGAACGGATCCGTCTGCATTATATTTCAGAAAAAATTCTAAGTGTGAAAGTTAGTCAGACGGATCCGTCCAGACTTTACATTGAAAGTCAATGGGGGACGGATCCGTTTGAAATTGAGCCATATTGTGTCACCTTCAAACGGATCCATCCCCATTGACTTACATTGTAAGTCTGGACGGATCCGTTTGCCTCCGCACGGCCAGGCGGACACCCGAACGCTGCAAGCTGCGTTCGGGTGTCCGCCTGCTGAGCGGAACGGAGGCCAAACAGTGCCAGACTGATGCATTCTGAGCGGATCCGCATCCACTCAGAATGCATTAGGGCTGTACGGATTGGTTCGGGGCCGCTTTTGAGAGCCTTCAAACGGAACCCACAAGCGGAACCCCGAACGCAAGTGTGAAAGTAGCCTAATGCTGAAAAGTAAAAAAAAATTGCGCAATCACTTGCAAGCCAGTGCAAAAAGTTGCAAGAGACCTATTTTTGCGACTTTGGACACCAGAATTCTGGACTGAAGGTATGATAAATCAAAGCCAAGGGGTGTTGTATGAATATAAAAGTGCTGGATTTACCTTCTTATTTTTCTGTGATTCGGATGCCTGTAAGCAGTTCTGTGCACGCCATGAAACCAAATAATCGGAATGTCTGCAGTGTTAACTAATTCGGCACAACGGGGAGTACCTTTTCTCCATTTACTGTTCTCCAGAATATTATGACAACCTAGCACAGTTTATACATATAGGGGGGGGGGGGGTCATTTATCATTTGAGATTGTTTTTATGTTATTTGAAGTCTGGTTTTGCATTGTGTGATTGGACCAAATTTATGAAAAGGTGCACAGTTTTCATGTATTTTGTGCAACTGCATTGAGTTGTATGACTTAGTCCTAAACAATAAACCAGGGGGCTGCCTTGCGTAGGATGCAGTAAATGTGCCACAATCCAGGTCTAATCTCACTTTTCTTCCATAAACATAGGTCACGTTGAAAAGTGGTGTGTCTCCAAAATGTAGCAATAAAAAAATAAAATATAAAAAAATTCGCAATTGGCATGTCAAAACCTGGAGTATCTGGTTTGATAATATCGCTACAGACGTGTATTCACTAGAAACAAAATTATCAGGCCTTTCCTCGTAACTCAATTCATGTTAATCCATTAATGAGCAGCCTAGGAATAAAATGTAGAGACTTGGACTATGCTAATAGGATTACAAATATACTATATATGTCATCTTCTGTTGTGACTAACACATATGAAACAATTAAACCCAAAACCATCGGAGCCAAAAAACAATTATTAAAGTATTCAAACAAAAAGGGCAGGACAGAATAGTGGGTCACTCTGATGAGGACTCAAGACTCTGAAAAGAAGGCATTACTACAATTACATAGTGCACTAGGTAAAAAAAAAAAAAAAAAAGAAGCACATACAATCGTTGATAATTATTGACTAAATAAATGGGTTCCATACCATGTGTCCCTCTGCACGCGCTTTGTTTTGCATGGCCTCCTGCTTCCGCTGCCAGAATTCCTCAACTTGCCTTGCCCTTTCAGCAGCTACATGTCCTCGATGTCTGAAAGAAGTTAAAATCATACCAATTTACCGTGACATTATAATATCTCTACACGGGTATAGATCATATTTTAGACTATAAGACACACTCCCCCCAAAAGTGGCAGTGTGTCTTATAGTCTGAATGTGGGAGGCACGGGGAGGTGAGGACAGAGCTGTACTGGCTGTACTCGCCTTTCCTGTTCTTCTTCCAGGTCCCGCTGTGGTGTCCTGACCACGGACAATGTCGGGACGTGGTCCACGCAGGCGCGCACTGTAACCTGATGCTGTGCGCCATCTGGTCACAGTATATAGCGGGACCTGGAAGAAGCGATGGAACGGTGTGTCCTGAATCTGCAGTGCTCTCTGGAGCAAGCAAGGTAAGTTTATTTATTTTATTTGTAAAGTCTGATCTGAGGCTGATGGGGTCGGGGGTGTCCGATCTGAGGCTGATGGGGGCTTCGATCTAAAGGCTGATGGGTGCTGAGGGGTCCGATCTGAGGCTGATCGGGGGTACAATTTCAGGCTGGTAGGGTCTGATCTAAGGCTGATTTGGTGTCTGATCTGAGTCCAATGGCTGGGGGGGGGGGGGGGGGGTCTGACAGGTCTCTGATTTGAGGCTGATGGAGACTGGGGGGGGGGGTCTGATAGGAGGCTGATGGAGACTGGGGGGGGGGGGGTCTGATAGGAGGCTGGTGGAGCTTGGGGGTCTGATCTGAGGTTTGATGAAGATTGGAGTTCTGATCTGAGGTCTGATGAAGAATGGAGATCTGATTTAGGGGTCTTCTCTGAGGTCTGATGGAAAAAAAATTCTTATTTTCCTCCTTCAAATCCTAGATGCGTCTTATAGACCGAAAAATACAGTACTTTCTGTATACATCATTCTGGAGTATATATACATGATTCCATCCAGTGCAGATGTTAGGGCATCTGTCAGCAGATTTGTACTTATGAAACTGGCTGACCTGTTACATGTGCGCTTGGCAGCTGAAGGCATCTGTGTTGGTCCCATGTTCTATATGTGCCCGCATTGCTAAGAAAAATGATGTCTTAATGTATGAAAATGAGCCTCTAGGAGCAGCGAGGGGCGTTGCCGTTACTCCTAGAGACTCTGCTCTACTCGCAATCTCCAATCTGGCTCATCACAAAGGTGTTAAATTTGGTTGAGGTCAGGGCTCTGTGTGGGCCAGTCAAGTTCTTCCACACCAAACTCATGTCTTTATGGACCTTGGGGAATAGTTATGTTGGAATACAAAGTTGGAAGCATACAATTGTCCAAAATGTCTCGGTATGCTGAACCATTAAGATTTCCTTTCAGCTGAACTAAGGTACCTAGGCCAACCCCATAGCATTAAACTTCTTCCCCATCGATCTTCCTACAGTGTGATTCATCACTCCAAAAAACCTTGCATGCAGCTGCCCATCCATGAAAACCCATGCCATGAAGCTCTCAGTGCAGTTTTTGTGCCGATGTTCACACCAGAGGAGATTTGGAGCTCTTCAGCTATTGAGTCAGCAGAGCATTTTTGACTTTTATGCACCTCAGTATTCCGCAATCCTACTCTGTACTTCACGTGGTCTGCCACTTCATGGCTGAGTTGCTGTGGTTTCTAAATACCTGTACTTTGCAATTATACCATTCAAGGAATATCTAGGAGTTCATGGCTAGGGGCTGGATTTTATATACCTGTGGTAATGGGATTGATGTCAATGATTAAGAGCGGAGTCCCACTACTTTTTTCTGTATAGTGTATGTCTTCCTCAGATACCACACAATAAAACATAATAGTCTGGAAACATGTTCAGCATGACTCTTTACATACATATACACACTGTGAAACATAACTGACTTGTCTACAAATGCTTGCTTGGAAACGTCTTCCAGCCTCTTCAGTTCCTTCCTCACTGCATCTCCATTAGGGAATTGGGAATGAGCAACTGGGCCATTGGAAGGTTCCACCGGGACTGCAGCTCTGCAGGTACCAGTAAGAGAGTCGCTTAGTACCAGAAAGTGCTTGTGCCCATTAAAAATTATTTTCAGCCAATCATCATTCAGATATTGTTGTGATGCATTCATTGTTCTACTGGGCTAGTATGGTCAGTAGGGTCGAGAGAATCGTGTTCAAATTGCTGTATCCAAACCCAATTCTTTTAAAAACTACCTAAAAAATATTGACTCCATCCTACTGTAAAATGTCTGTAAAAGGTCTTTCCGAAAATTTCGGCAGAAATCACAAGACTTACTTTGTCTCGCCTCTCTCAGGTGTTACTTCGTTTATTTGCATAAATTACTGTATCAAAATACGAAGCCAAGCTCGTCTTCGTGTCTCATTAATGAAGCAAAGTTCAGCTTCGTATTTTTATACAGAAATGTATGATACATTCATTTATACGGACGAAGGGGTAAGGTGAGACAAAGTAAGTCTCGCGATATTTGCCGAAACTTCGGTAAGACCTCCGAGGAGGACATACATTTTACAGTAGGATGGAGCACATTCTCAACAAAGTTTGAGAGGGTCCAGAGCAGGGCAACTAAAGTAATAACTGGAATGGGGCAACTACAGTATCCTGAAAGATTATCAAAATTAGGGTTATTCAATTTTGAAAAAAGACGACTGAGGGGAGATCCAATAACTGTGTATAAATATATCAGGGGTCAGTACACAGATCTCCTCCATCATCTATTTATCCCCAGAACTGTGACGAGGGGACATCCTCTGCGTCTGGAGGAAAGAAGGTTTGTACACAAACATAGAAGAGAATTCTTTACGGTAAGAGCAGTGAGACTCTGGAACTCTCTGCCTGAGGAGGTGGTGATGGTGAGTACAATAAAGGAATTCAAGAGGGGCCTGGACGTATTTCTGGAGCTTAATAATATTACAGGCTATAGCTACTAGAGAGGGGTCGTTGATCCAGGGAGTTATTCTGATTGCCTGATTGGAGTCGGGAAGGAATTTTCTCCCCCTAAAATGAAAGAAAATATTGGCTTCTATCCCACAGGTTTTTTTTTTGTCTTCCTCTGGATCAACTTGCAGGATAGCCGGATGAAATGGATGGACAGGTGTCTTTTATTAGCCGTATAAATGTTTGTAAAAAAAAAAAAAATCAGGTTCAGATAGATCAATCCGATCCCAATTCGCTCAAGTCTAATGGTCAGCATCACGCATTTCACTTAATCACATACTTAGGTGCTGCATCCAGATTCTGCATCTCTGCTCTGTGCTTGACCTCTTTGTCATCTGTTGCCTTCTGTTTCTGCAGCTGGTCAAGTATAGAATGATAATGTTCATAGGATGCACGCACAGCAGCCTGTGAAGGGACTGCTCCTCCTCCACCCCCAAAATATGGTGCCTGGAAAAGAAACGAGTACATGCATCACATTTACAAGCATCACTTAGGGCCCTTTTACATGTGCAGATAATCGAGAAAATTACTGGAAACAAACGTTTGTAGAAATACACATGAGACACACCACCCTGCTGTTAGCATTGCCATTTCTCACTAGTATCATTGGGGGACAGAAGGACGTTCCAAAGCAGTGCACGGGGAGGGAAGAAACCACACACCCATGGACGACACGGGAGTCTAACATACCGCAGCCCGCATGACCTTGCGACCCATAGCGGCATCTGCCAACGCAAAGATATGCACCTGGTAGAACTTGGTAAAAGTGTTCAAGGAAGACCAGGTTGCCGCCTTACACAGCTGCAAAGCGGAAGCTTGGTGGAAACGGGCCCAAGAAGTGCCCACCGACCTGGTTGAGCGAGCCGTGATACGGAGGGGCGGAGCCTTGTCCCGGGATCGATACGCCTCGGCAATGGTCAAGCGGATCCACCTGGCAATCGTCCCTTTTGAGGCTGCCAAACCCTTGCGAGGACCATCAGGAATAACAAAAAGTGCGTTGGTACGCCGAAACAACTCTATAGCAGATAAGTAAGTCCGCAGGGCGCATCTAGCTGGTGGAGGGCACGTTCCCTAGGATGCAAAGGTGAGAGACAAAACGAATAAAGAAGGACGACGTCCTCGTTGAGATGGAAGGTGGAGACTACCTTCGGAAGAAAGGAAGGCACAGGGCGAAGCACCGGCTAATATCGGTACAGAATAAGAAAGGGCTCCCTACAGGAGAGTGCCGCCAATTCCGACACGTACCTGATGGAGGTGACCGCCACCAGAAAGGCCACTTTCCAGGAAAGAATGCGGAGAGAAACAGTGTCAAGAGGAATGAAAAGAAGGGAGCTTATTGGAGAGAACCAAGCACAAAGTTCAAATCCTAAGAGGGTAAAGGGGGGAGATAAGGAGGGACAGTGTGAACCACCCCTTGGAGAAAGGTCTTAACCGGGGCCTTTTGCGCCAGAGGTCTCTGCAAAAAGATTGCAAGTGCCGACACCTGCCCTTAATCAAGCCCCATTTGCAAAAAGGAGAGGATTGTGGGAAGGGAGAAACTAAGCGGAGGGAGGCGACGGTCTGCACAGAAGCACAGGAAAGACTTCCAGGTCCTGGGATATATCTTGGACAACGTCGGCTTCCTGGCCTTAATCATAGTACGAACTACTCCAATCGGAGAAACCCCGCTGCCTAGTAGGGCCCAAGACAGGGTTCTAAATTAGTTGCGGAGGCCGGCCACAACGCACTTACGGTCAGCGAAAACCAGAAGCGGAACGGGAGGAGCGGAGGCTACCTGGAAGAAAGGGCGCACGCCGGAGACCAAACCAGAGGAGGAGGAAACTAGCTCAATGCACGCGGGGGGCAGGACTGCCGCAAACCGGGGTAGGCTGCAAAAGAAGCCGTGGGCTAAATTAGTTGCAGCGGCCGGCCGCGAAGCACTTCCTGCTGCCTGAAAACTAAAGGCGGAACAGGAGGAGTGGGGGCTGCCTGAGAGAGGGTGCACACCGGAGACCAGCCAAAGGAGAAGGAAAAAGGGGCTGAGGCATGCGGGGACTGGGAAGGCCCAAATAGGGACTGGTGCCTAAATTAGAGGGGCGGGTGGCCGGAACGACACTTCCGGGCGGCCGCTAGGAGTCGCCATCCCAAGACCTCCTGAGCCAGGGCCACCCAAGGGAGGAGGACATTTGGGCCCCAGAGAGGGAAAAAGGGAAGCAGGGGAGCGGGGCTGCCCTGGTCCTCTTTTTCTTCTTGGGGGAGCTGGACTGGGAGGGAAGCCGACACAGGCCATGATCCACAGGATAACAGGGAGGCCAGGCGGCCCTGTTCCCCCAGCCTGAAAAGGAAACTAAATAAACATAAAAAAATTGCAGAATTGACCCAGGTCTGCCTCCTACGACACCAAGCTAAAAACTGATATGCTCTCTCCAGGCTGGAGGGGATATAGCTGGCAGGAGGCGCTAACACTTTTTAACCTAGTGTTGCCTCCTAGCGGTAGCAGCAGCTATACCCACGGTCCTGTGTCCCCCAATGACACGAGCGAGAAACACAGATACCCGCCGGGTGCGTTCCGCATTTTGTGGACCGCACTTGGCCGGCCCTATGATAGAAATGCCTATTCTTGTCTGCAATTACGGGGCAGCGGAACAGAACTACGGATGCAGACAGCATCTTTTGCAGCACCATTGAAATGAATAGGTCCGCACCTGTTCCGCAAAATTGTGAAACTAATGCAGACCGAGAAATACAGTCATGTGAATGGACCCTTACTCATGAGTACAGTTCTGTAGAGCCGCAGTAAGATGGGAATTTACAGCATCATAAATCATTACCATGCTGCGAGTTCCCTTTAGAAGAGCAGTGTTAAGTCTGGGAAATACAGCTCCCACACAAGATGTGTTCCCCAGACTGAATACGCTTGTGTGAAAATGGTCTTAAAGACAGGATAACTCCCTACAGCCAGATAAGCATCTTGGCAAAGAGTGGTGTCACTTTAGGATTTACCTTTAAGTCTCCACTTCCTCCTGAGCCAATCACATTCTTCCAGCCTTGCTCCCTTGCACGATTTATCCGCTCCATCTACAAACATAGAAGCAGTACTGTTTAGCAGCCTATTTTTTCATAACCATTTTAAGAGAATATCTACACAGGAATAAAAAAGTATGCTGTGAACTTTGAAACAAACTCCATGGAAAATCTGTGGCCTTGCAAAGGTAAAAATCCTCAAAAATCGTCAAAATCTTAAGAACTGATCACATGTGGATTTAAAATCCAGACCACATGTCCTTGTAATATTCTTGATTTTCAATGACTACAATGGTCTTAGTAAATTCTGATGCTTTGCTGCCCTCTTGTGGTGCTACATGTAATTCTATCTATGAAATGCACTTGACCAAGATGAAGCAGGATTATACGGTATAAATACTGCGGGTGCAGGAATTAGCCATGGATTTCCACACCAGAAGAACTGGGAATATAACTCACTCTTTCCTTCTCCAGTCGTCTCATCTGCTCGGCTTTCAGCAGGTTCATCTGAAATGTAGTAAAAATTCACTGATCAACACTTAGCACCGATCACCCAACAGAAATGCCATGAAAACAAGTTTCTGCAGCTGCAGGATTTGTCAGCGATAAATGCTTATCCAATTAACGCCTGATCAGATGTAATTTATTCAAAGTACATAAATAATACTATAATTACTGAACATTTTGCCCTCTGCTAGATCACGCGCTATCCAACATGGGGAGCATGTATGGTACTTCTGAATGTAAATATGGCTGTCAAAATAGGAATTCTTAAAGTGAAGGTCATTGCTGTGTCTGAGCCAAACCCCACTCGTATGACTAGAATAAAGGGGCCTCAGCACGCTGCATCACCGCCGATGTGTTTCCCAGGGAAAGTAATAAGACTGTAAAGATCACACACAGGACGGTGGTCACATAGGACCACTATGTTACTACTTGTAAAAACTAATTGGAATTCAAAAGGCTCCATTCACACGTCCGTAATAATGGGCAAATTGCGGAACGGGTGCGGACCCATTCATTCCCTATGGGGACGGAATGGATGCGGAGAGCACACTATGTGCTCTCCGCATCTGCATTTCAGGAGCGCGCCACCGATCTTCCGGTCCGCGGCCCAGGAAAAAAAAATAGAACATGTCCTATTCTTGTCCGCAATTGCGGACAAGAATAGGCATTTCTATGGGGGTGCCGGCTGGGTGTATTGTGGATCCGCAATGCACTACGGACATCTGAATGGACCCTATGGGTATGTTGACGCGGACGATACTCTGCAGAAGATCCCCGTGAAATTGTGGGCAGAAAATTTGCAGCATATTACATACAATACCAGAGATTTCACTAAATCAAATGCGCTCGCAGAAGAACAAATCCAGAGCAGAAATTGGATGCTGTAGATTTTCGCCACAGATTTTAACCTTTGCAATGTACAGGGCGAAATCTGCAACAAATCCGCACGTGACAAAGCTATGGCCCTAACTTCCTACTCTACTCACTTGGCCTCCTAAAGACTTCTCACTGCTGAATCCTGAGGGACTGGTCTCCATATAAGAAGCAGGGTAGCACTTAGAGGAATTCACACCTACTTCTCGATATAGAATTGGGTGTTCACTGAGCGCATTAAAAATTAACATCCTGGAAAGTAATTATATAATGGACATTTCCAATTAGTAAACAAGTGCACGTAATGGGTTTGGTATGCGGGTCAGACCAGGTTACGTTCTCATTTGTTGTAGGATCCACGATTATGGCAGCTACTCTCACACTGCTGTGAGGAGGAGGATGTCCCTGTACATAGCACTGCAGGTCGTAATGTTAATCTGGTCTGTACTTGGTCACCCTTTTGTTTTAAATTTATGTTTGTTTCACTTCAATATCTGCAGTATCCGCCCCATAACACTGGTGGTGTTCCCATCACTATGGTCTGAATTTCATGTTGCAGCCCAAAACCAAGCCAAGATGGAGATCAGCATGGTTGTCAAACTGATAGTCCTCATATATTGTGAGTATGAAATATAATTGTGGTAGGGGTATATAGATATGAACTGGATGGCAAAGAAGCCAGTCTCCGCTTAGGGAGGCGTCAGTGATTGCATGTGCTCTAGATGAGGTATAAAAGCAAACTAGGCGGCCCCTGTGAGTGGTGGATATAAGGAGTAACAACAGGCAGGGGTGCACCACCAATGAGGCGATTGCCTCAGGCAGCACCAGGTGGGGGTACAGTATTGGGAAGCACAGTGGGCACAGTATGTGGCGTGGCATTACCCTGTATGTTTTGTAGAGCTGTATGTAATGTTTTCCAAGCATGTCTTAAACAGTAGGGCTGGAGGGAAGGGGTTAGGTTAAGAAATTGGCACGGTTTCAGTTTTTGCCTCAGGCAGTAGAAAGCCTAGGCGCACCCCTGACAACAAGGTCCCAAAGAAAAACATTGAACGTGGCTTCGCCCTACCATAAGGTGTCGAGTCCTCTGCTGATAAGCTGATGAAATTTTAGTTTGTATTTTTTTCGGACTTTAATACAGATCAGTGATGTTTTCAAGGGTTTAGGGCACATAGTAAAAGGACTAGGCATAACGCAAATGGAGAATTAGGGAGTAGTGTTGAGCGAACTTGTGCTTTCAAGTTCGGCGTACAAGGTTTGTGTTCTCTAAGAATTCCGTTATGGTCAGTGGTAGGGGAATCCATAACGGAATTCTTAGATAACCCGAACTTGAATGCTATTAGGGAGTAGTATAATTTAATGAATGGGGTATTCCGATCTGTCACTAGAATATGACTCCCACTGATCCTGATTTAGCGCTGGATCCCCCTCTATAAGTTTCCCTGTGCACTGGCGATCCTGGACACCTGGCGGTGCAGGGAAATGAAGCAAGCCCCCACTAATAATCATTACTGCTACACAGCCAGCATATAATGCAGCACTTTACAATCGGAGGGAACACGTAGAAACAGAATCGGACATTACAGAGTAACAAGCTAATACACAATCTACACAAAGGGAGTAAGGGCCCTGCTCACAAGAGCTTACAATCTATGAGGAATTAGGGGCAGCACAAAAGGTAAAAAGTGCTTGTTTTGTACAATGGTCCAGCCATTTTTCAAACTAAATAGGGGAGTACATACAGAGATGAATGAGCCAGGCTCTAGTCAGTATCTGTGTACAGTATGTACAGGGCACGGGGGATAATGTAATAAGGTGTGAACAGAGAAGAGTTACATTTCAGAATAGGTCATCCTAAAAAGATGTGTTTTAGGGCACGGTGGCGTATGTTGGGAGTACAAGGGGTTATCCCATGATTAACGTAAAAAATTAATATCATATAATACACAGCAGTCTCTTTCTAACAAACTTAGAACCAACCACATGGATCCAGAGATCTCCAATTCATTGCTCTGCTAAATTCCCCTTTCTCCGGGGGACGCATTCTTTCTGCTGCAGCTGGTGACAGGTGAAAGGTGGTAGGAAGTTGAAAGAACTGAGCATGTGCTTCCATCTCAGTGAGCAGGACAGGGAAATTAGAAAAAGAACAGGCAGCAGGTGGCGCTATACAGATAGATTTCAGCGAATAACTCTATTACAAATTTTTTTGCTACATGCAGATACAAAAAAGTGTTCAGATCCAGGTGCTGGTTTGAGAAATGTAGAATACTTTTCATGGGACAACCCCTTTAACTTGACTGACTGGAGAAGAGCGGCTCCAGAAAAGTCTTGGAGACAGGATTGGTAAATTCGGATTATAGAGATGTCAATCTTAGATTGTTATGACACTTCGAGGCTTCTGCCCTTGTGCCTCCCCTGCACGATTGGGACTATGCTGCAGTGTCCTGCATGGCGGGTGGCTTGGGCATTGTGCAGGAAGACATTGTGAAGGGGATGCACTGCGGATTGGTAGGGGTCACACATTGCCCTGTCTGGGAAGTTCATACCTGCTCTCTCTGTCTCTTCTCTTTCTCAAGCTGTCTAACGTCTAGTCTTTTTTTCTTACCCACATCCTGCAAGATATAAAAGTACAACGACTTGTCACGCACAGGGGCAGCTTGTATCACTAGCAACAGGTTAGTGCCATCAAGACTAGGAAGGAATATGGTTAGAGGGCAAGACTGGGAAGAAACAAGGAGGAAAGGTTTCGAGGCGTTGAGTTAATTCATTCACTAGAGCATGAGCATCGATCGGCCGCTGCCGTGATCCCTCCAGCTCTGTGTCAGTCGCGTTAGGATAGTTTTTCAAGGAAGCAGGAGGGGCAGCTCTATACCTCAAACATTTTCCTCCTTTCTTCTACTGGATTCATTTTCTTCATTGGCACTGCTGGGGCCTGGACAAAGAGTGAAACTGCAAGTTAGAAGACTCAAACAGTAAGGGCTAGTTCACACAGCGGATGCCAGAAACCCCTCCGATTTCTGCTTTGGTTCTTCAATTTGAATGCCATGGATCCACTTGCAGTTTAGCGCTGGAGGAGCTAAACCGCGATCAGACACCCCCCAGAGGTTTCTAGTAGCGCTGATTGTTACAATGTTTGGTTTAATAATTATATATACATATATTTATATATATATACACACACATACACACACATATATACACCATTGAAGTAATAACTTTACATAAACCACTGCCACGTTCATTAATTGCTGACATTTCATCCAAGTTCTCATCCCCGCTCATAGGCCACTTAGGATCACTAATATATGAGATGTAAGAATACTAGACACTGATTTATTTCAGCTTGTATTTCTTTTGTCACATGCAGAAGGTGCATATAATATATATATATATATATATATATATATATATTTTAATAATTACGCTATGACTGGAAGAACTTTTCTTTGGGAAAATTATTCTAACTAGTGCAGGAATCATTATGACTATTGCCATAAAACATGGGGGAGATATATGAAGACTGACGTTACAAACACCAGTCTTAGCAAAAATCAGGGAATTTGTGACTTTTCTACACCACTGCGGAAGTGATAAACACCATGTCTGTGACGCTTGTGGCAAACATTTTAATGCAAATGGCAGTTATATGTCACCCATGCCAGACCACCTTTTCAGGGACGTGGCAAGATGAGCAGTGAGGGGGCAGGCCAGGAAACCCAACACATTTAATCTTCATTTGCGCCAGTCTTCTTCATGGACTGCCTGAGGATGCGACTAAATTTATGATGAGGTGTGTGTACGTTGTCATAAATTGAATGCCTCCCCTGGTAGTGCAGGGGATATGAAAGAACTCCATTGGCACAGAATACACCAAATTTTTCAAGAGGCTAAGGTCTCTTAATAAATTTGGTGCATTTTCAGGCAGTCGGTGCACCAGACTTTCAAATCTACACCAGCTAGCTAAATAATAGCAAATCTGGGGGCTGCCCTACACACATTTCTCGCAACTTTGAAAAAGTAACAAGACAAGCACTTACCGCGTGCACCATAATTTGCTACTTTTTTAGGCCACAATAGTGGTGTAAACACTTTAGTAAATGTCCCTTAGTGTGATTGATGATTGATGGTCAGTTCCTTTTGCCAGATAAGAAGTACAATAATTCTGCTAGTAGGTCACTCGATAAAAAGTGTCCCCTCTAGACCCCTCCTAGATACAGAGGAGCGGGTTTGCACTCAGGATCCCTTCAATTAACCAAAGTGCAGCCACTCTTTGAAGGATCCAGCTCGTCTACACATTACAAAGACGGTTTATTGATTTTCCATCCATGTAATGCTTCAAAAAGAACAGTCGCCAGCTGCTTCCCTTAACCGGCTACGGATCATTTAGTCAGAAGCCCACGGTCTGCAGACTTGCTTGTAAAGCAAGCACATAGAACCTGAAGTTCTCCATAGTCTAGTAGACCTTTATCGGAAAACTGTAGCCCCCAAGAGCAATTCTGACTTTAAATGAGAGAATTCCCTAATATACTGAGTGTAAATGGAGCATGTGTGGTTGTGTTTTTGAGCCCCAAGGACGGGGACTAATGTGCGTGATCACAAGGTTGGAATATATCTGTGCTATGAAAATATAAATAATTGACTGAACAATACAGATCTGGTCGTCTTAAACCACTACCAGGGGAGTTTGGTGGCTTACTGCTCATTATTAAAGGATTTATCCTGGAAAATATAATGATGATACTCAGGATAGGTGATCATAATGACATCATCGGGGGTCCAAGTCTCGGCATTCCCACCGATCAGCTGTTTCAGGCAGCTGCTGTGCTCACCGAAGCTCTGGAGAGTGATGCAGGCTCCCGGCAGCTTTCCAAGGACAGCGCCGTACATGATATAGTGGAAGTGTTTGGTATTGCAGCTCAGCACTATTGACTTGAATGGCGCCGAGCTGCAACTAGGCCACATGACTGATGTACATTGATGGCACAGGCCTGAGAAGAGGTTGCAGTACTCAAGGTCTCTTCTAACAGCTGATCGGTAGAGGTCCTGGATGTCCCACCCCTGCGGATCTGATACTGATGACCTATCCTGAGGATAAGTCATAAATATCTTTTCTTGTATAACCCCTTTAATGCTTATAGTCCGCAGACTGCTGTGCCCCTTAGGCTGCTGGAAGATGAGTCTCAGATTTACATTACAGGTGAGACCTGGAGCACGGCGCTCTGCACAGCTTTTTATCTAGCGTTAGTGAGCTCAAGGGGAAATCCTCTACACCAGGCATGCTCAACCTGTGGCCCTCCAGCTGTTGTAAAACTACAACTCCCAACATACCCTTCTGCAGGCTGATAGCTGTAGACTGTCTGGGAATGCTGGGAGTTGTAGTTTTGCAACAGCTGGAGGGCCACAGGTTGAGCATGCCTGCTCTACACCATGGATGGCACGCAGTGACATTCACTATCACAGAAGAAACATGCGGCTGCCTTCTTACCTGTCGGTGTTTGACCTGTGGCTTTCTCTCGTAACACTTCTTAGCAGCGTCCACAGACTTTTTGACAGTTAAAGGCACTCCGTACTTAGCAGCCGGCTTTGTAATTTTCTGAGCAGGAGGGGAGGCTGATGGTGTCACTTGTGCTGGTCTTTTGGCTTTTTTTCAGAAAAGTGCATTGTGGATCATTAAAAAGCAAAACTACTGATATAAACTAGTAAGAAATTAAACTAAGGCCTCATGCAGATGACAGTTTCCATTTTTTGCAGTCTTAAAACCGTGGATTCGCAAAACGCGAATACCGCACCGTGAATACCGGCTGTGTGCATCCCGCATTTTCCCTTTATGCAGGTCACGCACTGTGTTACAAATGCCTATTCTTGGCTGCAAAATAGACAATAGGACATGTTCCATTTTTTGCGGGGCTGCGGAACAGACATAAAGATGCGGACAGCACACGGTGTGCTTCCACAGATTTTGCGGCCCCATTGAAATGAATGGATCTGCATCCAAAAAATGTACATGCGGTCCGAAAATATGGTCGTGTGCATGAGGCCTATAAGTCACCACAAACCGTGAATAAAACATTGTAGTAAACGTCAAGAAGAAGCAGTGCGTTATTCTGCAATTAAAAAGAGCTGCTTACCTGCTCCGGCATGGGCTACAGGTTTAGGCGGATTCAGAGCTGCTCCCACACCAAACTCATCAGCAATAAGCTAACAGAATAAGAATGACAAAGTATACAGAGAAATCAGACGTGTGCATGGTATGATCATCTCATCGCTCATCCAGTATTTTTTACTATTGAATTTAACGAAAACGAAAAGTTGATTTCCATATACCAACAAATTCAATCTTTTATAAACATGCAGCCTCTATGACTAAAGCAGGCGTGTTATAGAAAGGAGGATATCGCTACATACATGTCCACCATATTTTATTCGAATTCTGCACTCTATGCCTTTGCTCTGTTATTCCTCCTGGAAATGTGTGAATGAGCTGACAACTAGATGTAAGTGGAGCATGTCCCTACAGAATGTGACACTGTCCAATCAATGTTGACAGTACAAAACTGTGGAGGGACACACCCCGGACAGTAGGAGAATGCCCAGTTGCAAATTGAATCATACAATTCCAGGAAGGATAACAAAGGAACGGCACAACAGAGAGTTATATGTAAAGTTGCTTCAGATTTTTTATTTTATGAAGAATACATATATTTACAAAAACAGACACGTCAGGAATAGTGACAGGTCCCCTTTAACACAAGGGACAGTATACTAGGTGGTGCACCACTACCGTAATATATGTGAACCCCCATGTACATATGCAGCCGTAAAACCCTGCACTGCCGTTACCAAGTAGATGGCTCGTTAAACAATGAAGAGGCAGCAGCGCTCACATAAGCACCATGGCCATTCACACAGCTGATGGCAGCAGCGCAAAGAGCAAAACCCCCACAATCGGATGTTAAAAACTTTTTCTGATGAAAGGCCATGAATATCCTGATTCCAGAAAACCCCTTTAGGTTCACTGTCCACCAAAACCCCCCAAATCTTCCACAGGCCTTCCTAGGCAGAATTATCTTCAACAAAGAAAGTCACTGTCCGATATAACACCAGTAGAAACGTACACCTAAGATGACTCAGGATTTCAACTTCTAATCCACAACTATTTTTCCGTCACAGTCTATTGTCATCCTCACTACAGAGGTAATGAGCTCTAAAGTAAATGTATTCATCATGGACAGCACAACACTCCTATTGCCAGGGTTTTCAGGTTAGCACGATGAATCTGAATGCTTGCAAGTTAAGATCTTAAAGGGATTGTCCATAAAGGGATTGTCCAGCCCAAGAGTTGACAATCCCAATATGGTCCTAACCTGTGGCCAATTAAAAAAACAAACTAAAAAAACACCCGTTTGCTGTGCCCCCTTCCCAGCCAATTTTGATTCCCGCTAGACCAGAAGCAACTTGGCCCTGTGACCACTTCGGCCAATCAAATCATCTGTCTCAGCTGAAAGTGGCTAGAACGCCTCTGCAGGATAATATCTCCCACCATGCCCGATCATTCTTTCCTCCCGACATCTGACACTAGTGGTGGATCCACACCCTTTTACATAGACCGATATATCAGGCAACTATTAAAAACTCACCAAATGTTCCCTACAAATGCCTATTGTCAGTGGAAATGAGAGCTGCATTTACATACAACAATCACCTTCGCTGTACAAGGACACGTGATGACTTTTTCCCGGACAGCAAATTGTCATTAAAGGGGTTGTCTCACCTCAGTAATCACCATTTAATCACTTCCTTGTAGTTCTAGGATGGTTTCTGTAATATAGATCCATTTTCCAATTTGCCTCCGTCACCTCTTATTCCTCTTTATAGTGCCCCAAATTTCATGCTCATTTCTAGGGGTTACGGCCACCACTGTAATGTTATCAGCGGTGGCCGCGCAGGCGCACAGAAGCCCTATCGGCCGGCTGATCCGGTGGCTGGGTTTCACGGGAGCGAGCGCGCACAAATTATTGTGCATGTGCAGTCACTCCCGGCCACCTCGTCTGAGCTTTACTACAAGCTCATAGGATTTACAGGGTGCACGCACGCGCGCGCAAAAGAGGCAGGGTTGCATCCTCCTTGCCCTGCTCACTGTGCCTTCAGCTCCGCCCCCAGCAAGCAGGGAACTGAGGCCCCAAGAGCTGCGAGAGAGCCTGTAAATAAGGAGGTGAGACAACCCCTTTAAGGGCCCTTTACACAGCACGAGAATCTTAAAGATAATCGCTAACGAGCGTTCATAGGAATGCTCGTTAGAGATTATCTGGTGGAGTAAATGTACCGCAGATTACCCAATGAACGAGCGAAACACTAGTTCATCTGGTAATCCAATCGTTTGTGCGGAAACAAAAATCGCCGTTTGCTGGCAGCAGATCGTGTTGTTAAACGCTCTGTTGTTGGGAAACAATGATTCAGAATGGGGAAGAGCGATGATATTAGGGATTACTCTGGAGGAGATCTCTGCATGTAAATACAGAGGTCTCCTCCACCAGCGAGCATCAGATTGTTGGGAAGGAACTCTTCTTTCCTGATAATCTGCTGCTCTGTCGTCCCGTGTAAAGGGACCCTTAGACAGCACAATCTACTGCACAGAAACCATCTTTGGGGCTGGCAGTATGACAGGATCATCCTATCGAGAACATTTGCTCATTCATCGTGAGATCATCTTCTACACTGGCCAATTATCGAAAATCAACTTTTCTACAAACGCTCATCCCCGATAACTTGCCCGATTATCGGTCCGTGTAACAGGACTTTCAGATATGATAGGGTCACCTTTGAAAGGTTTATTTCTCCGACATACCTAGGTAGACAGGATAGTGGCTTAGTTCTGCATTTCATAACTTCAAAACCAGTTAGTCAGACTTAGAAGAAAAAAAACATCTTCCTGAGTCTTAAGAATGCATTTGTAGGCAACCAAGATCTCAGCAACACATACAAGAGTAATAATGCAGTCTTAAAAAAACATCATCTTCGTTTTCTTCTCAAAGTCACAGACAAGCAACTGTCCATGCAGTTCCTGGCATTCAAGTGTGGCTAATGCCAGCCATATACAATAGATGTACTTCAGCTGAAACAACCAATTTCGTCGGGACTGGCCATCATATGATGTGTCTCCCAACGGCAGGGAACATAAGGACCAGGCATGTTGGACTTCAATTGCCCGATCCTTTTGTTCTCAGGGAGATAAACCGCTGTCAGAAGAGTCTGGCAGCGGCTTTTTTCCTCTCGTCTAAAGAAGAACACGTGCTTGCTCGGACTGGTGCTTCTTTTTAAACACTTGGAGCTGTGGGGTTGACTTTGGTTACAGTTTTGGGATGGCAGGAATTGTTATACATGTTGTCTTCTAAATCTATTTCATCTCCACACATACCTTTGGAGATAAAAACTTTTCAATGCGTTTAAATATAAAAGGCTTCTCCAATATGGAGTTGACAGATGGACGATCCTTGGGATTCCTCTTAAAAAGCATAGAAAGCAGGTTGCGGAGGTCATAGGAATAATGTACAGACACCGGAGGGTAAGATCCTCGAATGATCTTCAAAACTAGGTTTTTCATGTTACCGGCTTCAAACTGAAAGGAAATCAGCAATTCTTCATCGACCAAGGAAATGTAAGAGATAAAAGCATTCTGAAATTCTGTGCAGACCTTTATATAAACCTTTGTGACTATATACCACATTACTGGACTAGCTCTTACATGTCACCAGGGTAGCTTCAGTGACGCCAGCGGATGTGGAACTGTCATAGAGCTGGCCCTTACTACCAGAAAGGAACAATGACACAAAATAAACCCAAAAAATCCTGTTACTTACCGCATGTTTGAGAGTGCACATTTCATATAGGACACATCCCAGGGCCCAAATGTCACTGAAAAAGGGAAACAAGCGACTACTGAACGGTGATGTCAAAACTAAGCTGAAGAGCATTAACAGTGTCAGAGTTAACCCCAGCAGCAGAGAGAACGGTTTCACCCCATGTACACCTATCTACCTTAGGCTACTTTCACACTAGCGTTAATATTTTCCGGTATTGAGATCCGTCATAGGGTCTTAATACCGGAAAAAAACGCTTCCGTTTTATCCCTATTCATTGTCAATGGGGACAAAACGTAACTGAACAGAACGGAATGCTCCAAAATACATTCCGTTCTCATACCGGAGATCAAACAGCAGATTGCTGTGGTTTTCTTTCCGTCCTGGGATGCGGAGCAAAACAGATCCGTCATGACCTACAATGCAAGTCAATGGGGACGGATCTGTTTTATCTGACACAATAGAAAACGGATCTGTCCCCCATTGACTTTCAATGGAGTTCATGACGGATCTGTCTTGGCTATGTTAAAGATAATATAACCGGATTCGTTCATAACGGATGCAGATGGTTGTATTATCAGTAACAGAAGCGTTTTTGCTGAACCGTGGCAGATCCAGAAAAAATAGTAAATTTCTGCATTTCAAATTTACAATAAACTTACTAATATACTTTATTTTCCTACAGCAGACTCCAAAACATCAGGTTGGCATGTCCTCACGCTCTACCACCACCTCCTGGGATCTCTGCTCTAGACTGTGCCATGGGATAAGGATTCATAGACTATACTTATGGATTACAACACTTTGGGTTATATGTATGTTTTTCGTATACTCTCTATCCCTTTGTTCAAAACAAAGTTTAATTGCAAAGAAACCAGTTGCGTTTGTGTCCAA